>NC_042627.1:47820971-48122405 GCF_901001135.1 Rhinatrema bivittatum | reverse complement strand
TGACTGGCAAAAAAAAAGAATGAACACATTACAGGAACGCTCGCTGATTTACACTGGTTCCCAATTGAACAAAGAATTCAATATAAGGCATTATGCATAATACACAAACTAATCCACGATGAAAAAGCTGACTGGCTTAACACTGCACTGCATGTACATGTCCCGCAAAGAAACCTAAGATCTGCTAATAAGGCTCTACTAACTGTCCCCTCTGTCAAAACAGCACGCCTCACGCAAGTTAGGGAGAGCATTGTCATTGGCTGGCCCCGTGCTATATAACACTATGCCACTCGAAATAAGGCTGCAGAGAAATTTCAAAATATTCAAAACCAATCTGAAAACCTGGCTATTTAAACAAGCTTTTTATAAAGATAAAGAGAAGGAAAAAAGCAGTTGATTGATAAGGACGCACCAAAACTAGAAGTTGTTACTTGTAAGCTACGAATGCACATTAATGTTAAATTCAATCCGCCTAATATGTTCCCAACATACAAGCTTAATTTACACACATAGTTTATTGAAATGAATTGTTACCGCACTATGATGGCACATGATTAATTTGTAATCTATACCACTCACATTTTCATTATCGTGCCTTGCTGTAAACCGTTGTGATGGTTGTCTAACTTAACGACAGTACAGAAAAGTTTTTAAATAAATAAATAAATAAATAAATATGTTCACAGTATATTGGGGAAAACAGACATGACAACTCCAATCTCTTCCTTGAGAAAAAAAAATAGTACTCGCTGCTGCTTTGAAGGAATCATTGAGGGGGCGAGTCATGGATCCTAGGGGTGAAGATACTGGATTAAGTTCTGAGTCACGGTTAGGAACAGAGAGCTGGGTATCTTTTCTAAATATTGAGAAAGGAAAAAAGGAAAAGTTGAGAGCTTAGTGTTTGGTTAAAATTGCAGGTATGTGGGCTGGAATTGTATAGATGCAAAAATATTTGCATCTCTGTGTGGGAAGGAGGAATGGAATAAGTTCCTTATCTCATGCAAGTTTTTGAGCTCAGATGCTTTGGGGTCCCCTTTGGGAAACTCAGTTACGGGTTTGAGTTGGTAAAATGTTTGGTTGTCAACTTTCTTGCAGACTCACTACGACTCACTGGTTGGCTTGAAAGTATATTTCAATTTGTTGTATATGGTTATGCTAGGATTTAATAAATAATGTAGTATGGCAGGGGTTAACAACATATGGCATGTGTGCTATCAGTGGCAAGTGAGATCATTTTAATGGCATGGTCCAGTACTGAATAGAAATGTGCAAACCAAGCAAAAGATGTATGCCAATGCTACTATCACTATTGTTCACTGCCATCTTGTGGACTTCACCTGCAGTGGTAGTGAAAAACCAACAAAGAGGAGCCAGTAGGTGACATAAGCAAGCAAATGGGCCAACTCCAGAAGGGATCTTCTCAGGGTACTGTGTGGCCCCAAGCTGAAGAGAAGTCAGCGGAAGTGGGCAGACTAGCAAAAGGTGGAAAGTTTGCCATAGGCATCTGTGGGAGGATCAACTGCAGGAAGGAGAAAGGAGTTCAATGGAGGAAAAGTAGTGCAAGGGCTTGAGCCTGTCCATTTGAACAGTTACAGTGCTGCTGTTTTGCAAGGGGACCACAGCCAGGGGGAGGTTTGGAGAAAAGGATACGACTACCATTGGCTGTTTTTGTCTAGTCTCCCACAAACAGCTATGACTGCTGAGGATGAGAGTCAGGAGCAAATGTGAGGCTGATGGAGATATCAGTTTGCTGGGGGAATAGGGGAGTATGAGACTGCGGGGGAGGAGGGTCTGGGGTTGAATGAGAGACATGTGGGTATCTGGGGAGTGAAACTGATGGGAGTCGGGGTATGGGGTGAATGTGCGAACTGCTGGCGAGGGGGATCTGTTGGTAACCATAAGTGCTGGGAATGGGGGTCTTGGGGCAAAAGCGAGATTATTGGGGAGGAGGACAGTGTGTGAGACTTCCAGTGATGGGTGTGAGGGGATAGGTGGGCGAGTGTGAGACTGCTGGTGATGGGGATCTGGGAGTAAGAATAAGGACCTCTGGGGATTGGAAGGAGGTGGTGTAGAGCAAGGCTACTAGGGAGGAGGGGGGTCGAGACGAAGGACGGATGGAGATGAGAACCCTGACAAAAATAAATTGGTTCTGGCTATAGGGGTTAAAGTAGAATGCTAAGGTTTACTTTAACAACTCATTTTTCTCACTGCATAGTGTGGTGGTATCATAATTTCTCACATGTGACAGCTTTATCCTTCAGAAAACTGTAATGCCGCAGCAGAAAGTAGGTTAGTGGGGCACATCATGCTGTGGTAGCTGATTTTTTTTTTTTTTATGAGACAAACGGACATGTAGCTTTAAATACATTTTCTCTGCTCTTTTGTGAGAAAAATACTTTCCCCAAAAAGAGTCCAAGTGGTAATGCAAACGAAACAATAAAGTAAACAAAAATGTTGGAGTGGAATTCCTTTATGCTTTAAGAGTTTAACAATAATGAGAGAGAATACCTCAACATATATGTTGGACCATCATAACACTCCATGGTTGCTGAACTTTTTCATTCAGCATTTTCACCGCTGGGGCAATATATATAATCATCGGTCCTCAAGGGTTAATCCCTTTTTAATTTTTTTAAAGCAATTCAATTTTTTTTTATTTTATTTTTATCCATTTTCATCTACATTTAAGTAATCATTCTTACTTCCAGAAAGAACAGAGATACACGGGATATACATCTTAACAGATAAAGAAAAAAAAGGTAATATAAAAAAATTTTTTTTAAATACTTTCTTGTAGTAAATATTTTCCATGTCCCCCCACAATAAAGGTAATGAAGAAACAAGAGGGGGGAAAGAAAATCAATGGGAGTTACAAAACAATTAGAATAAGAAACAAGCTGCGTATCCAAATCTTAACTTACTAAGTACTTTCAGGGACTAGATTGTAACTAAGGATGGGGTAGTTATATTCCTAGCATTTATGAAGGATTTTAATTGCTCTGGTATGAAAAAAATGAATGATTCATCCTGCGATCTAACCATACATTTACATGGATATCTCAATAAGAAAGTATAGCCTAGAGATATTACTTGTGGCTTTAGCATTAGAAATTTACGACATCTCTCCTGTGTAACACGAGTAAAGTCAGGATAAATCCTGACTTGCTGAGAAAAGAAACTAGCTGAGATATTTTTAAAATATCTCTGCATTATTAGGTTCAAATCAGCCTCATTAAAAAAAGTTACTAACAGGGTTCCTCATTCGTAAACTTCTTCTGCTGAACTTTCTAAAAACTGCGTTAAATTTTCTAAAGCCTCTGACTGAATTTGAATATTCCTTGAATTTATTAATGAAGGTAAAAAATTCAACTTGTTTACTACAGGAATTTTTTGTTCTTCAAACTTTAGAATTTCTAACATATACTTTTTCAGAGTTGTAAGGAGGTCCTGTCCTAAAAAACTTTAGGGAAATTTAACATTCGTAAATTTAATCTCCTATTATAATTTTCTAGTTGTTCTATCCTCCTATTCATATAATTGAAATCCTTTATAAGTTTTATTACACAGTCAGAGTTTTTAGCCATTGCAGATTCCACTTTTCCAATTTGTTCTTTCAGTTCAATAGGTTGTTTCACCACCTTTTCCTCCAGTGTTTCAACTTTTTTCTTCAAATGCTTCAATTCTGTCCCTTGTTCCTTGTGGCACTGGCCTAAACCGACCATTAAATCCCATAACGCTTCAAGCATTACCACCTCAGGTCTGGATGGAATATGGAAAGACTCACCCATTTCTTCCACTTGGGCTAAGTCTTTTCCCTCCGTTGCCGTCCCAGGCATTCTCACGACTCTATCCAACTGTTCGGATTCACCGTCCGGCGTTGAGGTCAGGAAGCATGCCCCCGCTCCGACGCCATTCAGATCCTCTGAGCGTTGCGGTTCAGCGCTTGAACCAGGCAAATCCTCTCTCTGGCCCCCACCATCCGGAGTCGCACGACTGACGTCATCTTTCAGCGCCCCGGGCGAGGGAGAGGAACCAGACAATCCTGGGGCCTGAGGCGGTTGAAGGTACGGAGGACTTAAGGTCACCTCCCCTGATGATTCCCTCGCGGTTAATCACAGCGGGGAATTCACCCTCCTTTTCCAGATTTGGAGTAGACTGGTAAGCCGTTATCAGTCTCTGGGTTGAGGGCATAGCGACTTCGGAAGGGTATAAGCGCACTTTACTCTTTCTTTTAGCAGGCATCTTCAAGAAATTTTTCCCCAGAGAGCGCGTTCCTCCGGTCTATCTTATGCTGCTGCCATCTTGTCCCCTCAATTTTTTTTTTTTTTTTAACATTTTTTTAGTATATGCAGACAAGGACTAATGCTTATAGATAAAAGAGATGATACTTTCCCTTTAGTGAGAGTGAGGTAAGCCCGACATGATATGATATATTTCATGAAGACTGCTTCAGGGGCTCTCAGTTTCCTAATGGGGAGAAAAAAGTATTGTCGGAGATAGTCCAATTTCCAATGTTTACATGAGCATTCTCTGGAATATAGAAATATAAAATTAGAAGGCTTAACAGAGCGGACAATACTCAATTTTGTGAAAAGAATACTCACTAGACACCGTGACAACTCAGATACGTCAGCCAACTTAAGGTAGAAGGCCAGCACTAAGCCGGGTTTATATGTGCACACGGGTTTATATGTGCACACATGAACGTGACTCTTGTGTAAAAGGACCTGTCAAATGATGTACAAGATGTAGCTACATGAAGGCTGACCACTCACTTTCCTTATTTAAACCTGACGGAGAAACAGTCCCCAAATGATAAATCCATTTTTGTTCTTGCTGCAGAAGTTTACTCACTCAATCCCCTCCTCTCCAATGCGCCAGTACTGTTTCCAAAATTGTCTAATTTATGTCCTCAAACACATGCTGAAATTTAAAAAAATGTGATAAAAGAAGGGCTTCTAATTTTTCATTCTTGAGGCAGCTTCTGTATTCTTTTAGACGAGTTTTAATCATCCGTTTGGTCATCCCTACATATCTCAAAGAACATGAGCAAGTAATCATATAAACTCTGAAGGTAGATTTACAGGACATCTGTGGTGGTAATTTGTCTACCTGTTGGTAAAAGAAAATGTGATTTACGTCCGATTTCAACTAACAGAAGGGGCATTTGTAACAGCTAGGGATGTGCAGCCGGAAAATTTCCATTGCATTCGTGATACGTATTCGTTGGGGGTCATTTCCGTTGCATTCGGACGTATGGCACCCCGATACGTTAATTCGTGAATTCGTTTTCCGGTTCCCATTAAAGTCAATGGGGGAAGGATTTCCAGCCCATTTTTGGCTGCAGAATTGGGGTTTTATTATCAATTTTGATGAAACTTCTGGGGAGCAATCATCAGAACAGGAAAACGGCTCCAAGGTACTTAGACTGTGGCAAAGTGGCATGAATAGCCTAAGGCACTGTAAAGGTGCAAAGGGGTACCAGAAGTGGCAAGAGTGCAGCGAGAGTGTCAAAAACACACCACAGCTTCAACAGAGAGCACCGATAACAGATGCATGAACCCTCGAAGGTAGCACGACAAGCAAAGCAGCAAAACAAGTGGCATTGACATCCTACAGGACAATGAAGGGGGAACATAGCAAGCAGAAAGACTAGCATCAACACACTGAGGAACCATGATAGTGGCAAAAACACCACAAGGAGTTAAGTGATTCGTCTGGGGTATGGCAGCAAGGCAGAGTGGCAGAAAGCTGATGGGGGCAAGACAGGCTGGCAGAGCGGAGGTAGCCTGGTCCCTGTAGTTTTGATAGGGGAAAGACAAGCTGGCCCAGGAGAGAGTTCCCTTTCCTTTGTGCAGGAAAGGGCTCCCTAGAACGGGTTCGCCCCTAGAGTGGGGTGTTTCCGTTGGCGTCTAGTGAATACCCAGAAGCTACAGACTGTACTTATGCACTTCAGCTGGTGACAAAGGAACTTGAAGAGCTCTCAGAAATAAGAAAACTGCTACTCAAGTCCAAATCTACAATACCAATCTATGTTGACTTTGTATCCTACAGTGCCTCTGTAAACAATGGGAACATAGAGGATGAACTAGAGTACAAATACCACCAGTTTTCTATAGAACTAGAAACATTAATGTGGCAACTAAGAAACATCTAGGGAAACTGGCCAGTATTATGATGGTCATGAAAACTGTATCCTAGCTCCAAGCTGGACAGACAGGCACAGCGTTAGAGGTCAAGCCCTTGTAGGGATGTAAGGCCTGGACGGACAGGCACAGCGGTCGAGGACAGAAGCCAATCCCACCTAGGGACATAAGGCCTGGATGAACAGGCAAAGCAATTTAAGTCAAACACTTGTAGGAACATAAGGCCTGGACGGACAGGCACAGCAGTCGAGGACAGAGGTCAATCCCATCTAGAGACATAAGGCCTGGACGAACAGGCAAAGCAATCGAGGTCAAACACTTGTAGGAACATAAGGCCTGGACTGACAGGCAGAGCAATCGAGGTCAAACACTTGTAGGAACACAAGGCCTGGTCGGACAGGCACAGCAGTCGAGGACAGAGGTCAATCCCACCTAGGGACATAAGGCCTGGACGAACAGGCAAAGCAATCGAGGTCAAACACTTGTAGGAACATAAGGCCTGGACTGACAGGCAGAGCAATCGAGGTCAAACACTTGTAGGAACACAAGGCCTGGTCGGACAGGCACAGCAGTCGAGGACAGAGGTCAATCCCACCTAGGGACATAAGGCCTGGACGAACAGGCAAAGCAATCGAGGTCAAACACTTGTAGGAACACAAGGCCTGGTCGGACAGGCACAGAAGTCGAGGACAGAGGTCAATCCCACCTAGGGACAATAAGACCTAGACGAACAGGCAAAGCAATCGAGGTCCAACCCTTGTAGGGACACAAGGCTCAGACGGACATGCACAGCAATCGAGGACAGAGATCAATCCCACCTAGGGACATAAGGCCTGAACTGACAGGCACAGCAATTGAGGACAGAGGTCAATCCCACCTAGGGACATAAGGCCTGGACGGACAGGCAGAGCAATCGAGGTCAAACACTTGTAGGAACAAAAGGCCTGGAAGGACAGGCACAGCAGTCGAGGACAGAGGTCTTTGAAGAAATGGGGAAGTACCTAGAGGAAGAACTAAAAGGCTGGGAGAATGAGAGAGATGTGGATCAGCAGTGGACCAATCTAAAAGGAGCAATTACCAAGGCAACTACTCTATATGTTAGAAATGTAAAGAAAAGCAAAAGAAAAATGAAACCTATCTGGTTCGCAAAGGAGGTGGCTGACAAAATTAAGGATAAAAGAACAGCATTCAAGAAATATAAAAGATCCCAAAGGGAGGAGCACAAAGAACAATATTTGAGTCAACTGAGGGAGACGAAGAAATTAATCAAGTCGGCAAAAAGTCAAGCGGAAGAGAGGATTGCCAAGGAGATAAAGAATGGTAACAAAACATTTTTCAGATACATCAGTGAAAAGAGAAAAGTTCAAAGTGGTATAGTGAAATTGAAAGGTAGAAATGATCAATGCGTGGAGAGAGACAAAGAAATGGCAGAAATATTAAATGAATACTTCAGTTCTGTGTTCACTAAAGAAGACCCTGGAGAAGGACCATCTCTACACAACAAGAAACTGGAAGGAAGTGGAATAGACGAAAACCCTTTTACAGTAGAAAATGTATGGGAAGAGCTAAAGAATCTGAAAGTGGACAAAGCCATGGGACCTGATGGGATTCATCCACGGATACTGAGGGAGCTCAGAGATGTGCTGGCGGGTCCGCTGTGTGACCTGTTCAATAGATCCCTAGAAACGAGAGTGGTGCCGAGCGATTGGAGAAGAGCGGTGGTGGTCCCGCTTCACAAGAGTGGGAACAGAGAGGAGGCTGGTAACTACAGACCGGTTAGCCTCACTTCGGTGGTGGGAAAAGTAATGGAGTCACTGTTGAAAGAGAGAATAGTGAACTATCTACAGTCCGGAGAATTACTGGACCAGAGGTAGCATGGATTCACCAGGGGAAGATCCTGTCAGACAAATCCGATTTACTTTTTTTGACTGGGTAACCAAGGAATTGGATCAAGGAAGAGCACTCGATGTCATCTACTTAGATTTCAGCAAAGCTTTTGATACGGTTCTGCACAGGAGACTGGTGAATAAAACGAGAAGCTTAGGAGTGAGTGCCGAGTTGGTGATCTGGATTGCAAACTGGTTGATGGACAGAAGACAATGTGTGATGGTAAATGGAACTTTCTCTGAAGAGAGAGCGGTTTTAAGTGGTGTACCGCAAGTATCGGTGTTGGGACCGGTCCTGTTCAATATCTTTGTGAGCGACATTGCAGACGGGATAGAAGGTAAGATTTGTCTTTTTGCGGACGACACTAAGATCTGCAACAGAGTGGACATGCCGGAAGGAGTAGAGAGAATGAGATGGGATTTAAGGAAACTGGAAGAATGGTCGAAGATATGGCAGCTGAGATTCAATGCCAAGAAGTGCAAAGTCATGCATATGGGGAGTGGAAATCCGAATGAACTATATTCAATGGGGGGGGGGGGGGGGGGGGGGGGGGGGAAAGGCTGATGTGCACGGAGCAGGAGAGACACCTTGGGGTTATAGTGTCTAATGATATGAAGTCTGCGAAACAATGCGACAAGGCGATAGCAAAAGCCAGAAGAATGCTGGGCTGCATAGAGAGAGGAATATCGAGTAAGAAAAGGAAAGTGATTATCCCCTTGTACAAGTCCTTGGTGAGGCCTCACCTGGAGTACTGTGTTCAGTTCTGGAGACCGTATCTACAAAGAGACAGAGACAAGATGGAAGCAGTACAGAGAAGGGCGACCAGAAAGGTGGAGGGTCTTCATCGGATGTCATACGAGGAGAGATTGAAGAATCTAAATATGTACACCCTGGAGGAAAGGAGGAGCAGGGGTGATATGATTCAGACTTTCAGATACTTGAAAAACTTTAACGATCCAAAGACAACGACAAACCTTTTCCGTCAGAAAAAAATCAGCAGAACCAGAGGTCACGAGCTGAGGCTCCAGGGAGGAAGACTAAGAACCAATGTCAGGAAGTATTTCTTCACAGAGGTGGATGCCTGGAATGCCCTTCCGGAGGAAGTGGTGAAGTCCAAAACTGTGAAGGATTTCAAAGGGGCGTGGGATAAACACTGTGGATCCATCAGGTCTAGAGGACGTGTATAAAGAGGAGGCAGCAAAACACTGCACGGAGCGGCAGTAGCCACAGAGGCATTTACGGAGCAGGATGCCAGTGGCCAGTGGTTGGTGTTCCACCTTCACGGAGCGGAAGGATGGAGGGCTGCCATCTCCAAATTAAACAAAAAAAAAACAGGGGTAGGTAAGAGTATGTAAAATTAACGATGAGTTCATAGGCTATAGGTATTACCAATTATTAGGCTTATTCAATATTTGTTGATAGTTAATGTGGCTTTCAATGCATACTTCACTTTCAATGCATATCCAACATAGCTCTCTGCTTCAATGGCAGGGGAGAAGTAAAACTGATACTTCACGCATATCCAGCATAGCTCTCTGCTTCAACGGCAGGGGAGAAGAAAAACTAATACTTCACGCATATCCAGCATAGCGCTCTGCTTCAACGGCAGGGGAGAAGAAAAACAACCAATAAGGGCTGAATAACAGTCTGGGTAAACAAATAAGTATGGGTGTAGCTTGCTTATTGCGGCGGTTACTACCCCTAACTAATCAAGCTTGATATTTCACTTGGATGCAGCTCCATCACTGCTCTCTACATTAATGGTGGGGGTGAAAGGGAAATAGAACCAAAGGTTACTAAGAGCCAAGAGAAACAGATAAGTATGAGAAAAAAGTGTGAAGCTTGCTGGGCAGACTGGATGGACCGATTGGTCTTCTTCTGCCGTCATTTCTATGTTTCTATGTTTCAATCCCACCTAGGGACATAAGGCCTGGACGAACAGACAGAGCAATGGAGGTCAAACACTTGTAGGAACACAAGGCCTGGATGGACATGCACAGCAGTCGAGGACAGAGGTCAATCCCACCTAGGGACATAAGGCCTGGACGGACAGGCAAAGCAATCGAGGTCAAACACTTGTAGGAACACAAGGCCTGGTCGGACAGGCACAGAGTCGAGGACAGAGCTCAATCCCACCTAGGGACATAAGGCCTGGATGAACAGGCAGAACAATCAAGGTCAAACACTTGTAGGAATACAAGGCCCGGACGGACAGGCACAGCAGTCGAGGACAGAGGTCAATCCCACCTAGGAACATAAGGCCTGGAACAACAGGCAAAGCAATTGAGGTCAAACACTTGTAGGAACATAAGGCCTGGACTGACAGGCAGAGCAATCGAGGTCAAACACTTGTAGGAACATAAGGCCTGGACGGACAGGCACAGCAGTCGAGGTCCAACCCTTGCAGGGACATAAGGCCTGGACAAACAGGCACAGCAATAGAAGACAGAGGTCAATCCCACCTAGGGACATAAGGCCTGGACAGACAGGCAGAGCAATAGAGGTCAAACACTTGCAGGAACACAAGGCCTGGACGAACAGGCAAAGCAATCGAGGTCAAACACTTGTAGGAACACAAGGCCTGGACTGTCAGACAGAGCAGTTGAGGACAGAGGTAATCCCACCTAGGGACATAAGGCCTGTATGAACAGGCACAGCAGTCCAGGACAGAGGTCAATCCTACCTAGTGACATAAAGCCTAGACGGACAGGCACAGCAGTTTTTTGTTTTAATTTATTTATCTTGCTATTTTCAAACATTTCCAGCACTTCATAGTTGATTACACTTAGGTACTGTTGGTATTTCCCTATCCCCAGAGGGCTTACAATCTAAGTCGAACCCTTGTAGGAACACAAGGCCTGGACGGACAGGCAAAGCAATCGAGGTCACACCCTTGTAGGACACAAGCCCTGGATGGACAGGCACAGCAGGTTTTTTGTCTTTGTTTATTTATCTTGCTATTTTCAGACATTTCCAGCACTTCATAGTCGATTACACTTGGGTACTGTCGGTATTTCCCTATCCCCAGAGGGCTTACAATCTAAGTTGAACCCTTGTAGGAACATAAGGCCTGGACAGTGGACGGTCAGGCACAGTGATTGAGGTCAGGCACATATGCTGCAGTGCTTATATTACCTGGAGCATAGGAGGCAATTGGAGCTGCTGTAAGGCTTTCAATTGCTTTCATTCATCTTGCCATTCACAGGGAAAATTTGGAAACCCAAGCAAAGGCAGGTTTACTTTCATAAACACTAGCATTTCCATCAACTCTGGTGACAGCCTTGAGCGGTGAGGCCTTATGCACCATACACAAACTAATATATGATAAAGAAGCAGACTGGCTAAACATAAGCCTTACGAGTACATGTTCCACAAAAAAACCTCCGCTCAGCAAACAAAGCACTACTAACAATCCCTTCAGTAAAGTCAGCAAAATTAACCCAAGTGAGAGAAAGGGCTTTATCATTGGCTGGGCCCATACTATGGAACACGATGCCCCCTGATCTCAGATTACAGAATAATCTCAAAACTTTTAAGAAAAATTTAAAAACATGGCTCTTTAAAAATGCCTTCACTAAAGAGTGTGGAGGGTAGAGAATGAAAATACAGGGTAATGCAGATGAGAATGAATTTACTCAATCCTACATTTAAGAAGTAATAGCTCAAAGCGATAGTAACTCAATAATATACCTGGACTTGACCAACATTATTCAAATAATGATTTTATTTATGAAATTGTAACCGAACTTTATTGGCACCTGTTAGAATGTACAAGATCCTACATTTACTTACCTTAGTCTATGTGCCTATTTGTAAACCGTTGCGATGGTATATAACTTAGCGACGGTATAGAAAAGTTTTTAAATAAATAAAAAAAAAAAAAAAGATATCCCCTGTCATTGAAAAGACACATTCACTGGGCACACTGTTTGGTGGACATGACAGATATCGCTGAGCCACTTTGGCTAGGTGTGGCCAGACTGTGGACTTGTGTGCCCAATATGCCAGCGGATCTCACTGACAGCTGTGCTGGTGTCTCTTTTGCTTGGGTGGGCTGAGAGTCACTCATGCCAGCTGCTTTCTCTCTCGCCTGTCGCACAACAGTGGAATTTTTAGGGGCAACATGCCTTGGGCGTTCTGAAGTGGAGGAGGAGGTACTATATGTTGCTGACACAGCACTGCTGCTTCAGCTTGGGCTAGCAGCACAACTCTGAAGTGCCCGCTGTTTCCTCCTCTGCTTCAAGCCTAATCTGTCTCTGCCTATGGCGCTCCTGCTCACGGACTTTTGCTAACAGCAGGTCCTTCACCAATATGAGACAATCGTACTGTAGGGCGAGTTTACCTTTCACACGGGGATCACAGACTGTGGCGAGCATGTATGTGCGGTCTTGTGTTAAAGGCATTAATCTCTTTCACCTGCTGCTGCAAAACATCCAGACACTGCAGCACCTCAACTGTCATTCCCTCTTCCTGTTTAAAGGCCTCCAAATGTTCATCCAGGAGATGAACTATAGGGATGATGTCAGCCAAGGTGGCACTTCTGGAACTCAGCTCCTCCGTGACATCCTTGAAGGGCTGCAGGATTTTTACCAGCTGACTCATAACTAACCAATCATGATGCCCTAGGGGATTCTGCACACCTATGTCCATTCTACCAGAAAGTTCATGAAGGGGTGTCTGCAGCTCCACTAACCTCTCCAGCATCATAAAGGTGGAATTCCACTGGGTGGCAATGTCTTGAATGAGACGCTTGTGAGTCATCTCCATATCAGTCTGCTTTTGTCTGAGAACCTGCCCCACCTTCACACTTCTGTGGAAGTGCGCTGCTATGTTCCTACACTTCTGTATTAACCTATGCAGGTATTGATTCTCTTTGTCATTGGAATCCAACCCCAGAGCTGACTTCACTACCAGGTATAGAGTGTGTGCAAAACATCAGATATTCTTAAAGCGCCCGTCGTTTATTGCCTTAACCATGTTTGCACCATTGTCTGTGACAAAGAACCCTGCCTGAGTTTTCCTGTCTCGCTGGAGTAGTTGTCAGCCCTCCAGCATCTGTCTGATGCATGCTAGAATATTGGCTGCGGTATGGGCCTGGTCCGTCAGGTGGGTGTCCAGTAAAGCCCACCTCCACCCTGATACTTGTTCAGTAATAGAGCTGCTGGCTGCCCCTGCCCCAGCCAGGTCATAAGAACATAAGAAAATGCCATACTGGGGCAGACCAAGGGTCCATCAAGCCCAGCATCCTGTTTCCAACAGTGGCCAATCCAGGCCATAAGAACCTGGCAAGTACCCAAAAACTAAGTCTATTCCATGTTACCATTGCTAATGGCAGTGGCTATTCTCTAAGTGAACTTAATAGCAGGTAATGGACTTCTCCTCCAAGAACTTATCCAATCCTTTTTTAAACACAGCTATACTAACTGCACCACCAGTGTGCTGTCAGAGAGAGGTAAGAGTGTGCAGCATTCATGGCGGTCCAGGTATCGCAGGTGAAATGCACTCTCCCCTCTGCCTTAGCTAGCAGCGCTTGCATGCGACTGCAACACTGCTTGTACAGGCTGGGGATGACCTTTCTACTAAATGTGGTTCTGGCGGGGACTTTGTAATTTGGAAGTACGACCTTCAGAAAACGCTTGAAACCGAGGGAGGAAGCCGATACCTGAATCCAGGGAGGAGGAGGAGGATCCCCGAGGTGAGAGACAGCTTGCCGCACCGACGACAGGAGAAAGCGAGGAAGAGGAACGCCTCCCTCGTGAGCCCTGACGTCGCTGGGAGGACCCCGGAAGAACTATAAAAGCAGGGGCACTGCGGCGCACAGCCGCAGGCGCGCAGTCGAAGCCGCGCGCCAAAGGGGCATGCCCCTGGGGGAAAAAAAATGAGGAAGAAAAGAAAATCGAAGACCTGGACCTCCTCGCCTATACCCTCCGCATCGACAAAATTTGGGCCGATGGACAACCATGTGATACATCTGGGTGAGTTGTCTATGAAGGACTCGCTGGGGGATGGGTCACCCTCGGGGATATCTTTGAGTCCCGGCCCTCTGCAGCCACCCTACAGCCAGCAGCTCCACAATTGGACAGTGGGACATTTCAAGGGGAAATTGCTACTACCTCCCGAAGTAACCAACACCCATTATCGGGGGTGGAAGGTCTTGGGGGAGGAGAAGGCAGAAGCACTGCCCGCATTGTATCAGCTATTACTGATTTATCTCTTTTGCCTTTGCCTGCTATAATTCCTTCTATAGCTGAGCCAGTTGGGGGTAGTGCAGAACCTGAAAATGTATCACTGTTAGATGTGTGGAGACTTATATCTCAGGTAGATAAGAAAATGACTAGCACTATTTCTCAAATTCATGATTTTTCTTCTCAAACGAGAGATAAATTATTGGAACATGATAACAGGTTAAATAATTATGCTACTTCTATTTCTACATTTAGCGCTCAGTCTGGATCTTTACAAAATATATGTACGTCCTTTATTAAGGACAACTTATTTCTTCACAACCAGATTGAGCAGCTGGAGAATGAAATAAGAATTAACAATTTACGTTTTCTTAATTTTCCGATTACCCGCCTGCTTTCTCCTATGGAATTATTTAAGAAATACATGAGAGATATTTTATCCTTTGATGAGGATAGAATACCTACTCTATCAAAGATTTATTATATCCCAATTAGGAGAAAGATAATAGCACAGGAAGGGGGAATGGATGTTCTGGAAAGTCCAGGCATTACTACATTCCTGGAAGATTCAGCTGATAATACAGCATCCAGAGCTACCTTGGTGGCTTCTTTTTCTTTAAAATCAGAGAGAGATATTGTTTTTCAAAAATACTTTCAGAATAAACATGTAGTTTTTTGTGGACAGAAAGTCCAAATTTTTCCTGACGTTTCCAAAGCCACCCAGGCTCGTCGGAAGCTATTTTTATCTTATAAACAGAAGGTCTTGGATATAGGAGCTAGTTATTTCTTAAAATACCCATGTAAGTGTTTAGTAACTTACCAGAACAAAAAAATTTGTGTTTGTGGATCCTAAGCATTTGGATCAATTTCTTAGAGACAAAAATGCATTTCTGGTAATTGCAGATAGAGGGGCGGAAGGGGAAAGTGGGTTGCAAACAAAGGAATAGATACTGTTTTCAGGTTATTGTTTAGCTTCCAACCTCTAGAAGTGGACTATATAATTGTATTATTGCTTGATTTTGATGTATTAATATATGACTATTATTTTATTTTCCTGAATTATGTCATTGTTAAATGTTATAAATTCAATAAAGAGTAAATATAAAAAAAAAAAAAAGAAAACGCTTGAAACCCACATTCTCCACTAACTGCAAGGGCTGGTCATCAAGGGCAATCATTTCCCCAATGGTCCTGGTTACAACTTTTGAGGCTGCCTGCCTCCTACCCCGGGATAGCGTTACCGCACTCCACCCCATTTCTTCCATGGTGGGTTGTCGCTTCTGCCACATGTCAGGGGGTTGCTGGCTTGCCAATTGACTGCTAGAAGGGGATGAGGGGTGGGCTGACTCTGCTGCTTTTGAACCACTGCACACTGCTTGGAAGGGGTCCTCCGACTGGTACTGCCACCATCCCCAGATAGCAGTAATCTTGTTGGGTGTTGCCTCTTCATATGATGGTTCATGCCAAAATTAGATGTCCCATTTGCTTGCCTCTGCTAATATCCCTGGCACAGTAATTACACCGAGCAAAACGCGGGTCTTCCGACACTTTAAAGTGGCTCCAGATCGCAGATGTCTTTCGTGATCCTCCCCTCTCTAAAGCCTTGGGGGTGGAAGCTGCCACTGGAGCTGAGGTAGTGGGTGCACCCTGAGAAGCAATGCCAGGGGCCTCAGTCACCCTCTGTGCCTGTGCTGACTGCTCTTCCTCCTCCTCACTTTCATCTCTCCCCTGCTGCACTGAAGTGGAGGCTACGACAGGACTAATTGATCCTCCTGAAGATTCGTCAGCTATTACTTCTTCCTTTTCAGATGAGAATCCCACACAAGATGATTCTTCATCTGAATCAGAAGCAAACAGTGACTGCACTACCTTCTCAACGCTAAGTGTTAGTCGAGACTTCTGTCCCCCTGCTGCTTTTGGGTGTCGACATTTTGTCTGGCATGTCTCTGCCTCCCCTTCCCTCACCTCCAAAACTACAGGGCCAGAAACATGTGGTGGCGATGGCGATGCATCATGGTCAGATTTCATTTTTTTCGGGATGGAACTGCCAAAGAGTTTAGATTGCGACAGGTGCCTTTTTAACTGTACTGGTGGTGTTGCACTAGTGTCTTTTGAAGTGCCTCCTCTACCAGTCCCAATCACTCAACTACATCTAGCTTTCCCTGACATTATGGATTTAATGTCACTAAGCAGTGCCTACCACTGCCCACTGTCACAGTGCCTGGCTGTGCACTAATGTGTGTGGTGTGCACACAGACGCTGCTTGCTTGTAAGCACAAACGAGCCAGACTCCCTGGGCACTTGACTGCACAGACCCACCCAATAATAAGGTTCGGTCTGTTAAACTAACCACTACCCACTGAAGCCCAGTGCACAGAGAGACTAAGTGACTTGAATTACAAAAACTCAGTTTAAAAAAGCTGGAATTTTTGTCACTCCAGAAAAATGGATGGAAATTATATATCTCTCCCAGCCAGTCACAATACCCTAATGGTGAGTGCTAGCTGCTTCTCTCCCTGGCACAGCGTCTCAGTCAGATCACCTAAATAAACAGCTTGAAAGAAAAAGGACTAGCTGGCACTGGCACTGCAGCAAAATAAAGAATAAGGGAAAGAATAATTTTTCTTTCCCTTTACTAACTAGCCTATCTCTCAGTGTAGCCTCCTCTTACACCAAGCCCACCTCCCCACAGCATCGCTGGAAAGAAAATGCGTGGCTCTCCTCATGCTGATTTTTATATAGTGCTGGCTCATCAGTAAAATCAACAGAGAGCACTGAATGACAGCGCGATTGGCTGCATTCAGTGCATTTCACAAAATTTCAGCATGGATACGCTGCATTCCGGTATCCATGCTGACCTGTCCGACCCTTTCCTGTGAGTCACAGGAAAGGGTCAGACAGGTTGGCATGGATACCGGAATGTAGGGCATGGGCGCTGCCATTTTGTGAAAATCATAGCTAGCTAGTAGCTAATGGGGGCGAAGAAAAGCACGCGCTGCAGGGCGCACTGAATTAAACGGATAATAAGTTAAATACGTGGGGAGTCGCGATGCGTTTTGTCTCCCCACTTATATAACGAATATTACAAAATATGTTGCGGATCGCCAATACAACGAAAACGAATGCACACCCCTAGTAACAGCAATCTATATCTGTGGAGATCAACACTGAAGTAGGATAAATGTAATGTACAATTTGATCTTTGATATTGCTGCCCCTGGAATAAGCAAATCTCAGGATGGTTTGAAATATTGGATGCATTTTTTGTAAAATGTATCAATGTTTTCTAATGGCTTGACAGACAGGTGCTGATAAAATTGAATGTCTCAAAACACAAGTCTGCTGGTTTGAATCCTCACTTGGGTATTTTGTTTTTTTTAGGAAAAGATAATCTTGGTTACTGTATAATGCCCTACGATATGCGGACAACACAGGCAAAGGGATAACCCCTATTGAGAAATCGTTCCGCCATATGTTTGGCCTGAATTTTAAAGTTATCATGATTTGAATATAATCATTGTAGTCTTAAGAACTGTCCCACCATAAGATTTTTTTTTTAATTAGTAGGATGGAAACTGTCTTACCGAAGCATATTATTTCTGTCACTGGATTTTCTGTAGATGCTCGTTTCTAAGGAATTCTGATGTTTAGTAATCAAAATGTCCAAAAAAGTAATCTTCTCACGATGGAATTTTATAGTGAACTTCAAACATGAGTCTATAGAATTAAGCCATTCATGAAATTCCAAAAGGGAAGAAGCTGATCCGTTCCATATGATAAATATATCGTCGATGTACCACTTCCAACATATTAGGTGTTGGCTCCAGTTATTATGATAAATGTATTTGGATTCAAAATCTGCCACAAGGAGGTTAGCAATGTTTGGTGCCATGGCTGCCCCCCATGGCAGTTCCTCGTATCTGTAAATAATATTTGCCATTGAATGAAAAATAATTTTTGCTAAGGGATAAAAATAATAGTTGAATGATATAAGATGTGGGTATCCTTTGAGGTGGTGAACGTTGAGATAATTCAGAAATAACTGATCACTTAATCTTGTGGGATGACAGTATATAAAGATTCGATATAAACTGTGGTCAATAAGCAGTCTGACTGGACTGAGATAGTTCTTAAAAATTATAATATACTGGAGCTGTCTTTGAGAAATAATGATACCACCACACCATACAGAGGGAAATGAAGCAAACCTTGACATTCTATTTTAAAATAACCCAACCTGAGGAGACTACAGCAATATGAGGTACTCAGGGGAATGCTTAGCATGGGAACAGAACTACGGTGAGTGGAGGAGATATTCACATGGGAGAGGGAGGATGAGGGGTTATGTGAAAGATGTGCTGGGGGGTGGGGGATCAGGATGTGTGTTAAAAACTATACAGTTGGTTTATTTACTTTTACTACATTACTTTTAATGGGGTCAACCTCTTATGATTCATAGGAAAGTTCATGATGCAGGTCGTTGGTCATATTTTTTATACTTAAATGGAGGATTAAACATTTTGGTCATCTTATAGCCCAAAATCAGCATTGGTAATTCCTTGATCTTCCTAGAAGGCATTCAAGGTTATAATCCTAAACAGTACTGACATAACTGAATTGGGCCTCTAGGAAGGCTAGGGAACCTTAACACGAAAAGAACAGAGATGGTAGAGGCCAACACTATGACAGATTAAGGAGTGGTAGGAAAAGGGTGGAGAGAGGGAGTCTCTGTAGAAACTCATATACGCGTCTATCCAAATGTACAAAAATCCTAAGAAAGCAAAGTTAAATGTGTGCTCATTTCAGCTCTGAGAGCTGATCAGATTTATTCAACAAAATCTGTGCTTTTTGTGCTCTATGGTGTGAGAGCACTGTCTTACACACATCCAATGTCGTTTTCAGAAAGAGAATAAAAACATTAAAAAAATGAGGTGGACAAGGCCGAGTCAAGAAATAGAAAGCAAAGCAGTCCCTCTACTAACTTCAGTCTCAGAAAAATTCAAAGCCACAGAGAGACAGAATTACACAATGTGCTGCAAAACATGGAAAACTATTTGTAGACGGAAAATATTTTAAAAAGTTTTTTTTTTTCAGTTCAGATATTTTGTTCAGTGCACTGCCCAATAAAGGCACAATTACTTCCAGAATAATAATTTTTTTTAAATTTATATTCCACTTTCATGACACTTCAACATGGATTATATTCATGTACAGCAGGCAATAAAACATTTACATGTGTATGACAGATCAGTGGAGACAAGTAAAATGGCTGAAAATGCCAGGGCCAATGCAAGGGTATTAGGTGCCCTAGGCGAGCCTTCTGATTTGTGCCTGCCCCCCTCTCCCCACCTTCAGTCGCTGCCCTGGCACCTACAGTATTTGCACCCGCCGCGTGTATGCTTCTCTGGATAGTGAACAGGATGGGCTCTGCTCGCGGCCTGCCAAATCTCTACTCCTCTGCTGTGAGCAGGATAGGCTCCGCTCGAGGCCCCACATGCAGGGCCGCCATCAGGGCAGTATTCTTGGGCCTGCAGTATGGGGCCCCAGGATCTACTGCCACATATGGGGGCCCGCAGCCGCCAGGTGCGCTTGGGGGATGTATTAGTTCATGGCAAAGAGGCCCACTGAGACTCTCTCCGACAGTCTGTCGCCCAGGGGCCTACTGAAACCTGGAGCCGGCCCTGGGTGCGGGCCCCAGAGAAGGGAGAGAATCAATGCTATGCGTGTCTTTTAGACACGCATAGCATTGATTTACAGAGCACCGCAGACAGAGACTCGTCCGCGCGCTCTGTCCTGCCAGCGTTCACTGTCTGACGCGGCTGTGACGTCACCGCCGCGTCAGACAGTATGCGCCGGCAAAGCGTGCGGGCCGTCGCTGTCTGCTTGCTAGCTGGAGGCCGAGGAGCCACGGAGTCCCCGGAGCGCAAAGGGTAAGCTTGTGGCCCAGACATTTTGGCTGTATGGGGCCTCAAAATTCCTGATGGCGGCCCTGCCCACATGGCTGCTCTTCGGCACCCCCCAAGGGTCAGTGCCCAAGGCGATTGCCTAATTTGCCTAATAGGACACGCTGGCCCTGCAAACAGCAGTTGCTATCTTTAAAAGTTGCAATGATATTTAATGTCGAACTTGAGGAAATGTGAATTTAAAAGACAAAACAGCAGTACTTGTGAGATACTGTGTCTCAGATGACATTCAAGAAGAGTTAGGCTGCCTAGCACAACAACATGGAAAGATAAAGGAAAGACGTCAATTCCTCTTTCCTCAACATGATTAACAGACATCTGAAAAATATTTTCTGTAACAGTCAGTGCCCCTGCTATCGTGGGAAAAAAAGAAGGGATTTGTAAAGCTTACTGAGGATCAAATTGGCCACCCGATAGTAAATTTTAATTATATTATTCATCAAGAAAATCTTTGTGCCAGGATTTCTAATTCTGAGATAAATAATGTGATAACTACAGTGGTGAAGATCATGAATTTTCTTGTTGCTCAATCTGCCTTTACACATAGGCAGTTTCAAGCTCTCTTTGAGGAGATGAACAGTGCATACAAAGACATTCTACTTCATGACAATGTTTGTTGGCTAAGACATGTGAAGGTTTTGGCACACTCTGTGGACTGTCTTGATGCACTCCTTTATGTCACAAAAAGGTCAAAACTATTGTGAACTGGATGATGACAAATGGATCATGCAACTGTTTCTAAATGACATCATGATGAATCTAAATGAACTCAACCTTCATTGTGCCAGCCAAACAATTATAGGTCTGTTTGAAACATGGAAAGCATTTCTTGCAAAACTTGCCTTTTTTTTCAGGACCCTGATACTTCAACTTTTCGCTATTTGATTTCCAGCATCTTAATGATTTATCAAAACATCACACTTATCAATGCTGCTGAGATTAGAATATATATGCAAGAACTCATATCAGAATCTTTGGGTCAGATCTCAAGATTTGCATTGTTTTGGCCTGATGTTTTCATTTCTAATCAAACCAGACAACTTTGATACCAGCAACATGGATGTGACAGTGTTTCAGTGGCTGGGAGCTGAGGATTTGGAAATGCATTACAGTGCTCAGACTTGGGGGCTTCGAAGGTTAAGGCTCTGCAGCATACATTTGAGGCTACTGAGAGAGATCATGGTATCCCCCTGCCTGTGAAGTATGACTGTTTGAAGAAAGTATAACAACCTAAAAACCAAGTGGATGTCACTTCATTACCACAGAAAGATAATATAGAGACCTTCATAAAATCGAGGTATAAACAAGTAGCTCAGCATTGCTCCATGCTTACTTGAAACAGGAACACAAAGGCATTTACCATTCACTCACTGTATTTCATCATAGGTCTCAAAAAATGCCGCATTGAAACATTTAATAAAAAAATTTTGCTGCATATGAAAATATCAATCATATAAATATACTTTGTTCCCTCGGGGAGCAAAATAATAAAAAAAACCTCTCGATATTAAGATAAGTAAAGTAAATTATCTAGGATAAACAAAACATTTATATAATCAATATTTTTAGTATTTGTGTTTTAATGCATAAAAAGAAGACAATGCTTTATTATGAATGTTGGTATGTTCTTCACAGTCAACATTATGGATATTTACGGTACAAAAGAGAAGCTAAATAAATACATTAATTATAGAAGAAGACTACTGTGGCAAGGTGAGGGAAAGCAAGTTTGCTTACCTGTAAACAGGATTCTCCATGGACAACAGGAATCAACCATAATACATGGGCAACATACTATGGCACCAACATGAACCCTGCTCTCAGAGCTCAGAAAAAGTCTCTCTCAGCATGTGTGGTTGTTCCGGCGCAGTTACCATTTTGTGAGTCACTCAGCCTTATCCAGAGTTTAAGCTATAGCGAGGTAGTCAATTCTCCAAGTGGGCAGGAGGGCACTGTTTCCTGTAATGTGCACAGGAAACAGCATACAACCTCCCAGTGAATAGCTTTCCTTCTCCCGCGCATGAGAGGAAAGCAGCTGATGCCTGGCACAACAACTCATGCATTAACTCATTGGGTGGTTGTATAACTAGGTGGTGCATTCACAAAACCTGG
This sequence comes from Rhinatrema bivittatum, assembly GCF_901001135.1. Lineage (NCBI taxonomy): Eukaryota > Metazoa > Chordata > Amphibia > Gymnophiona > Rhinatrematidae > Rhinatrema > Rhinatrema bivittatum. The sequence goes on along the minus strand of NC_042627.1, from coordinate 48,100,112 downwards.
CAGAAGAGTTGATCAGGAGGAACAAAGCAGTCCAGGGCCCTATATCTTGAATGGCGAGGATTACAATAGGAGCCTTTCCCACAACTGCCCTGTTCTATCTACACCAGCCAACACCTCGATCATGCTGAAAACTCGCAACTAGAAAGTCTGGTATGCTGCTCTCATGCATCCTCCTCTAATACCCATAAAGCCTCACTCTCACTGGGAAGCGAAGCAGCAGGCAATGCCGAATATGAACTTGGGGGTGCTGAGGCAGTAACTGTAGAGGTAGCGGACTCTAGCACACTCCACTCCACTGCACTGATGCATCTCACTGAAAGGTCTGATCTTCGGCGCCGATAGGAACAGCTTTGCTGTCAATGCATTAGCTTCCAAGGTTGATGCCTGATCCCCTATGCTGAAAAGCTCCACTGTAATAAAACCAAAGGTACTGCAATACTCTGCACCATTGTGAATTGATTATTTACTCTTTTGGACAATAGAAGGACTAGGGGGCACTTCATGAAGTTAACATGTAGCACATTTAAAACTAATCAGAGAAAATTCTTTTCCACTCAATGCACAATTAAACTCTTGAATTTGTTGCCAGACAATGTGGTTAGTGCAGTTAGTGTAGCTGGGTTTAAAAAAGGTTTGGCTAAGTTCTTGGAGAAGTCGTCCATTACCGGATATTAATCAAGTTGACATAGAAAATAGCCACTGCTATTACTAGCATCAGTACTGTGGGATATACTTAGTTTTTGGGTACTTGCCAGGTACTTGTAGCCTGGATTGGCCACTGTTGGAAACAGGATGCTGGACTTGATGGACCCTTGGTCTGACCCATTACGGCAATTTCTTATGCTTTTATGTTCTTAATGAGACAAAAGTTCTGTTGAGGGGTTGCCAAAGCAGTGAAAAAGAAGAATTTTCAAGAGCAAACTCAAGCAAAAATAAAACGAGCAAGAAAATAAGGCCAAAAAACAGAAACACAAAGACAGACTGGGGATATGTTTGTGCAGTAGCTCAGACTAAGAAAGATCTAGGGCAGTGATGACGAACTCCAGTCCTCACGTGCCACAAACCAGGCCAGGTTTTCAAGGTATCTACAATGAATACAAATGAGAAAGATTTGCATGCACTGCCTCCATTATATGCAAATCTATCTCATGCATATTTATTGTAAATATCCTGAAAACCTGGCCTGTTTGTGGCACTCGAGGACTGGAGTTCACTATCACTGACCTAGGAGCTCATGAAACAGTGACCATGCATGGGAACTACTCCTGTGCATGCTCAGAAAGATTTCATCTGCATTCACAGCTGGGTCCATGTCGGCGCCATTAGATGATATCACCTATGCATTTTGGCTGATTCATTTTGGGACAGTGATACTCCAGAAGATTATTTTAGGGACAGTGATACTCCAGAAGATTCCACACAAGTAACATGGGATCCTGGGAAAGCAGTTATTGGGGGGACAGAGGTTAATCTCATAGACATCAAGCTTAGTTAAAAACGACAGAGAAGAGGTGCTTGATTTAAATTAAGAAATCACAAACATTAGAAATAAGTTTTCCTAGATGTCTCTCTTTGGATAACTCAGAAACATGTTAAAGCTAAATCTGCCTTGAATAGAAGTTTCTTTAAAAAATAGTTGAATATGCAGTTTTTCCTAATAAATACACATTTTTCAGATATGGTAAGAGTAGCAAGATGTTTTTTCATTTGATTAGATCTCAGCAGCTAGGAAAATTGGTTAGAAAGTCTACTGATATTTGTGAAGCATTTGTCAGTTAGTTTCATAGGGTATATTCATCCAAACCACTCTATAATAGATGGAAATCTTTTTTTAAGTTGTTTGTTGCAGGAAAAATGTTGCTTATTGCTCCAATTTCAGTGCAGGATATGGAAGATGTTATCAATAGACTTCCAAACTTAGGTGATGATGAACTAACTGGTGAGTATTACAAAGCTTGTAGTTTCACAGCTACCCAATTTATATAACGACAAGCCGTTAAGCCCGTTAAAACGGGCTACATCCCTCTGTCTCTCACCTCCCCCTCTTTCTCTCTCCCCTCACTCTTCACCACCCCCTCCCTCACCCACTCCTCCCCACCCTCCCTCTCCTATCACTCAGTCCCTCCCTCCCACTCAGTCTCACTCACTCCCTCCCCCCTCTCTCCCTCCCTCTCACTCACTCAGTCCCACTCACTCTCCCTCAGTCCCCACTCCCTCCGTCCTCTCCCTCAGTCCCACTCCCTCCCTCCCTCTCTCTCCCTCAGTCCCACTCCCTCCCTCTCTCCCTCAGTCCCTCCCCCTCACTCAATCCCTCCCTCCCACTCAATCCCTCCCTCCCACTCAATCCCTCCCTCCCACTCAGTCACTCCCTCCCCCCTCCCTCTCACTCACTCAGTCCCACTCACTCTCCCTCAGTCCCACTCCCTCCCTCTCTCTCCCAGTCCCCCCCCCTCCCTCTGTCCCACTCCCTCCCTCTCACTCAGTCCCTCCCCCTCACTCAGTCACTCCCTCCCACTCTCTCTCTCCGTCCCTCCCTCCCACTCAGTCAGTCCGTCCCTCCCTCTCTCTCTCTTCTCCCTCCCTCGCTACCGCCCGCTACCGCCGTCGCCGCTACCGCCGTCGCTCGCTACCGCCGTCGCCGCCCGCTGCCGGTACCGCCGCCGCCGCCATTTTTTTTTCTTTCTGAAGCTGCCTCAGAGCGACGTGCTCGCCCGCACATGCGCGGTAGAGCTGGTCTCTACTGCGCATTTGCGGGCCGTCGGTCACAGGCCATTTATAAGGTAGATAGCTTAGAAAGTGGAAATCTCCTGGATACAGTAAGCTGCTGTATCACTAATCCGAAAAGAGGGTAGGAACCTACAATTGTTTCAAAATTATAAGCCCATCTCTCAATGTTGATTTAAAAATTTTAACAAAAAATATCATTAGAAAGACTTCTAACAGATGATCACAATTGTGCATCCTGTTTAAATGGGTTTCAGTGCAGGTCATTTGCATCAGATTTCTCATTTGATGTGGAAAAGTTTTTCTTTGAAGAGAAATGTGCCTCAATTTCAACTGATGCTGAACAAGCTTTTAACAGGGTGGATCAGGAATTTTTGGATAAGGCCCTGGATAAATGTGGATTTGACCAAATTTTTAGAAACTGGATTGAACTCATTTATAAAAAGAACTACTACATGCGTCTAAGTCTGCTTTGAGACTCCTAGCCAAGATGGTGACGTGAGAGGTTGCAAGGAGAAGCTGCTCCTCTGAGAATAAAATTTTTTTCCTTTTCAAAATGCCTGCAAAATGGAAAGGTAAACTACAGGTATATCCCCCTGAACCCCTTACCTAGCTGCCAAAAGACGATCATAGCCTATGCAGCCCCGATGTCGGATGTGAAGGGGGATGATAGCCCCGCTGCAGTGAGTGGAAAGGGAGCTCCAGCACCACCTGGGGAGACCACACTCAGTCCCCACTGATTGCCGGCCGCCGCCGGCTCCAGCAACTGTGGTGAAGCCTCTTGAAGCGGCACAGGGAGATGAGGTCATCTGCCCGAAGGGAGGCAGACGCCGAGAGAGTGAAACCGTGCTGCATTGCGACTCTTCTCAAGCCCGATGGAAACAACGCAGCCTGGAGGACTGGAGGGATTGGATCCATCTTTATCCCCAGTTGATCCAGTAGAAGAGGAATGCAGGATTTGGGAAGTCCAAGCGCTGGAACCAGCAGGAATATCGACTGCCCAGGCAGGGGGTGAGTTATTTCAATTACCCCCTAAACCAGCAGTAGTCACCCTGGACACTCTATGGGACTTAGTGGCCAGCTTGGGGAAACCAGTCAACGTTTGTGAAAGCAAATATTCTAACGTGGAAACGGAGATACAATCCCTTAATCAGATCCTGGGAGAACAAATAAAAGAAATGGGAAATAAGATATCAGATATTGAACAGAAAGTTTCTCAAGTCCAAATCGTAAATATGAACCTGATAAAGGATATTGGTATGCAACCAAAGAGATTGGAATTTCTTGAGAACTTTACAAGACATTTGAATTTGAGGTTCCTTAATTTTCCTAGGGCTTTGGGAGAGAATACCCAAATCACATTGAAAAAGTTTCTTTGGGAATGTTTGAAGTTTGAAGAATCTCAAATACCTATGATCAATAAAGCTTATTTCCTGACTAGGTCGATGAAAAAAACAGGAAGAAATCGTTTGGAAGCCATAGAAAACTTAACTCAGTTTATTGAAAGTTCTGCGATAGAAATCATATATAAAGGAACCTTGCTGGTCTCCTTTGTCATAGAAAGAGACGTTAGTAAAGTAATGCAAAATTATTTTCTAAATATGGCTGTAGAATTTTATGGCCAGGCTGTAAAAATCTTTTCGGATTTATCCAGACCGACACAGGTTAGAAGGGAGTTCTTAGATTTGAGGCCACAAATATTGGTTTTAGGGTATACCTTTGTACTTAGATATCCCTGTCGTTGCCTCATTGGCCGTAAAGATGAGAGCTTTGTATTCACAATTGTAGAACAACTTAAATCCTTTTTGTATGCCAGGAATGTGACTAGTACTATCGAAGAAAGCTAATAAGACAATCATGAGAATGTAAACCGACATAAGCGTTAAGCCAGTTTTCTTAATATTTAATACATTATTGTAAACTCCCTTAAATTCCTGGCTAGGTATCCCAAATATTACCTTGCAATACAAGAAATGTATTGGCATTTTGGTTTCTTTGATTGGTTGTTTATTCAGGTTACAATAGTTGTCTTATTTCTTTTCCTGTCGAAGTATATGAAAATACTTTGTGAAAAATTAATAAAATATGAATTAAAAAAAAAGTACTACAAAAATGTTGATAAACATGCTTTCATTGGAAGCCTTCAATCTATAACTCGTATTTGCTTTGGCTATGAGGTTGACAGCCAAGGATCGTATTTGGGCCAGTGGGCAACACCACAAACTCCTGTTAATATGTAGCTTACCTCTTTTTGGTGTTTATTTATTTGATTTATATTCTGCCTTTCGGCACTTGAAAAGCAGATTACTTTCAGTTACTGTTAAGTATTTCCCTATCCCCAGAGGGTTTACAATCTAAATTTGTACCTGAGGCAATGGAGAGTGAAGTGATTTGCTAAAAGATTCAACATCTGCTTGAGTGGTCAGAGATACAATAAATATGTTTCAGGACTGCAGGTTACAAAGTGAAATTGGACCAAATCTGAATATTTTTATTAAAAGAGAAAATGAACCAGGGGGTCTTTCAGGTTTAAATACAACTTAGTAGATAACCATTTTTGTGTATTCTCCTCATCAAGAGTCTTCAAAATATGATTGAGATTAATGTTGATGCTCTGGTGACATAAATATGGGAGTCTACATAAATGGAATACTTTTGCATCATCTATATTGGGCAGAATTAATTTGATTAAAATGGTCCAGCTTAATCACAATTTTTACTCATTCTTTTTTTTATTTGCCAAACAGAGCATTTCATAAATTGGACAGTCTGCACTCCAAATTCTTAGGCCGAGGAAAATGCCACACATTAAGGACATAAGGTTTTACAATTACCTATAAAAGAGAGGGGGAAGAGGGAGATTAGAATTGCCTTTTCCAAGATTATATGGTTAGGCTTTTCATGCTACAGCAACAAAAGAGTACAGAGGTGCTTTGCTGCATATGCATGGAAAGAGAGTTTATGGACTCATTTAGTATTTTAGATGAAGTATGTCAAGTTTAAAAAGCTGTTAGAGATATAAAAGATTGCTCATACATTTCTGGGGCCATCTTCATGTTCTTTCTTGGACTCTCTTATTTGGAGGGTTGCTAGATTTAACACAGCCGGGAATATCTTTTACTGGAGGTATTAGGTATGTTGAAAACATTTTCAAGAATGCTTCTCTTAAATCTTTCCTGGATTGGCAGGAGGAATTTCACTTAAATATAATTTATGGAAATATTTACAATTTAGAAACTTTTATATTAACAATAAACTCTTACAAGTAGAACTGGGAGGTCATATGGCATTGATAAATGGATTGGTTAGGGGGTGGCCTGTCAGGACATGGCATTATTCATGGTGGCATAGAAGATGGCCTTAGTAATGCTGAGAAATTCTAGGGAAGGGAAAAATGTCTAAATTATTAACATTATCATATTTAATATAAATAAATATATGATTCTGCTTTTTGGCACTTCAAAGAGGATTACATTTCCCTCTCCCCAGAAGGCTTACAGTCTAGTTTGTACCTGAGGCAATGGAGTGTGAAGTGACTTGCCCAAGGTCAAAAGGAGAGGTAGTGGGATTTGAATCCTGGCTTCCCTGGTTCGTAGCTCGCTGCTCTAACCACTAGGCTAATCCTCCACTCTACTCATTAGCCTGGTGCGCGAACAAAAGTACGCGATCGTGTATTTTTTTAAAGATCTATCCCTAAGGCTTTTGAAGAGAGTCCTGGCTGTGAAAATCCCAAGGGATGCTAAATCGGCTCCAACTGGAGTTGCTTCAGTGAAAGGTGTCTTAGATAAATATAAACATTGGTGTAGAGTTGCCCTGTTGGAACAAAGGGTAATTCTTAGGAACTAGGACAACAGTTGGTCACAACCTCATGATGTGATCTCATATTTAACACTGCTTCGTTTGAAAAACTAATTGCTTGCATAAACGGTAGATCTCTCTACTTCTACAAAGTCTATGATACATTTTTGACATAGAGAGAGATTCAAAGCTGTAGACATTTTTAATGTGTGGGCGGGTTTCTGTTTTTAGTTGGCTACTTATAATATTTTGTCTGTGTTATTCTCTTGCAATGTCATTTGAAAACTGGATATATCCTTTTATGTTGTGAATATATTATGCATGGTGAAATATTCTTTTTAAATAAATAAATAAAGGAGTCAATGTACTAACTTGTGGAAGTCTCTTTATGAACAGCCCAATACCTCAAAACGTCAGAAGAGCTGGCTAGCTATTTTGCCAAAAAAAACCCAAAAACAAACAACAAAAAAAAACAAAAAACTAAACTTCCCTGAGATATGTTTTGAAAAAATAATTTGCTTATTCAGAATCACTAATAAATTGATTTGCAAGATTTTTCAATTCATTAAGCGATTTTGCACAAGTTTTGCACACAGCACCTCAAAGGCTAAATTTTGCACATTAAAAACTGCAAATAGCAAGCACAAAATTTAGCAAATGCAATTACACCAGCCATTTAAAAAACAAATCTCTAAATTCATGGATGTAGGCTTTAAGACTAGCGCTGGACTTGAAATAGATGCAGCCTGTTTCTTTTCATTCACTCCAAGTCATGTTTGTGAAGTTGTTCATACATACTGCATCAGCCTCCAAATCTGGATTGCAATAATAAGTCCAGGACTACTCATTCACTCCTAGTTTACAGAAATAGGTAGTAGTTTAGCAACAAAAACAAACAGTTAATCCAGGTATGAGGTTTTGCATTAATGTTATGTGAGAACACTATAAAGTGGGATAGGATGACTTTTGGAAACAACACAATACAAAAACAAATATTTATAATTGGTTTTCCAATCTGTTCTAACTGCTTTACTGCATAGGCAGCAAATATTGCACCTTGCCTCCTATTGTACTCTATTACCTGACAGTGTCAAATCTGTAATGACATTCCAGGAATGACTTATAAGAAGGATTCAACACTCCCAGTGCCAAAGCAGGAAAGAAGAGCCAAAAGAGATATAAAAGTTTAGCTATTTGTTAGAAGTTGATTAACTATTACTGAAATCACTGAACAGTGTTTAATCTATACATACACACACACACACACACACTTACTTGTGTCTGTCACACTGTTGTGCCTGTCTGTTGCCACCAGATGGCACCTATAATAGTGGAAGGTGCAATGCACAAAGACAATATGCTATGATTGCAAAGCACTGTCAAACACACACAGGCACGCACATGCAGGTAGACACACACGCAGGGAGACACACACAGGCTCCTCCAAATATGCACACACAGGCAAATGCACGCACGCACACAGGCAGAGGCGCCCACATACACAGGCTGTTGTTGACCAGACAATATGCTCTGTCTGCAAAGTCCTGTCTTTCATGCTTCCACACACAGGGAAAGGCAGGCATAGGAACACAAAAGCTCATACAAAAGTAAACAAGCACGAGAAGTGCAGACAAGTACGCAGAAGGGCGCACACGTTCCCACATGCGCACACACTGGCTCACCCATGCACCCACACATAGGCAGATACAGACACCCACGGACAGGCACACACACAGACACATACAAAGACTCCACCAAACAGAGATAGGCAGAGGCATCCACACACAAAGGCTGTTATAGACCACAGAACTGAAGCAGTGCTGGGCACTTTTTTTTTTTTTTTTTTTTTTATTAGTATCTCTCTACATTCAGCTACTATTTCAATAGCGTTGCAACAAAAATTCAGTAGCAGATCCAGCCAACAACTTCTGAGTTTCTGCCACAATTTAACATTGGACTATATTGAGCCACATATTTTTGAGACATGAAAGATGTGCCTATCTATTAAACAAATGGGGCAAGAATGCTAAGAAATGCAGTCAATGAGTCCCCATTGCAAACTTCTGCTCCAAACTTGGAAGGACTGAAGTAATCCACTTAGCCAGCGCAGATGTCATCATATGGATTTCAAATCTCAACTCACAATTTTAATTAATCTATTCATTTTCTGCTGCTGTTTACCTCATCCATATGAAAGATGATTAATACATACAGAATGCTAAGCATAATCTGCACAAAGCAAATATTTAAATGTACTATGCAGGAGGAGCATTTGGTCACAAAAGCCTCAATTAATGTTTTGTTGTTGTTTTTTCAACATTAAGAACTAGTAAACATTTCTATACTCCATTGTGTAGGGTAACAAGATATTTTGCAGCCCTGCAACAGCAAAAACCTTGGTATTCAAATAATTTATGACTGGTTTGCAAGTCAAATGCACCGCTAAAACAAAAAAATACTACTAAGAGAAAACTGGCTTTAACTTGTCTCATCCCACAAAGATTCATTTCACATTATTTCGGGGAAGGAGATCAAAAGCTCCACTAATAAAATGGTACTAGTACATGTTTTTAGGAGAAAAAAGTCTAGGAGGGACAACTGTCTTAAGAACTAGCTGCCCTCAGAGGACTCATCTTACAGCTCCAGAAAGCATCACCAATATAATTTTTTTTCTTTAGAAGACAAAATACTTTAGAACACAAACAAGCACCAAAGCAAGTAATGTCAATAAAAATAAATAAATCATGTCATTACAAACATCTTAAAGAAATGATTCCCTTAAGAAACGCACCCGAGGGGGGTGGAGAAAGATGGCGGACAGGATGCTGGTCGGCACTCCTGGATGCCACTGGCTTTTATTGCAATCCATTACCTGATTCAAATGGTGAAGAGGAAGGGCAAGACCCGGGTTTTCCCTTTTCATCCTGGGCGAACTCCAGTATCTGGCCCAACAGACCATTTTGTGTTCTGGGGAGCAGCAATGCCTCTGACATGGTGCCATTAGGAGTTGAAACAGGGCAAGAGAGCTGCCAACCTTCTTGGCCACTGAAGTTTCTTTGAGCCTGGTGGATAGGATGCTGCCATCAGACCCTGTCTTGGGAGGATCCAGCCATGCATGTGCTGTGGGGGGCTGCCCTTTCCATCAGGGGGGTTGCAGGTGGAGATGAAAGCCGGTCTCAGCTGATAGAAGGAGTACTGCTAGAAAACCAGAGTTCTCTTCTGCAACCTGATGTTTTCATTTTGGAAGCTACTGGGATGGCACTCCAATCCTCAGGATTCGAATAAGTTAGAGATTACTAGTAACAAGTCTGCAATTTAATTGTTGCGTTCTTTCAGAACTCTGAGTTGTATATCTGATCCCGGTGATTTATTACTCTTCAGTTTGTTGATTTACTCTATTACATCCTCTTGGTTCACTTCTATTTAATTCAGTTCCTTTGAATCATCACCCTCAAAGAATGTCTGCAGTATAGGTATCTCCCTAACACTTATCTATTTTATTTATTTAACACTTTTCTATACTGACCTTCATGAATAAATTCAAATTAAATCGGTTTACATGTAACAAGGGGAAGAACTTAATCAACCATTTAACAAGAGGCAAAAGTTACATAATAACAAGGAGGTAGTAACTTGGGGGGGCTAAGTTAGCGGGAGACAAAGGACAGCAAAACTAAATAAACTAAATAACGAAACAAAGGAACAGAGGCAAAATATCAAGCCTAAACTAGGCGGGGCGCCTAGTCAGGTAAGCGGAGTCCTGTTTGGTAGAAAATGGATGGTTCTGAAAGTTAAGGGAAGGCTTGGAGGAAGAGCCAGGTCTTAAGTTTTTTTTCGAAAGGTTAGAGGGCAAGGTTCTAGCCTGAGGTCTGTGGGCACTTGAGTAAAACTCAAAACAAAATTAATTTAGTTTTTCTGCTATGGCCTTCTCTTCTCTGGGTGCTCTTTTTACCCATTGGTCATTTAGTGATCCAACAGACTGCCTTCACAGGCTGGTTTCTTTGAATATATTTGAAAAAGTTTTTATTTTGAGGTTGTCTCTCTGGCAAGTCTCTTTCCAAACTCTCTTTTGGCCTGCCTTATAATGTTATACATCTAACTTGCTAGAGTTTATGCTCTTTCTTATTTTTTTCATTTGACTCCACCTCCCATTTTTTATTTATGCAATTTCCAACTATATATATCAACATAAATCTTGAAAAGGAAAATCTCAAGCTGACATCAAAGAATAAAGGCAAAATATAAATAACGAAAATGTACAAATTCAGCTAGAGATCAAGTTCATAATTAAGGGATTCCAAGGTCTCTGTCTTAGAGGAAAACAAAACTAATACTGCAAGAAGAAAATAGGCAAGCAGCTACCCCCCAGGACTTATCTCAAAAGAGAATGCTTAATTACACCTACACAGGAGGCTTGGGTGCAATACGAGTGTAAAGGTACAATCTTACCAAGAAAAACAAACAAAAAAAAAAGACAAATAATGTTCCTATAACACAGCTTTACAGAGAAATTTAAGAAAAAAATGAGCCCCCAATTGTATCACCCTAGGTCTCAAAAAAAGGAATTGCTTCCTTTCCTTTTGTGTTGGACTTGCCACATCTGGGAATGTCATAGTGCTACACTGTAGAAAAGTACACCACCTTGATGCCTGAAATACGTTCAAAGAAGTCAGTCTCTATCAGGATCCAAAACCAAACATATCAACAAAGTGAAAAGCTTAGCCAGTGTCGAATCAGAGGTTTCCATACAAGCTGTAACATCCAAAGAGTTATCTGATATCTGAGAGTTCCTGAGAACTTCTGCTATCAGCTTGTTTCTTGGATGGAGGTAAAAAATATATTCTTGCAATAGGTGGATGAGTAGTTTCAGGAATTTTGAGAATTTCCAACATATATCTTTTAAACATCTCCCTAGGTGAAACCATAGGGACACTGGGAAAAATGCACAAATCATAAGTTCTTATACCTTAAATTCTCCAAATTTTCAGCTTTGATGGAAAGCATTATATTATTTTTATTTAAACTTTCTTGCAAAGGCTTAATTTAAGACAAATTTGTTTTAACCTCAAACAGTTGTGAGACCATATCTTCCTCAGAATTTTCCAGGACAACTATGCGAGATTCCAAAGATTTGATTATTATTTTGCAGTCCCAACTTGTGCAATAATCATTTTACCAAGGCCCTCTATAGCCTCCTAGATGGTCTCGAGGGTAAAGGTTGTGGGCCTCATTGGGGAAAAAGTCTCCAACAAGGGAATATTACTAACTGGGGGAACGGAAGAAGCAGTACCTCTTTCAACATCCTCCTGCTGCACTGAGTCCCCATGGAGGTGAAAAACAGCCGAATCACTGGAGCTTGCAGCATTCGCAATGATGTAATCCAGTAGAGACTCTCTTGGCCGCATAAAGAGAAGCCTGGCTGCCAATGGATCAGCTTTCATCTCTGGACTCAAAAGAAGCCAATGAGCCAGGAGAGAATGGAGGCCAACCTTACCCTCCAGAGTTCCCCAATTGGCTTCCTAGATGATGTTTTTAAACAGTGTCCATGCCACTTGCAGATTTTTAACCTTTGCAAAAACTCCATTTTGTTTTTTTTCTAATTTCTTCATTTTATCATAGTTTTCCCATTTATTTTTATTTCCTTACATTATTAATCGTTTTTCTGAATCACTCAAACCAATGTACAAGCATTAAATCTTAAAACATAATTACTTCAAAAAGTAAAAATACAGAAAAAAATATTCAGCTATACAAATGCTAAGTTTATTGTTCCATATGTGCCACTGTTCTATGTAAAGCCCCTTATCTCTGTTGGGCAGTTTATCTTTATATGTAAACCGGAGTGATTTGTAGTCTCTATAAGAACCTCGGTATATAAAAATAAAAAATAAATTAAATAAATAAATAAATAAATAAGTAAGTAAATACAAATACATACATACTCCTCTCCCCCAAATATTCAGCTATACAAATGTTCAATAAGTGAATACAAATACCATCCATACTCTTCCCCCCAAAAACATTATCCACCGTCAATAAAATAAAAATAAAAAGCAACCAGTAAACAGCCACAATTCGACCCCAACTTCACTCTTTTCCCTGCCCTGCCTTCCAACCTACCCACAGCTTACACAACCTGAAATATCACCTGAAATACCCAAGTTTTACCATCTTTCTGAAGTACAAGTCGCTTTGCATCTAACATTTTTTAAGAAGCTCCTTCCATAGAGTGGGAGACATCACATATTACAGGGAAGGGAGTAAAATGGGTGGGCACAAATCTAATGTGGTCGTTTATAGTGTTGTTTTATCCTTAACAAAATTATCAATATGGTGGAATTCTCATTTAAGGCCTCAGTAACCCCTTGCGAGATCACATCTATAACCGAGCACCTGCCACCTGAATCACCGGGCTGACCCTACTACAAGGTTTTTTATGCAGACATTTACATACTAAAGCCCTGGAGTACAGCACAATATGCAAGGGGTTTATCATATACACATTAAGAGGGTAATTTTATAACAGATCACATAAATTTGTAGGCTGTGTGCCCAAGTTACACCAATTTTTGGCTAGTTTTTGAAGCCTATGTAACAGCAAATTTTAAACAGGGCTCCAGGGGAGATTTGGGAAACTATAGACTGGTGAGCCTGATGATGGTGCTGGGCAAAATAGTAGAAGCTATTAACTGATGTGACTTAAAGGGGAAAGTCATCAGTTTAGTAAAGGGAAGTCTGTTTTACAAATCTAGTAGTTTTTTGAAGGTGCTAATAAACATGTAGAAAAAGGCAAGCTGGTTGATATAGGGGGTCATTTTCAAAGGAGTTACGCATGTAAATGTGACATACTATCGTAGCAATTTTCAAAAGCTATTTACTCGAGTAAAGTGCACTTACTTGAGTAAATCCTATGGACAATTCAATGGCATATATTGTAGCAATTTTGAAAAGCCCACTTACTTGAGTAAAGTGTATTTACTCGAGCAAAAACCAGTTTTGCTCGAGAAAAATGCTTTTTAAAATCTACCCCATAGTGTATTTGAATTTTCAGAAAGCATCTGATTAAGTCCCACATGAAAGACTCCCTAATTAATTACAAATTAATGGCATAAGAGGCTGTGTCCTATAATGGGCTGGCAACTGGTTAAAACACAAACAAACGAAGTAGGATTAAATGGTCCATTTTTTCCAAATGCAGGTGGTCAGTAATGGAGAAACCCCAGGGATCTGTGCTGTTTAACATATTCATAAATAATCTGGAAAAGGGAACAAATGAGGTGTTCAAATCTGCAAATGATACAAAATTATTCAAAGTTGTTAAAAAAACAGTGGATTGTAATGAATTGCAGAAGGACCTTGCAAGACAGGGAGAGTGGGCATCTGAATGCAGATGACATTTAACGTGGAAAAGCGATGCACACTGGGAAAAGTAATGCCAACCACAGGAGAACAAAAACAAGATAGAACCAAAGTCCTTAAAATTCTTTATTGTAGAAAAATTGCAATTATTGGGCAATTTGTCTTTTACTACAATAAATCATTTTAAGGACTTTGGATCTATCTTGTTTTTGTTCTCCTCACGGCTTTGATAGACCATCTTCCTTGTTGATTTCTACAGATAGTCTACAGGTACACTATGCAGCTCCATATTAGGAGTCGCCACCCAGGAAAAGGAACTTGGAATTTTTGTGACAATGCCATGAAATCCTCAGCTCAGTCTGCAGCGGTCAAAAATAAAAAAACCCCCAAAACCATTAGAAATGATCTGAAAAAGAATAAAGAGTAAAATGGAGAATAACAAGTTGCCTCTATATTAATCCATGGTGTGTATAGTTCTTGTCAGTCCATCTTAAAAAAAAAAAATAATAAAATAGCAGGATTAGAAATGGTACAGAGGACAGCAAGAAAAATGATAAAGGGGAAGGAATGGCTCCCCTATAATGAGAGGCTACACAATTACGCCCTGATTTTAAAAATGCCCTGCATGTAAATTTCGGGGATTACGCAGGTAACTGGGCCGTGCGCATTTTATAACGGGCCCGGTCACACATGTATCCCCCGATACGTGCTGATGTGCTGGCCTGTCTGAAAGAGGCGGGCCAGGACAGCGCCATTAGCCGCTGTCCCGGGGAAGTGCACACCGGCAGCTGGCTGGCGCAGAGAATCTACAGCTGTTCCGAAGAAGCAAGGTAAAAAAATAAAAAAATATCTAAGAGTTAGGTAGGAGGTAGGGGTCGGGGAGGAAAGGGGAAAAGGTAGGAAGATTATATAGGGGTATAGGGAACTGGGGAAGCCTTACTTGCATTGCATTGTAAAATTCCCCTCACCTTGCACGCGGGTCTTAAAAATCGACCACTTAGGGCTTTTCAGCTTGGAAAAGACGGCTGAGAGGGGATTTGATAGAAGTTTATAAAATCATGGGTGGAACGTGTAAGTAAATGACAATTTTTTATCCTTTCAAATAATACTACAAGTGGACACCCCATGAAACTAACTAGTAGATTTAAAACATATCGTGGAAAGTACTTTTTCACTCAACACACAATCAAGCTGTGGAATCTGCTGCCAGAAGATGTCAACGAGACTAGCATAGCGGGGCTTAAAAAAAGGTTTAGACAAGTTCCTAGAAGAAAAGTCCATAAAATACTATTAGCCAGATAGACTAGGAAAACCAGTTGCTATCTCCAGAAGTAAGTAGCAAGACCTAGATCTATTTTTTTGGGACCTGTCGAGTTCTCATGGCACAGGCAGGCCACTGTCGAGTCAGGATACTGGGCTTGATGGATCTCGGGCTGACCCAGAATGGTATCTCTTATGGTCATGTGTGAAATTTTGCTTTTAAAATTATCCTGGGAAAACTACATGCACACAATTGCACCTGCTATTTGGCACATGTGTGGAGAGAATTTACACACACACTTTTTAAAATGAAAAAGTATGCACACCCAAGTCCCAACCCTGTCCAGACTCCACCCCCTGGCACACTTCTCCCTTATGCACATAAAAGAAAGCATATACAGTGCATTCACAGTGCAGGTCACTCATGGTAACCTTCCAAATTTAGCATGGCTTAGAGCAAACACTTGAGTAAAGGAGGGGAAGCAGCATGGTTAGAGGTCTGCTAATTATGCCAGCGAAGTATAAACTGTAAATCAGTGAGCATTTTTTGGAGTGGCAATAAATGAAATATAACACACAAACTATTACTTAATGGACTGAGTTTATTTTAAAACATTCCTACCATAGACAAGTTTCTCAAAAACTTGTCTCTCCATGTACTTGTTTGCAAATACTATTTCAGCTAAACTAAAACCATCAGAGAGCATTCTGAGCCCAAAATCACCACTCAGAAAGCTGCAAACAGCATGTATTTTCTGGTTGGACACCATTAGGCCTTACTGAAAGGCATAAAGTAGGAACAAGAATAAAAAATATATTTACTAGTTTTTAACTTTTTTTTTTTTTTTTTTTTAACAAAGTGGTTTGGTTACCATGTCAGTTCATTTGAATGCATGGTAATAAAAGTCAATAAACCAAAAAATATGTTTTAAGATGATACCTTTTATTGGACTAACTTAATACATTGCTTGACTAGCTTTTGAGAGCTAAAGCTCCTGCAAGTTGCACAGGGCAAAAGTGACAATGAGCTTTTCCTAGTATGCTGAAGCGACAGTTAACATTTTAGCTGAAGATCAAGCAGAAAATTTTCAGAACATAGCACCATGTCAAATGGAATAAGCTCTACAGAAGAAAAGTTACTTTCTAAAGAAGCATATATTTCATCTGCACACAAAAAAGAAAAAAGGGATAAATGAATCTGGTTAAACTATATTATTATAATGAAGGAACTTGATGCTTACTGAAAGGTGAATTTTAAAAGCCTAGCGCACATCAAAACTGACAGATACACAAATATGTTGGGCCAGCATGTGCAGAGCAGATTTTAAAAGCCACCTGGATACACGCATATCTCCCGTTGCATGCACAAACAATTTTCTACATAAGCAGCGGGGCATGGGCGTTCTTGGATTTCTCAATAAAACCAGTGCATAAATACTTACGCACACAAGCATGCGCTGGGATCCCTTGCCGCATAACTTTTCTTCAGCTATGTAAGTCATAAAACAAAAAAAAACTTACACAGATCAGCGGGATTTTAAGGGTCGGAGGTAGGCTATTAAAGTAGGGAGGTTTGCAGGTCCTGTCCCTTGCCTGGGTGAACTGGGAATGAACAGAGAAAACAGGCACATCTATTAAAATTCCCCCACTTACGCAGGAGAAGCGGAATTTGCTGATCCACCTCGTTGTTACTTTTGCTTTGTGCTTAGGATACATGTCCTGCTGAAAGGTGAATCTTCTCCCCTGTCCCAGCTCTATGGCACACTGCAACAGGTTTTCCTCCAGGTTCCATCTGAACTTTGCACCATCTTTCTCTCAATTTTCACAAAGTCTCCTTGTCCCCACTGCTGTAAAGCATCCTCACAATATAATACTGCCCCCACTATGCTTTACCGTAGGAGCGATGTTAGCAGGATGATGTGCTTTATTTTATATCACACATACTGCTTAGCACTGAAAAATAAAAAGTTCCACTTTGGTGTCATCAGACCACAATACCTTCTTCTCCCACATGCATGCAGTGTTCCCTAAGTTTCTTTGTAAACACTACGCAGCACATCATATGGCTTACCTTCAGCAGTGGCTTCCTTCTTGCCAACCTCCTACACAGGCCATGTTTGTGAACTATTCTTGAAATTGTTGAACAGCCAACAATTTCTCCAGTCTCATCCAGAGACCTCTGTAGTTCTTTTAAAGTAATCTTAGGCCTCACTATGACCTTCCGCAGCAGTTTCCTTAACCCAAGGTTACTGACTTTGGAGGGACAGCTTGATCACAGCAGTTTTTTTGGTGGTGCCAAAGTTTTTCCAGTTTACAATGATGGATCTGACAGTGTCACCCCGTCTATACCTTTAAATAACATTATCCCAGAGTTCTTTTGGCAGCTCCCCGGTTTTGTTCTCTGCTTCAAATTCACTATATACAAGAGAAGCAGCTTCATTCTTCATCCAGGAGTATTTGAATCAGTTCGGCTACTGTGATTAGACACAGGTGGGCTTCTAACTTAAGGGACTTTTTAAGGACATTTTTGAAACCAGAGTTAATTTGGATTTGCTGTGATAATGGATATAAAGATTTAGACTTGGGGGGGGGGGGGAGGGGGGGTTGTTATTCTAACCGTAATTACTTTTGGATTATTTTTATAATTATTCTTACCCTATGAAAATGTAGAATATGTTGTGTAGACTCCTATTTTAATGCATTTTTATTTCTATTTTTTAGACAGCAGAAAGCAAAAAATGAACAAGGGTGCAATGACTTTTACAAGGCACTGTACAGCGCTGTGAACAGCATGCTGAAATTTGTGATTCTATGCAGGGCTGGTGCAAGCCTATCTGGTTCCCGAGGCAAATTGTCAGTTATCCGCCCCCATTCCCAATGTATTTATTAGCAGCAGCTCTATCACAGCACTCTCTTCAAGCCACTGCTGTAGCTCCAGCACTGGGCTCCCTTCTTTGGCAGTTTTGGCTCTGGTACAGCACCCATCTGGACCTCACATTGGCACCCCCAAAATCCTTGCATTCTAGGTGACTGCTCAGTTTGCCTAATGGAAGCACTGGCCCTGTTTCTATGAGATATTTAAGGAGCTATATCCACCATGCAAGCAGCAACACCAAAGATCCCCCTCTTTTCCAAAACACTGAAAAACAAAAGGGATATAGAGCAGTTTCATAAGTACATTACTAAGAGAGCGTGATAGGCAGTGCACACCAGCCCGTTTATAGTGATGGAACCATACCACTATTTAGAATTCAAAAACTGCCCCTACAGTGAGCCTATTGGCACTTATAGATTCAAGAAATTTTATTGGTTTGAAAAATGTGTAATATATTGCCAACACAGTATCTGAATTGACGAAAAAAGTAAAATAAGCAGAAACAATAACAAAGACGATTCCAGGGTATTGGTGATGTTCAGGATTGTGCCCTGCGGCAGTGCACTGCTTATTTTGCTGCAAAACCTGCTGTTCTCCAACTTCCCCAAAGATTATACAGCAATTCCTACTTATTCTTTTGTGGGATGTCTTCTTTTCTCTGGCCATTTTGAAAATTTGAGTCTTCTTTGTAAAGTACAGGAGAAATGCATTTCAATTTCTCTAATAGAGTGCTTTCTTGAGGTTTCAATTTCAATTTATGGCCCCTCTGTGCTTTCCATGTGTCATCAAGGCAAGGTAATCTCCTAGCATGTAGTTTCTGTGTAGGGATCCACAGCTGTCCAGTTTGTTTTGTTTTCTAATTGGCACGTTTCAGCAGATGCACCGGTACTCTAGTGCCTAGTCTAATATAGGCAGTATTGCCTTTTCATACGTAGAGTTGCTGTAGGTCTACGTTCTGGGAATTAGTGTTAGTTACGTTTCCTATATGGGGGGCCCCGTGCTTATTAGCGCTACCCAGGCAAAGTGAAACTGTGCCCCAGGAACGCCCCCTGGTGCCTTTTTTTTTTTTATTCAGGAGAAGTTTGTGCAAGCAACAAGTTGCCCGAATAAAATTTAGCTGGGGAGAAGGGGTAAATATTCAAATCGTTGATTTTGTCCAAGTAACTCCAAAAATTAACCAAAGATTTTGAATACCAACTTCTAAGTATGTAGTCTAGGTGATTCAGGTTTTATTTGACTTATATTCAGCTTTTCAGGCACTTCAAAGTGGATTACAAGGAGACCCATACTTCAACAGTAGTGAGGAAATGTTTTATTCAAATGAAACAATTACAACAACTAAGAGCGGGATAATTTAGCTACTATTTATTATTCATAACTGTGCAGCTACAATAGAAGGTAAAGTTTGTCTATTTGTGGATGATACTAAGATCTGCAACAGAAATAACATGCCTGAAGGAGTAAAGAAAATGAAAATAGATTTAAGAAAAGACTTGGCAGCTGGGAATTAATGCCAAGAAGTGCAGAATCATGCATATGGGGGGGGGGAGGAGAAGACTGGTGTGCATGGACCAAGACAGGTAAATGTGTCTGGAGATCTAAAGATGGCAAAGCAATGTGACAAGGCAATAGCTGGGCTGTATCAAGAGAGGAATAACCAGTAAGAAAAAGGAGGTGATAATACCCTTGTACAGGTCCTTAGTGAGGCCTCACTTGGAGTACTGTGTTTAGAACTGGAGTCCATATCTCAAAAGGGATAGACACAAGATGGAGGCAGTCCAGAGAAGGGTGACCAAAATGGTGTGGATCTGTATCAGAAGACCTATGAGGAGAGGCTGAAGGATCTATATATGTATATCTTGGAAAAGAGGATGTGCAGGGGTCATACGATACAGACCTTCAAGATACCTGAAAGGTTTTAATGATGCATGGACTTCGAATCTTTTCTGTTGAAAATAAAACATTAGAACTAGGGCTCATCAATAGAAACTCCAGGAGAACATAAGAAATTGCCATACTGGGTCAGACCAAGGGTCCATCAAGCTTTACATCCTGTTTCCAATAGTGGCCAATCCAGGTTACAAGTACCTGGCAAGTACCCAAACACTAAGTAGATCTCATGCTACTAATGCCAGTAACAGCAGTGGCTATTCTCTAAGACAACTTGATTAATAGCAGTTAATGGACTTCTCCTCCATGAACTTATCCAAACCTTTTTTAAACTCAGCTACACTAACCACATCGTCTGGCAACAAATTCCAGAGCTTAATTGTGCATTGAGTGAAAAAGAATTTTCTCCAATTTGTTTTAAATGTGCTACTTGCTAACTTCATGGAGTGCCCCCTAGTCTATTATCCAAAAGAGTAAATAACCAATTCACATTTACCTGTTCTAGACCTCTTGTGATTTTAAAAGACCTCTATATATCCCCCTCAGCCATCTCTTTTCCAAGCTTAACAGCCCTAACCTCTTTAGCCTTTCCTCAAAGGGGAGCTGTTCCATCCCCTTTATCATTTTAGTCGCCCTTCTCAACTATAACTTTTTTTTTTTTTTTTTTTTATAATTAACACTTTTTTATTGAAGATTATACAACCATAACAGACATGCAGAGTAAATAACATGAGAAGTATTAAAACTTTTCCAACGTGTGACATAAACAGTGAATCAGGTAATTAGACATGAGTGAATAAAAACCTAGCATGTAACAATTCCCCTTAGCTGACTCGTGGTTTTATTCGATGTGTGTTTAAAAGCAAAATCACCTGCCTCATCGCAATCATTTTATAGATATAACCCCTACCCTTACCCCCCCAACCCCCCTCCTTACTCTATACAGTAATTGCAATCATCAAATAGCGTGATATATGAAATAGTCTAATATTAGGATACAGTATAATCTCCCTCTTGTTGTAAGGTCTGTGCCTGCCATTGAATATAGGGCAGCCACAATTTCTCGAATTTATTCAGCCATCGGTGGCGTATTGCCGTAAGTCTGCTTAAAGAGTAAACCCTCTGAGGTCTTTGGGTTACTTTTTGTACTGACAGGAGTTGCGGATCCTTCCATGAGAAAGCTAATGCACCCTTCACCGCTATGAAAACCTGTTGAACCACAAAAGGGACTGGAGCTCTGCTGTTCATTGGAAGAATTCCCAAAAGCACAGAGGCCGGATCTAGAACCATCTTCGTACCCATGACCGTATCAATCAGGTGCAGTATGGCCTCCCAGAATTTGGTCACCTTTGGGCATTCCCACCACATATGAAAATAGGTTCCATCCAACCCACATGCCCTCCAACACTTCCGACTCACAGTGGCAGAGAAGGTAGCTAATCTAGTTGGGTGAAGGTGCCATCGATATAAGATTTTGTACCCCTGTTCCACAATACTCGCTGATATGGAGCTTTTCTGAATCCTAATATAGCAGGCTTTCCATTCCCGGTCTTCTATAGGGCGTCGAAGGTCTTTTTCCCAGGCACAAATATGTGTCGGGGGCATAGCTGGATCTATAAATAACATATTATAGATTTTGGAAACCTCTTTCTGTACAAATCGCGCTCTCTCACAGAACCCTTCAAACAGCATAAGAAAAACATAAGAACATGCCATACTGGGTCAGACCAAGGGTCCATCAAGCCCAGCATCCTGTTTCCAACTGTGGCCAATCCAGGCCATAAGAACCTGGCAAGTACCCAAAAACTAAGTCTGTTCCATGTTACCATTGCTAGTAATTGCAGTGGCTATTTTCTAAGTCAACTTAATTAATAGCAGGTAATGGACTTCTCCTCCAAGAACATATCCAATCCTTTTTTAAACACAGCTATACTAACTGCATTAACCACGTCCTCTGGCAACAAATTCCAGAGTTTAATTGTGCATTAAGTGAAGAAGAACTTTCTCTGATTAGTTTTTTTTTTTTTTTAAATTTATAATTTTAAGGTATTCTCCGATTAGTTTTAAATGTGCCACAGGCTAACTTCATGGAGTGCCCCCTAGTCTATTATCCGAAAGACTAAATAACCGATTCATACCTACCCGTTCTAGACCTCTCATGATTTTAAACACCTCTATCATATCCCCCCTCAACCGTCTCTTCTCCAAGCTGCATAGGGGAGCTGTTCCATTCCCCTTATCGTTTTGGTCGCCCATCTCTGTATGTTCTCCATTGCAATTATATCTTTTTTGAGATGCGGCGACCAGAATTGTACACAGTATTCAAGGAGGAGTCTCACCATGGAGCGATACAGAGGCATTATGACATTTTCCGTTTTATTCACTATTCCCTTCCTAATAATTCCCAACATTGTTTGCTTTTTTGACTGCCGCAGCACACTGAACCGACGATTTCAATGTGTTATCCACTATGATGTCTAGATCTCTTTCTTGGGTGGTAGCACCTAATATGGAACCCAACACTGTGTAACTATACCATGGGTTATTTTTCCCTACATGCATCACCTTGCACTTATCCACATTAAATTTCATCTGCCATTTCGATGCCCAATTTTCCAGTCTCACAAGGTCTTCCTGCAATTTATCACAATCTGCTTGTGATTTAAACTACTCTGAACAATTTTGTATCATCTGCAAATTTGATTACCTCACTCGTCGTATTTCTTTCCAGATCATTTATAAATATATTGAAAAGTAAGGGTCCCAATACAGATCCCTGAGGCACTCCACTGCCCACTCCCTTCCACTGAGAAAATTGTCCATTTAATCCTACTCTGTTTCCTGACTTTTAGCCAGTTTGACTCCATAGGCAGCCAGTTTGATTCCATAGGCATAAAAACCTATGGAGTCACTAACAGGCAACAGAACATCAACACACAGCACAAAGTCACCTAGATGCGTATTTGCATATTTTATTATTTTTTCTCTATTACTTAACTACTAATGCTAGATAAATTCAGTTTAAAGTACTATACCTGTATGTCCATATAAATGGACAAGATCCATGTCACCTATCATATAGCTTATATTATTAAAACATGTAACCGAAACTTTATTAGAAAATATTACCACTCTCGCCTCTTTTCGAGATATATATTGCCCCAATTGAAGGTAAAAGTAGGCATCTGTCTTATCAAAATTAAATTCTTTTGCAGCCCCTTCATATCGTTTAACCTTCGTCCCATCCCAGACTTGTCCCAAATGCAAGCATTCTTTACTCCCCCATCTCCTCTTCACCCTGGATGAAAACTAAAGTTAGAAAAAATTAGTGTGCTATAAAAATAATTCTGCATTCCCACTAGAGTGTTCTTCCATTTATCCCAGAGCCGCAAGGTCAAGGATACCGTGGGAGGTGTTGGACAAGGCAACTTTCGATTAGGTTTTGCTAGCCACACTAAGGGAGCCATTGATTCCACCGCGATTAACGCTGCCTCTAGACCCACCCATTTTTTTGCTTGTCCGCTCAGGTGCCAGCAAATAACCGCCCGAAGCTGAGCCCCCTAATAATATCTCTTGAGACAAGGTACCCCCATACAGCAACACAGTTCTACTTACACGAGGTGGGCGTTTTTTCCATATATAATGAAACAATTTTCTTTGCCATTGAAACAACCTATCTTCTGGGTTTGGAATGGGCAATGTCTGAAATAAATAGCTGAGTCTGGGCAGAATATTCATTTTCACAACTGAGATCCGTCCCAACTAGGATAACGGCAATCTTTCCCAAGTCTGTAGATCCTTCTGTAGCAACCCCCAAATCTTCTCATAGTTGAGTTTAAATAGGTCCTCTAACAAGTCCCCCAACATAACCCCTAAATATTTTACCCCAGTATGAACAATTTTAAATGGGAATTGACATTTAATAACATCCATTTGGTCCCGTGAAAGAGTGATATTCAAAAACTCAGATTTTTCTGCATTAAACTTATAACCCGAGGTGTTGCCAAAATGAGTAAGTTCCGCCAAAAGGGATGGCAGAGAATTCACAGGATTTGCTACAGTAAATAATACGTCGTCCGCGAACATGGACAGTTAGTACTCCTCTCCCCCAACCTTAATACCCTGAATCCCTGCTGTATCCCGCAATCATATCCCCCCTCAACCGTCTCTTCTCCAAGCTGCAGGAGAAAAGAAGCAAGAAGGCAAGCAAAGTCCCTCAGGCGCCCTACACAGCCCCCCAAAGGGCGGACCCACGGGGTTGATCACGGACCACACTGTTCCTCTATGCGCCCTACACAGCTGGGTGGCTGGTCACGGACCACGAGGGGAACGGAACAGGCAAGCCTCAGCGCCTCTTGGGGACATCAGGAATCACGAACATTTGGAGAAGACATCAAGGAATTTGGACATCACAAAGTGGAACTGAAGACATCACGGAACTGGAACATCCATGGATGAAGATCAGAAATGCCAGGCAGGAGCTGGAGACGGGAAGTCCTTGAGAGAACAAGCCCCTTGCCGAAGCCAAGCCTGAATGCAGAGGAAGTCCTTTTGTAGCCCAGGAACAAGGCAACTCCCTGGGCGGAGTTCAGATGGGCCACACATGGCTGGCCATATAACTGAGGAGAAGTGCTGCGGGCCGGCCCTTAGAGAGAAGGGCGTGGCCCAAACCAGGAAGTCCATGCAGACCAGAGCAGGCCTCAGGCATCGAAGGCCTCCCAGGCCCTGGAGCAAATCCTGGACAGTTCGTAGGCGAGACCCCGGCTTCAGAGCGGCCTCCAGGAAAGAGGTACGAGGCCTCCTGTAGCACAGCTACAGGAGGATTCATAACACATCGTGCAATTACAAAATGGGTTATTTTTCCCTATATGCATCACCTTGCACTTCATCCACATTAAATTTCATCTGCCATTTGGATGCCCAATTTTCTAGTCTCACAAGGTCCTCCAGCAATTTATCACAATCTGCTTGTGATTTAACTACTCAGAACAAATGTCAGGAAATATTTTTTCATGGAGAGGGTGGTGTATGCCTGGAATGCCCTACCAGAGGAGGTGGTAAAGATGAAAACAATCAAAGAATCTAAGAGGGGATGGGATAAACACTGTGGATTTCTAAATGCTAGAAGATAGAAATGAGAAAAGCATGCAGAGGGGTAACTTGCTGCTGTGGTGGTTACTATCCTTAATAGAAGGCATGGAGATCACTACCCTTAACCAATATGCCTCGATGATTCTAATGCAACTGCAACATAACTCCCCACTTCAGCAACAGGGGAAAGGGGGAATAGGATACAGAAAACAACCAAGAGGGCCCAACTTCTACGATCTAGGTACTGATACTTAGATATAAGGAAAAAAGCACAGGACTGCTTCTACGGCCAAGTCCATAAGCAAAGCACATCCAGCAACACTGTCTGAATTTTCAAGAAAGCTCATCACTCGATAAAAAAATGTTGTTAGCTGCAATTTTTATGGGTACTATAAGGCTTGTAGATAACAGCACAGAGTGACAGTTACTACCCTTAAGAGAAACATGGGAGAAACCTGTACAGAGTAGCAGTTACTACCTTAAAAATCTTGCTGGGCAGACTGGATGGACCATTTGGTCCTTTTCTGCCGTCATTTCTATGTTTCTATGCTTCTATGTGCTTTATTTGGGGTTGCCAGTAAAACAGGAGACTACAGGCTTGCAAAACTTAGCCGCTTGTCTCTTAATTGGTTGTAAGTTTAGACATCATCTATTTCCTGTATTAAAGAACCTACATTGGCTTCTGATTGCACCACAAGTTTAAACTATTAATGCTAGCCTTTAAAATACTGTAGGGTTTAGGTCCAGAGTATTTGGGGAAGTAGTTTTATTTGGAGGCACAGCCTCCTGAAACTACAAAAGCAAGGGGTGTACTGAGTTTCCCTACTTTCCAAACGTACTGGTTAGCTGCGTAATTCCAAGCAGCGCGAGAATGGAAAATAATTTAAAAGGAAAAACACTAGATTAAAATAATGCAGGTTTTTTTCTTTTTTTACGCGAGATGCTATGGAGGTACCTGATATGGGTACCTAAGAAGAATAGAACAACTTTTTCTAGTCACGATCCATTTACCAAGCTTACATTGCAAATTTGAGTTAGATTAAAAATAGTTTTGTCCTATCAGGAGAGGTATCTTCTAAATCTCCAATCTGATTTAACAGGGTATTTCAATCAGGGTTGCAATCAGTAGTTTTTAATAAGATGGGAGATAGTGGATCTCTAGAAGTGGGGTCAATTTGTGTCGAATAACGATATAATTAGTTTTTCTGATTTAAAAAATAAATATGGTCTACCTCAATTTAATTATTACCAATGTTTGGGGGAGCGTAAGGGAAGAGAGAGACGCCCCCGACTAAGAGAGACCACCCTGGGAAGGACTGACCTGTGCGCATTGGGACCCGGTGAGAAACATCTTGCGACTCAAGAGACCCGGGAGAGAGGTGCGTCTGACGTCATCAACCGGTGTCTGCTGTATAAATTCAAACAGCAGACGGCGCCTCGCCTAAGCCGCGCGCCCCTTCGGAGGCGCACGTGGCTTTGTCCAGCTTAGTCCAGAGAAGGCTGGAGAAGATTCCCTTCCTATTTTGTTGGTTGGTAAAAAAGCTGAACTCTTCCTGAATACTCCATAAGGATTCTATGGGGAGGAAAAGGAAAGTAAAATCCTTCCCAGTATCTCTTATAACACCAAGGGGCCCCATGGACAATCACGTCGTAAGACAGATTGAATCACAAAGAGGGGACATTTTGGGGGAACAGTTTTCTGCGTCCCTTAGTCCTGGTGAAGGACCTTCATTTCCTCCACAACCCAAAGCATCAATTCTAGAAGGTTTTCTGCAGTTAGAATTTAGCAGTCCACCTGATGGAAGAGACTGCGTAAATCCTGGAGAGAGCCAGTTAAGTAATTATATATTGAATTCTGAGGTAGGGTTAGCTACAGGGGAATTAAAGAGGCCTGTGATTTGGCCTACTGATCCCCCTGATGACATAACCCTAAAAGATATATGAAATTTATGGCTACTGTTAATAATAATGTTTCTCAAATGAATGAATCACTGTCAGGAATTGTAAATGTGAACAAATTACAGATAGAAGAACAAAGAAAGGAAGTAACTAGTCTAAAAGATGATATGGGAAGAGTAACATCTAAAGTTAAATTGTTAGAAAATACTGGGATAGCCCAGATTAAAGATAGTCTCTCTATTCGTAGAGAGCTAGAAAATATAGAAAATATGATGAGATACAAAAATTTACATTTAATCAATTTTCTGCAAACCAGACTTTTATCACATAGTGAAATGTTAAAAAAAAAATACTTCAGGGAAATATTACAATATGCAGAGAAAGAAATACCTGTTTTTTCAAAAATCTTTTACTTCTCCAAGAAAACTGGAGTGGTGGAAGAGGAAAATCCAGATATTTCATCTATAGGCGTTTCTACATTCCTTGAGGAGTCAATTTACATTATACAAAAAAGAGCTACCTTATTTGTTTCTATGTTATTAGAAGCTGACAAAGATAGAGTGTTTAGGGATTTTCTTAAACACAGAGATATAAATTTTTGTGGTCAAAAGATATTAATGTTTCCGGATGTGTCTCGAGCCACCCAGACTAAAAGGAGACACTTTCTCTCTCTAAAAACTAAAGTGTTAGCCCTTGGGGCAACCTTTTTTCTGAAATATCCATCTATTTGTAAAATTACTTTTAGAGGGAAGAAATTTAGTTTTATTGACCCTTTACATTTGGAGACTTTTATGTTAGACAAAGATACAACAGGAGGAAATAATATAGAAGGCCAGTAGAAAATCCTCTCTAACTGTTTTTTGATTATTATTTATCTTTGTATAAGTTAGCCCCCCCTTAATTATAGGTTATGTAATAGAGAAGTGTGTGATTATGGAATTTTATTTGTAGTAGGTTATACATCTGTATTACTGATTTTAAAATTTTGTTTAAAAGCTTTAAATGAAAATTCAATAAAGAAATAATTAAAAAAAAAATTATTACCAATGTTTGCATGTTTCCTACTATTTCAAGCAGAGATAGGTTAAAAATAGTCTTTAAGGCTGTCTCAGGTATCATATATTGTGGAAAATGCCACTAAAACAGCTCATCAACAACTTTAATGTAATCATGTACCTTCATGAAAATATGCACAGTGGTCTTATATGCTTTTTAAGAAATTTTCTTAATGCAATTAAATTTTTTCAAACATTTTCTACACCATCCTTCCTATTTTACTGAAGTGGGATTCATATTAAATGTCTCTAGATGATTGAAAAAGATAACTTATCTTTCTCTGGCAATTTAGCAAGTTGAGACATTTAATATAAATCCCGTGTCAGTAATATAGGGAGAGACAGTGTAGAAAGCATTTGAAAGATTTTAAATGCATTAAGAAAATTTCTCAAAAACATATAAGATCACTGTGCATAATTCGATGAAGGTTCATGATTATACTGAAGTGGTTGATGAGCTGTTTTAGTGGCAGTTTCTATAATATATGATACCTGAGACAGCCTCTAAGGCATTTGACCCTCTTCTTTTCGTTTTGTAGATTTTTCAATAGATCATTAAGGTGTCACATCAAGGCAATAGTGTGCTTTTAAAAATAGTCTTTTACAAGCTAATTGACAACTTACATCGGGCGATGCAGTAAAATGCACTCAGGCTGAGCGCATTGTTAGCCCCCGTTTGGCCGTGTGTTTTCGACGCGCTATTTTTACCCCTTATACAATAAGGGGTAATAGCGAGTGGAAAACGCGTGGCCAACCCCCCCGAAACTAATAGCGCCCGCAACATGCAAATGCATGTTTATGGCCCTATTAGTTATTCCCGCGCGATACAGAAAATAAAGTGTGCAGTGAAGCCGCACGTTTTATTTTCAGAAATTAACACCTGCCAAAGGCAGTGTTAATTTCGGCCAGCATCGGGAAAGTGTACAGAAAAGCAGAAAAAAAACTGCTTTTCTGTACACCCTCCGACTTAATATCATAGCGATATTAAGTCAGAGGCCCCAAAAATAAAATTAAAAATCTCAATTTTGCCGGCATCCATTTTCTGAACCCGTGGCTGTCAGCGGGTTCGAGAACCAACGCTGGTAAAATTGAGCATCGGCTGTCAAACCCGCTGACAGCCACCGCTTCTGTCAAAAAGGAGGAGCTTAGGGATGCACTAGTGTCCCTTGCGCCTCCTTTTACCGCAGGCCTAATTTGCATATCTTTCTTTACTGAATCACGTGCCCAGGAGAGTGGCCTGGGCATGTGTCGGGAGAGTGGGAGTTCGCCGGCTCTCCCTCGCGTCTTACTGTATCGGCCCGATAGTAACATACTAATGACTGCAGAAAAAAAAAAAAAAACTGTCCATACAATCTGCCCAGCAAGTTTCCTGTGGGAGTAATTCCCACTCCATGCAGGCTACTCCCAAGCCTTATGTTAAGGGCAGTAATATTTACTATTAAAACTAAGCAATTGTCAAACTCATAACAAAATTATTGCTAGCAACCTTTTTACTGGGTGAGCAGCCTTCTTGATAATTCAGACAAAGCTGTTTGAATGTGCTTTGCTTTGTGACTTGACTGTAGAAGCAGTTCTGTGCTTTTTCTTTAACATCTGCATATCAGTACCCCAGACCATGAATGTCGGGGCCTAGCGTTGGCTGTCTGAATCCAATTCCCCTTTTCCCCCCACCAACAAAGCAAAGTGTAACGTATTTGTTTATTATTCCAGTTATTTCTTCATCTTTCTCCACACAATACTGTCACCTTTCAATTTCACTATACCACCTCGGGCCATCCTCCTCTCTCTCCTATGTATCTGAAAAATGTTTTGTCATCTCACATTACCCTCTTTGGCAATCCTTTCTTAGGTTTAAGTTATATGGGATCTTTATGGCTTTAACCAGTGTGTGTGCAGTGTTTTAAATGTTTTATATAAGATAATTGGAGAGTATTCTGTCATGTGGTTATTTTAACACTTTATAGATTATTGAAATGTATTTATATATATAACACTTTTTTATTAAACAAGAAAACCAACATAAACACTTGGCCTAATGAACACTCTTGAGGTACGCCAAGCAAATCCAGGAAATTTTCCATTTTCAAGGTGTTATATAAAGTACACATTCAAGGAAGGGGAGTAAGAAAACAAAGTTACCGTATTTTGTGCTCCATACGACGCACTTTTTTCCCCCAAAAGTGGGGGGGAAATGTCTGTGCGTCTTATGGAGCGAATATAAAAAAACAAAAACAACAAAAAAC
Organism: Rhinatrema bivittatum; assembly: GCF_901001135.1. Taxonomy (NCBI): domain Eukaryota; kingdom Metazoa; phylum Chordata; class Amphibia; order Gymnophiona; family Rhinatrematidae; genus Rhinatrema; species Rhinatrema bivittatum. Next base: position 48,069,918 of record NC_042627.1, on the reverse strand, counting down.
CAAAAACTAAAAATCTAACAAACCCCCCCCCCCACCCGCCTGACCCTCCCCCAAGACCTGCCAAATTAATTTACTACAACCCCCCACCCTCCTGACCCCCCCCCCCCAAGACCTGCCAAAAGTCCCTGGTGGTCCAGCGGGGGTCCGGGAGCGATATCCTGGACTTGGGCCATCAGCTGCCAGTAATCAAATTGGCGCCAACGGCCCTTTGCCCTTACTATGTCACAGAGGCTACCGCTGCCATTGGTCGGCCCTAGTGACATAGTAAGGGCAAAGGGCTGTCGGCGCCAATTTGATTACTGGCATCCGACGGCCCAAGTCCAGGATATCGCTCCCGGACTCCCGCTGGACCACCAGGGACTTTTGGCAGGTCTTGGGGGGTGGGGGTTGTAGTAAATTAATTTGGCAGGTCTTGGGGGAGGGGGGGGGTTCCCACAGAAAGAGAAAGATAAAAGTTTTCTGATCTGGGGAGTGGACCGAAATGGCCCTCCCCAGACCTGAAAATAAAATGGGGAGAAAAAAAATGTTATGCACTCCCCTAATTTGCTCCATAAGACGCACAGATGCCCGGGGACAGAGCCTGTTTAGCACAAATTTTATTTTTTTTTTTTAGATTTCCCCCCTCTGAATCCTAGGTGCATCTTATGGTCAGGTGCGTCTTATGGAGCGAAAAATACGGTAAATTGTATGATAATAGCAACTGGTATACTCAAAAGTCATGGTTTTAAGCACAGCAAATATAAATTGAACAGTATTCCCTCCTAATACGTTGCATAACAATCCCCTCCCCCTTTTTCAGGGATCATCCTTTAAAATACCTCGTCAACCCAAAAGCAATAAGCTCTAACCATTTAAAATTAACCTTCGAGCTCTGTGGGATAGGGACTGAATATATGTTCTCCATACAGACATAAAATGCTGCTGATGAGATAAAAAGTTATCAATCTACATCATTTTATGGAATAGAGCCCGCCAATGTCAAAAGGATGGCACTTTGGGATCTCTCCAATATATGAAGATTAGTTTTTTCCCCCAAAACACAAGCCTTCCGGACTAAGAGGCTACTAACTGTTCCATGAACAGTCAACGCTGGAAATACTGCAAAAGGTATCATCACTGGGATAAAAGGAATGGGCGTCCCAAGCAATTGTTCCAGATAAGTAACAATCTTACCCCAGAAACACTGAATTAACGGGCATTCCCAGAGTGCATGGTGATTAACCGATTGATTACGTCTGCTACAAATCTCGGTATGAAACAATTTGGCTCTGAAACTCAGTTGTTGGGATACATAGGCCCATCTGAGGAATTTATATTGCATCTCCTAATAATACATTTGAACTGAAACTTCTGACAAATGTTGAAAATTATACTGAAAATCCCGTGGCTGAACCTTGAACAGTCCATCTTTAGTCCACCTATCTGCCGATACGCAATATATATCAACTTCTGCAAGTTTCACTAGCGCTTTATGTAACTTAAAGATAGACTGTGAATATCCTCAATAAGAAAGCAATCATAACTGTCCCCATTGGAGAACTGTAGGGCAGAATTAGAAAGGGACCTTATATAATGTCTAAGTTGAAGATATGAGAAATAGTGTGTGGCGTCTAACCCAAAACAATTCTGCAACTCTTCAAAAGATAATACCTGCCCTTTAGCGTCAAGCAAATGAGACATCCGTGTTACCCTCTTTTCCCTAAAGTGATGAAATCCAATAGAATCCATTCCAGGTGAAAACTCTAAATTCCCCTGGATGGGTAAGGAGGAGGAACAGTGTACTGGCATACCTAACAACTGCAATAATCGAGCCCACGTCCATCTTATTGGAGTAATTAAAATATTATGTGAAAACTGTGGGGGAAGTTGAGAGGTTTTAGCCTGTAAAAGTAACGCAAATCTAGTGGCGCTCCCAGAGCTTTTTCCCTTTGTATATTCACATGAGATGATTTGTCCATTAACCAACCTCTTACAATTCTTAAAAGACTGGCATGATTATAGGTTTCTAAATCCGGGAGTCCCATGCCACCCTGTGTCCATTTCCTTTTTAACCACTCTAATGGAATCCTGGGCTTCTTTCCCCGCCAAATAAAATCTCTCAGTAGGGCATCCATAAGTCTCTTGTCCTTGACCTTCAACTGCATGGGTAAGTGTTGAAAAACATAAAGCCATTTAGGGAAAAGGACCATCTTCAAAATATCTATACGGTCTCCCAAAGAAAACAGCAAATCTTGCCATGCACGCAACTTTCCTCGTGAAGCGGCTACTAAATGTGATACATTCAATTCATAGAGGGTAATAAATCTAGGGAAATTTGTAGTCCAAGATATCTGAAAGCTTTATTCTCCAATCATAAGGGAAATTGATTCCCCCAAGAACTTGGCAATGTGGAGTGCTTCGAACGTATTCATATTTAGCTTAAAATCAAAGAAAATCCAAAAATATCCCCAGGAGGGTTTTAAGGTATAGAACTGGGTCAGTGAGAAAGATCAAAATATCATTTACAAATGCAGCATACTTGAATACTTGTGTGCCCAGTATTTTCCCCTTCACCAACGCTGAATTGTGAATAAATGCCAACAAAGGTTCCAGCGACAATAAAAATAAGAGAAGATAAGGGACAGCCCTGTCTGGTTCCCCTCGTAACAGAAAATGTTTCCAACTGATTACAATTAGCCAGTATCACAGCTTGTGGCTAGGCACAGAGCATGTGGATAGCTTTAATAAAAAGGCCTCCCAATCCCATCTGATCCAGAATATAAAATAAATAGCCCCATTCCACTCTGTTGAACACCTTCTCTGCATCAAAACTAACTACCAAGAAGGGCTAGCCGGAACATTGATGGATATTAATAGCTGTTAATAATGATCACATATTAGTCAATGCAGATAGTCTCCGAACAAATCCCACTTGACCATGACTTATAATTGAGGGAAGGAGCATTGCCAAACGATCAGCCAATATTTTAGCAAGTAGTTTTTGATCAAAATTTAGCAAAGATATGGGTTTGTATAAAGACAGAGAAAGAGGATCCTTCCCAGGCTTTGGTAGCACAATGATATTCGGCAAGTTGGTATGCACTGGAAACTGAACTTTAGCTATCAATGCGTTAAATATGGAACTTAAAGGTACTGGAATCTGATCAACGAGGATCTTGAAAAATTCTGAACTGTACCCATCAGGGCCTGGGGCTTTGAAAACGCTTAGCATGATGAATGCCCGCTAGGACCTCCTCACTAGTAATAGCTCTATTCAGCCACGATAATTGTTCATCAGTAAATTTAGGAATCTTCAACGCCTCACAAAATTGTTGGCATTTCTCCATATCCCAACTATCTGAAGAATATAATGAGGCATAAACATTTTTAAGACAGTGAAGGATCTCCCTATTAGAATTGGATACATGCACCGTCTCCGTTTTCAAAGCAGAAATATAATTTAGATCCTTGATTGGTTTTAATCAGCTTAGCCATAAGCTTTCTGGCTCTATGAACTGCTAGCACAAAATGCTTTAAGTAGCTCATTGATGCAGTAAAGAGTTCAACACAATTTGCGTAGCTATATAAATTTCTCTATGTGCGGGGAAATTCGTTTTTAACAGCATACCTTTGGCTTTTCTCAGCTGGGTCTCCAAATGTAACACTTGTTTATCCAGAGTTCGCCTCCTATGTGCAACATATGAAATAATGTCACCCCTTAACACTGCTTTTGCTGTCTACCAAAACAAAGTGGGTTCAGTGAAATGTATTTATATTGGTAAATTTTATGTCAATGCATGAAAGAGTTTTGTTGGGTTTGAGATGTATTTTAGATTTGATGTTGGAAAGTTGGGAAAGAAATCTAAATTAATAAATAAAAATAATGGCAATAGTCCATATCAACTGTAAAATTATTTAGCTAACATGGATACTTCATGCTGAAGTACTCTTTTCTAAATATATGGCAAGTGAAAGCCTTTTTACAAATTATTATTGTGTAGTTGTTGGAAATGTCCTAACAATCATAGCTCCTAGTTTCCTGCAACAGTGCAAGGGTATATTCTGTGGCTATGTGGCACATTTGCATAAAACGTGCATATGTTTGCATATTAAATGTAGGGTTTTTTTAACTTTAAAAAAAAAAAAAAGGAAAATTAGTTCTTACCTGTTAATTTTCGTTCCTGTAGTACCACGGATCAGTCCAGACAGTGGGTTGAGCCTCCTTTCCAGCAGGTGGAGACAGACTAAAACTTGAAGAATGCCCTATATCAGGACAGAGCCTATCCTCTAACCCTTCAGTATAACGTATGTCAAAGCAGAAAACAACAAACCCAAGAACAGGATCAAGCAAGTAACTATAAAGCTCAAAGGAGCAACTATAGAATAATGTAGAAACATGGAATACCTATAGGCTCTTGCATAAACTTGGTATAAAAAACGACCAAGGCTTCCGGTGTAATTGCTCAGTAATCTTGCACAAAGTGAAATATGAAAATCTGCGAATCTGCAAGAAAACAAGCTTCGAGAGGTCAGAAAGAGAGACAGGGAAGGACGTCTGGACTGATCCGTGGTATTACAGGAACGAAAATTAACAGGTAAGAACTAATTTTCCTTTCCTGTACGTACCCGGATCAGTCCAGACAGTGGGATGTACCAAAGCTTCCCTAAACTGGGTGGGACCGAGACAGTCCCGCTCGAAGCACTTGCTGCCCAAAGGAACCGAAAACCGGAGCGTGCACATCCAGACGGTAGTGCCGAGCAAAAGTGTGCGGAGACGTCCAAGTGGCAGCCCTGCAAATCTCCTGCGGAGAGACAGATTGACTCTCCGCCCACGAAGTAGCCTGAGAACGTAGAGAATGGGCCTTCAGACCTTCAGGAAGCGGACGACCTTGACAAAGATATGCCGAAGAAATGGCTTCTTTCAACCACCGCGCAATCGTGGTCTTAGAAGCCTGTTTACCCCGGTTGGGACCACTCCAAAGGATGAAGAGATGGTCCGATACGCGGAAGTCATTGGTAACCTGGAGATAGCGAAGCAAGACTCGTTTGACATCTAGCCGACGAAGGTTGCCACCAGCCGTACCCGCAATCTCCTCCGGAGAGAACGCGGGTAGTTCTACCGACTGGTTGACATGGAAGGCGGAGACAACCTTAGGCAAGAAGGAAGGGACCGTCTTGAGAGACCCCAGAATCAGAAAAACGCAAGAAGGGCTCCCGACAGGACAGCGCTTGGCGCTCGGAAATCCGGCGAGCGGAAGAGAGAGAGACCAGAAAGACAGTTTTGAGTGTTAGATCCTTGAGCGTAGCGTGGCGAAGAGGCTCAAAGGGAGCTGCACAGAGAGCAAGAAGGACTAAGCTGAGACTCCACGACGGACACATGGCACGAGAGGGGGGCGGAGGTGTCTAACACCCCTCAAGAAACGAATCACGTCCGGGTGAGCAGCTAAGGAATGACCGTCCACCCGACCCAGGAGAGAGCCGAGCGCAGAGACTTGAACACGCAGAGAACTGAAGGAGAGGCCCTTAGAGAGACCCTTCTGAAGAAAGGAAAGAACCAGAGGGATCGAGGCGGAGTGTGCCAAACACCTGACTCCGCACACTCGGACTCAAAAACTTTCTAGATGCGCACATAGGCCAGAGAAGTCGACTGCTTTCGGGCTCGCAGCAGGGTGGAGATGACCTCCTCCTTATAACCCTTACGCCTCAGACGACGCCGTTCAAAAGCCAGGCCGCTAGACAGAAGCGATCGGCCTGGTCGGAAAATACAGGCCCCTGCCGGAGGAGACGAGGAAGATGACCGAGGCGCAGGGGCCCGTTCACCGCTAGATTGATGAGATCCGCGAACCACGGTCTTCGCAGCCACTTGGGAGCGACGAGAATCACCGGTCCCTGGTGGAGTTCGATTCTCCTGAGAACTTTCCCCACCAGGGGCCACGGGGGAAACACGTACAGAAGGACGTCCGCTGGCCAAGGCAGAGCCAGAGCATCCACGCCCTCTGAGCCGTGCTCCCTCCAGCGGCTGAAGAACCGATTGGCCTTGGCATTGCGCAGAGTCGCCATGAGGTGGACCCCACCTGTCCACTATCAGATGGCCGAGTCCGAGAGCTCCCACTCTCCGGGATCGAGCGACTGACGGCTGAGGAAGTTGGCTTGAACATTTTCCTTGCCCGCGATGTGGGAGGCCGCAAGGCACTGTAGGTGTCGCTCCACCCAAGAGAGGAGACGGCTGGCTTCTAAAGCTACCATGGGACTGCGAGTGCCCCCTTGGCGATTGATGTAGGCCACTGTGGTGGAGTTGTCGGACAGGACTCTTACCGCCTTGCCACGGATCAGGGGAAAGAACTCCTGAAGAGCCAGGCGTAACGCCAAGGTTTCCAGTCGATTGATATGCCAGTGAGACTGAGTCTGCGACCAGGTTCTCTGGGTGGATTGAGAAAGGCAGACTGCACCCCAGCCCAACAGGCTGGCGTCCGTGGTCACTATCGTCCACTGTGGAGCTTGAAGAGTCATCCCTTGCAGAAGATGAGGAAGAAACAGCCACCACTGTAATTTGTCGACTAGAGTCCAAGAACGGAAGGACTATGTGAAACTGCTCCGACACTGGCTGCCAACGGGATAACAAAGCTTTCTGCAATGGACGCATATGAACAAAAGCCCAGGGGACGAGGTCGATGGTGGAAGCCATGGATCCCAGGACTTGTAGATAATCCCAGGCTGTCGGGGAAGGTAGTGCAATCAGATTCCGGACCTGATCGATCTGCTTGAGGGCGCGCGCCCGTGGTAAGAAAACCTTGCCTACTCGGGTGTCGAAGTGGGCTCCCAGGAATTCCAACTCCTGGGAGGGCTGAAGCTTGCTCTTGGAAAAGTTCACTATCCACCCGAGGGAAGCAAGGAGCTCCAGGACGCGATCCACCGCCCGTTGGCAGGAAGTCGCCGACTTGGCCCTGATGAGCCAATCGTCCAGATAGGGGTGGACGAGAATCCCCTCCCGGCGCAGAGCCGCCACTACCACTACCATGACCTTCGTGAAAGTGCGGGGAGCAGTCACAAGGCCGAAGGGGAGAGCTCGAAACTGGAAGTCCTGATTGAGGATGTGGAAGCAGAGATATTTCTGGTAGTCGCGGTGGATGGGAATATGGAAGTACGCTTCTGCGAGATCGAGAGAAGCAAGGAACTCTCCGGGACAGACCGCCGCAATGACCGCACGCAGGGTTTCCATGTGGAAGTGGGGGATCTTGAGGGCCCGATTGACCCTCTTGAGGTCCAGGATTGGGCGGAAGGCCCCGTCCTTTTTGGGCACGGTGAAGTAAATAGAATACTGGCCGGCGCCAATCTCCCATTCCAGAACTGGGACCACCGCCCCCAGATCCAGAAGTTTGGAGAGAGTCTGCATCACCGCGTCCCTCTTGGCCCGTCCGCAAGGCGAGAAAAGAAAGAGATCCGGCAGTTCCCTGACAATCTCGAAAGCGTACCCGTCTTTATAATGTCGAGGACCCATTGATCCGATGTGATTTTGACCCATTCCTCGAAGAACAGGGAGAGGCGTCCGCCGAGGTAAGGAACTGAGGAATGAGTCAGCTGACCTTCATTGCCTGGCAGGTTTAGTGGTGGCATGCGCGGGCTGGCCCTCACGAAAGGGCCACTTCCCACGAAAGGGCTGCGACCAGGACTGAGCACGAGAAGAACCCCTCGAGGAACCACCCCACCCCCGAGAAGCGAAGCGACGCTGACCCCTGAAATGAGAACGGGAGGGCGCGAAGGACCAGGAAGATTTAGGACGGTCCTCTGGAAGCTTATGGACCTTGTTATCAGCCAAGGAATCCATAAGCTTCTCGAGATCCCCTCCAAAAAGCATCTTACCTTTGAAGGGCAGCGTGCCCAGCCAAGTCTTCGACGACTGATCAGCCGACCAATGGCGTAGCCAAAGGAGCCTCCGGGCAGCCACCGCCGAAACCATCGCCTTCACCTGCACACGGACCAGATCGTAGAGGGCGTCTGATACGTAGGCGGTTACGGCCTCCAGACGTTCGGCCTGCTCTGCCTCTGCTGGCGGAAGATCCCGGGCGCAGATTAACTGTTGGACCCACTGAAGGCCTGCCCGCATCATGAGGCTGCTACAGCAAGACGCCCGGACCCCGAGGGCCAAAACGTCGAAAATGCGCTTCAAGTGAGCCTCTAACTTACGATCCTGTGGATCCTTCAGAGTCGTGGAACCTTCCACCGGAATCGTGGTGTGTTTGGCCACCGCAGAAACATAAGAATCCACAGAGGGATATCTCAGCAACTCCAAACCTTCCTCCGGGAGGGGATAGAGCTTGTCCATTGCACGCCCCACCCGGAGCGCACCCTCAGGGGCCTCCCATTCCCGCAGGATTAGGAGCTTGAGCATGGGGTGGAAGGGAAAGGCCGAGGCCGGAGCCCGGAGCCCCCCCAGGACAGGATTCATATCCTTGGGCAGCGAGGCCATGAGATTATCCACAGAAGGACTCTCCAGACCCAGCTCCTGCAGAACAAAAGGAAGAAGGGGCTCCAATTCCTCCTTACGGAATAAACAGAGGGCTCTGGGGTCATCCCCCTCTAAGGGGGGACATCCGCCGAATCCGGGGAAGCGGCGGGTTCAGAGGGCCCGGGAGACACCGGGGGAGAGTAAGGGGGGGGGCACCCCCGGGACCACCCGCACCCAAACTGGCCCCTGGGGCTCCGCAGCCGGTCCAGCGGTCAACGGCACTGAGCGAGGGATTTTTGGTGGTGGGGGGGGCAAGGGGGGGCTTTTGTCCTGCTCATGCAAGCTAGCTAAATAAGATATATGCATGAGGAGGACGAAATCCGCAGAAAAAGGGACCCTGGATTTGACGGGGGGGGGGGGGAGAGGAGGGGTCAGGATCCCCCTTCCTGGGGATCCGCAGGGGCCAACTCGGGGGTTAAATCAAAAAAATCTGGCCCCCCAGCCCCAGGGAGCTCTGAAATCGGCCCCGATGAAAAATCCAACATGGCCGCTGTTCCCGGGCTTTGCCAACCTGGGGAAGGCCTGGCCATGCCGGGAGAAGCGGAGCCCCGGGCTAAATTTGCTTGTCCTGCCGAGGAGGGACCTTCCCCACCCGGCAGGCAAGCAGTACAGAGACCCTGCCGCGAAAAACGCGAGGAGGGCAGCCCACAAGAAAGGCAGGCTGCCTGCCAGGACATAGCCAAGCCGCGGCTGAAGAAAAAAAAGCAGAAAAAAGCTTTGCTTGACAGCCTGCACAGCAGGAGAGAGCAGGAGGGAAACCTGCTGCCTCCTGCTTATCTGGCTGCCGGTTCAAGGCCTGCTATGTCCAGAAAAAGTAAAAAATGCTGGTCAACTGCTGCAAATAAGTTAGAGGTAGGTGAGTACCTGCAACTTATTTAAAGTTTAAAACTTTTTAATCTTGGTTTTTTTTTTTTTTTACTGAGCGCAGCAGCGGGTTCAAAAACCCTCTCGGCAGCCAGATGGGGGGGAATGAGACCCCGAGAGACTCTGTCCCCACACCTGGAAGCGTCCACAGACTCAGGCTATGCAGTGCAAAAAGGGCAAAGCCCCCCTGAGCCGGGCAAGAGCTGGGAGACTGAGCCGTCTCCCACACAGAAAAAGGAAAAATCACTAAAAAAGGTAAACTTCTTCCCTTTTTTTTTTTTTTTTTTTTAAACAAGCGAGAACCAGAAGAAATACTTGCTTGAGCCTACAAAAAGACAGAAGAAAAGGCTGACTAGCCTACAGCAGAGAACCGAAGGGGAGATGCTACACCTGCTGGAGACAGACGAATACTGAAGGGTTAGAGGATAGGCTCTGTCCTGATATAGGGCATCCTTCAAGTTTTAGTCTGTCTCCACCTGCTGGAAAGGAGGCTCAACCCACTGTCTGGACTGATCCGGGTACGTACGGAAAAAGTAATTTTCTCATATTTCTTATATGTCTAATTAATTTATTTGGTTCTTTTCTGGGGAAAGGATATGGATGATGGGGAGAGAAAAGGAAATGGGGACGATATCTCAAGTAAAAAGATAGGAGATGAAAGAGGGAATGGAGGCACAGAGGAAGAGGATAGGGGAGCAGAGGGGTGTAGAGTAGCCTAGTGGTAGAGCAGCAGGCTACAAAACCAGGGAAGCCAGGGTTCAAATGCCAATGCTGCTCCTTATGACTTTGGGCATGTCACATCACTCCCCATTGCCTCAGGAACAAAACTTAAGATTGTGAGCCCTCTGAGGACAGGGAAATACATACAGTACCTGAATGTAATCTGCTTTGAAATGGCTGAAAGGCAGAATATAAATCTAAATAAAATAAATAATAAATAAATAAATGAATGAATGAATGAGTGGATCCTGGATCGAGAGGGGTATTGGGATCAGGAGAGGAATGATTCACTCACATCTCACAATCCCACCTGATCCCAACTCATTCTCTCCCCCCCCCCCCCCCCCCCACACACTACAAAGCCCCTGCAGTTCCCTCACTCACTGCCTACCCTTGATCCTCTCACTCATAACTCGCCCCACGCCCATCCAATCCTCCTGCTCTGCATCATCTAATTCCCTCATACACTTTCTCCCCCAAACCCCTCATTCATTCTTCCTCCTCTTCCTTCTGATCCCACCTTGGCTATAGGACGACGGCAGTAACAGATCTTCAAGGCCACATCTCCTCTGCTGTGTCACTCTTTAAGCCTTGTGGAATACCATAGTACTGTACAGTTCAAAGCCTAACACTTCAGGCCCAGAACAAAGGAGAAAGACATGGCTTAAGGTGCCACACTGCTACTCTCCTCCTCCTAATAAGCTAAGACTGGCATAGGATGGGGCCGGGGAGGTGGGAAGAGATATAAGAGAGCCTCTACCAACACTTTTAGTGCCACCTGGCACCTGGTCTCCAGCTGCGATTCTTCTGAGAATGGAGAATTCTGAAGAAAGGGACAGATTTTGCAGACCTTCCCACAGCAGCTGAATTGTGGAGATCAGGATCTATGCTTACAATATATTTTTTCATAAGGCTAAACATTTCATTCAAGAGCTAAACACTTTGCGGACCTAACACCAGTGGCTATCGTAGCCACACTGGCCCTGGCTTGAAGTACTATATGTATAGAGCAGCCTGTTAAAGTCAGACACTGACAGGAATGCCCATGAAGGAACCAGATGCCAACATAAGATAAAGGCTGTAGCTGTTGCACAGTCATTAAAAACACACAAGCCCTGCATAGTTTGTCACCAACGAGATCTCACCATAAATTTCACAAGATCTACTTTACCTTTTTCCCCCCACTTCTGACAGACGATCTCTATTTCCAGTTCAAGAATATGAACATTTCACAGGAAGGCTCATCTAAAAGAAAATTTAAACATACATGGTTAGACAGAAATGCTACAAGTACACCACTTAACTCCTCAAAGAAAAAAATATGCAACACAAGATTCCCTCCCCTTAAAATTACTCAATTGGTTTTCTTGTCCCCTACTGTCAACCTCATCCCAACTATTAAAACAATGGCAAGTTCAGTTTAGACTGACTTGAGAATTAATAGAAAAGAAACAAAGCTAAGACACAATTCCTCTTCTATATCATTCTCACCTCAGTCTGTACCGTAAGGAACCCAAATACGTTACAAGGTAAGGTCTACTTAAGCCTTAAGAGCTCATATCTTTCAAAATTCACTTCTGATACAACTCAATTTTGTGTTTGACAAGCATTATGTAACTATCTCCAAGTAGCCATTCTCTAGACAAGCTATTCCCTAAACCAGTGGTTCTCAACCTTTTTTCGGCCGGGACACACCTGACAGATGGTTCTCACATGTGTGACACACTGAACATGTGACCGTCACGGGGCAAAATGTAAATATACATTCTGCATCCTCAGGAACCCCCTCGACCCCCAAAAATGGGTGCAAAGCAGAACTAGGGCATTACCCATACAACTCGCCATACAAAAAAGATATTCTGGTTCTGATGACATCTCAGTAAAAGCAAAACAAACTCTCTTTACTGGCAGGCACAATACCCCGACCTTATGAAAAGACAATAATTTACTACTACAAATATTTAACCAGGCCTTAAACACTAACACACCTACTATTAGGAAAATGGAGCAAGCCAAGCTGCTATAGATAGAAACCCACTTAGAAACAATTGTAAAACTATACTAATAAATGTTACAAAATAGCTGATGAACAAAATAACATCCAACAATTAAAAACTCATAAAAATGATTACACATTGTCCAAATATCAATAAAATATTTCAAAACAGCAGACACATCCCATAATACCCAATAATTAAAATGGCAGTCAATCAAGAAAAATAAGCTTAAAAAGCCACTTTTACTTACCCTCTCCAGCAACTCTCCTACTCCTTTTCCTTGCAGGCCAAGGCCAAAGGCACTCACCAGAAGCAGCAGTGGCTGCTGAAGCTCTGTCCTCACAGTCCTCTTCCTTAGGGCCCACAACCAGTCACAACATGTCTCACACAGACCAGTCACCTCCCTAACTAGTATCTCTTCCTCACACACACACCAGTCACCTCCCTGACCAGTCGCTGTCTCTCTCACACAGACACTAGTCACCTCCCTAACTAGTATCTCTTCCTCACACACACACCAGTCACCTCCCTGACCAGTCTCTGTCTCTCTCACACAGACCAGTCACCTCCCTGACCAGTCTCTGTCTCTCTTTCACACACACCAATCACTTCACTGACCAATCTCTGTCTCGCTCTCACAGAAACACATCACCTCTGACAGTCTCTCTCTCAATCACACACATGCTCTGTCACTTACATAGAAGCTCTCAATCACACACAAATGCTCTTGCTCCCATTCCACCACACACACACAAAGCTGCCACTCACACACCCAGGCTCCCATTCTACCACACACACACAAAACTGCCACTCATGCACCCACTGTACCACACAAACATACAAAGCTGCCACTCATGCACCCATTGTACCAAACACACACAAAGCTGCCACTCATGCACCCATTGTATTTATTTATTTAACAATTTTATATACCGACCTTCATAGTAGATTACCATATCGGATCGGTTTACAGTTTAACAAAGGGAAAAAAACTAGAGTAACAAATTCACGTAAACGAAAGATAACCAAAGCAGGAATAAGTCAAAGTTACAATCAACAGGGGGCGAGAACTTGTACCACACACACAAGCTCTCACTCATGCACCCAGGTACCAGTTTACCACATATACACACAAAGCTGCCACTCATGCACCGATTGTACCACGCACACACACAAGCTCTCATTCATGCACTCAGGTACCATTCTACCACACACACACAAAGCTGCCACTCATGCACCCATTCTACCACACACACACACACACACACAGCTGCCATTCATGCACCCAGGCACCCATTCTACCACACACACACTCATGCACCCATTCTACCACACACACACAAAGCTGCCACTCCTGCACCCATTCTACCACACACACAAAGCTGCCACTCCTGCACCCATTCTACCACACACACACAAAGCTGCCACTCCTGCACCCATTCTACCACACACACACACACAAAGCTGCCACTCCTGCACCCATTCTACCACACACACACACACAAAGCTGCCACTCCTGCACCCATTCTACCACACACACACACACAAAGCTGCCACTCATGCACCCATTCTACCACACACACACACACACACAAAGCTGCCACTCATGCACCCATTCTACCACACACACACACACACACAAAGCTGCCACTCATGCACCCAATCTACCACACACACACAAAGCTGCCACTCATGCACCCAATCTACCACACACACACAAAGCTGCCACTCATGCACCCAATCTACCACACACACACAAAGCTGCCACTCATGCACCCAATCTACCACACACACACAAAGCTGCCACTCATGCACCCAATCTACCACACACACACACAGCTGCCATTCATGCACCCAGGCACCCATTCTACCACACACACACAAAGCTGCCACTCCTGCACCCATTCTACCCACACACACACACACAGCTGCCACTCCTGCACCCATTCTACCCACACACACACACACACAGCTGCCACTCCTGCACCCATTCTACCACACACACACACAAAGCTGCCACTCATGCACCCAATCTACCACACACACACACCCACAAGCTCACATGGAGCCTCTTCTCATTGTTTGGCCCAATATGCCTGGCCTCCGCTTATCAGTCGCTGCTGGCCTGACCTCCAGCGGCGTGCAACGTCTCTCCAACCGCCTCCGGCGGTGTGCAGGGTCTCTCTGCTCTTCGTCCCGCCGGCCTGGCCTCTGGCGGTGGCGCACAGATCACTCTTCATTTGCTGGTGGCGGCGCGCAGCGTCTCCATTCTTCGGCCCCGCCGGTGGCGCGCAGCGTCTCCATTCTTTGGCCCCGCCGGTGGCGCGCAGGATCGCTTCCTTCTTCGGCCCCGCCGGTGGCGCGCAGCGTCTCCATTCTTCGGCCCCGCCGGCGGCGCGCAGCGTCTCCATTCTTCGGCCCCGCCGGCGGCGCGCAGCGTCTCCATTCTTCGGCCCCGCCGGCGGCGCGCAGCGTCTCCATTCTTCGGCCCCGCCGGCGGCGCGCAGCATCGCTTCCTTCTTCGGCCCCGCCGGCGGCGCGCAGCATCGCTTCCTTCTTCGGCCCCGCCGCCGGCGCGCAGCATCGCTTCCTTCTTCGGCCCCGCCGGCGGCGCGCAGCATCGCTTCCTTCTTCGGCCCCGCCGGCGGCGCGCAGCATCTTTCCACTCTTCAGTCCTGCCCCTGGGGAGAAGGGAAGCACAAGCGGGGCAGTGGGGCACCGGGAGCCGCGACACACCTGCCGGTGCTTGGCGACACACTAGTGTGTCGCGACACACCGGTTGAGAACCGCTGCCCTAAACTACTCAGTAGAAGGAAAAATAATACAAACAATTTTTAGTTTACTCACTCTGCAAACTAAGAATATGACAGCTGGTAAAACTCTTATAGTAAAATAATTACATAGCAATTAAACCCAGCTACCAAGCCAGACAGTGAGCAGTAGCACTGAAAACCAAGTTCAAACCTTAATCCGGCTAAGGTGATCTAAAATCTGGTTGGACCAACTCAGCAACCTTGAAAAATCTAATATCAGGATAAACAGAAAATTATTTTTTATTTGTAGGACCACTGATAAGTAGAGATTACAGCAAGCTGAACTTATACACACTAAACCGCAATCCTGAACACAAACCTTTACAGAAAAATTCTAACACAGTAGCAATCTTAACAGATGCAGTAGAAGGAATTAGATTATTCCTACACTAACATGCACATTTTCTCCAAATGTTATTACAATATACTTCATTTATGCACAATTTCCTAGACAATAACAATCAGAGTTAACTCCTTAATGCACAGCTTTTCCTTAAGGCTTTCTTCTCATCATCTATATCATTAAATTAAGAAATTCTGGAACTGGGAATAAAATAGGATGATAAAATATGTTCTATAAAAGCTGGCAGTCTGAATGATTTAACCATCAGCTTTGGAAATATGGCCTCCTGCACCTGAAAAGGGCTAATTCTATTACCTCCGTCAAAGACTGATGAGTGACATTTGGAAAATCACCACCCATGGTGAAAAGATGAAGCGAAGTGAACAGTTTCAATTTTAACCAGATCAGTTTTCCTTGCCAAGTATAGTCTGTTTTGTTGCAATTAAATCAAAGATGGATTTTCCCCATCTCTGTCACAACAGGGTACCTTCAATTCCCATTTTCCTTGTTTCAGGCCTTTCTGCTCAACCAACCCATTTGTGAGTTCAGGTTTTTTAATAAAAGTGAATTACTGAGCTGCATAGATTCTCCTTTGCTCAGGGAAATACTTTGAAAGTTTCAGCCACTATTAACAGATTGAATATTACTTTTTCCTTATTCATATAAACAGATGCAATACTGTTTCAATGAATGCACTCTTACCTGAAATTAAATTTTAAGGCTATTGTGAGAGCTCTGAATACCATTTTCGTGTCAATTATATATGTGTTCCTTGTCTTCCATGGGTCCACACATCTTGTGCAGGATTATACTTTATTAAACAACTTATTAACATGGCATTGATTGTAACTCAGACCCATTCTGAGATAAACTCGTTCCATTTTTCAGATTCTTCTTCAACTATTAGTCTAGATAATCCCATAGCTTGGGAACTGATCATTTTGTTAAACTGCAATAGTCTTGCGTCTTCCTAGATGCAGCTTTGACCAAATGATTGACAACATTAGGATCAAGAAATGGTGACACAGGTTTAACATGACCTGGTACAGGAAAGTTCTGGCTTCTTCCACTAAGTCCTTAATTTTATATTATGAAGTTTCACTAATTCTATCAGTGAAGAAACTGACTTCTTGAATGCTGTGTATCCTGAGTAGATAGTAGGTATCAATTTTGGCACTTGGTCAGTTAACTGTGGGACTTGAGCATCCTAATAGTTGTATTTTGACCCCTCAGTCTCTTGCAAACAAAAAAGACTTATAGATCAATGTTCTAAATACAAAATTACCCCACAAGTTGTAAGCATTAATCTCGGAGCGACTACAATTATTGAAAAGCATCCAGGAGCAAATGATAAAGCTTTGTATGGACAACTCCACAACCCAAAATGAAGAAACTTCTGGTGACAATCGCCTCTGTTGATATGCAGACATGTTTCTTGTAAGTCTTCTGAGGAACAGGAATCTTAATCTGATCACCTCAAATGCTGAATTTGGAGATTAATCTTGAAATGTTTTTGATTACAGATGTCTTCAGTCGTTTAAAATTTTGTACTGCACAAAAACCACATATTCACTATGAGACCACAAAATATTCTGAGCAAGTCCCAGAGAATTTTTGTCTTGATAAAGCAATAAGATCAACAGATTGATAGATAAGTTATTTTGAGTAGGGCTTTCTTTCTCTCTCTCTCTCAGATTTTGAAACTTTGAAGAGTATAAAAGGAACTTTGGTATTTTCTGCAGCTTCAAAAATTATCCTGATCTCATTACTTTTAATATCCACATCTCATACAGCTTTTGTTTCCCCCACAGATGTCCACATCATTAGGAATGCTGTTCCTGACCAGATCTACCTTGATTAGTCTTGCTTGGTATTGACATCTTGTCCATAAAAATATGAATGATTAATTCTTGTGTACTGGCTTTTTCTTAAAACTCTTTATTGAATTCTATTGGAATATTTGTTTTAGCTTGCCCTAAAGGTATTTCCTTAACTCTGCCAATTCCTCAACAATCTTTTACAACAGAGAACCAAACAAAAGACACACTTTGAAAATCAGACCTGTTAAATGGACACTAAGTAAAATGTACCTATTATTTTAACCATAATCACCTTCTTGCAGGCATTGCACAGGCCAAGTATTTTATAGGAAAGACAGTTAATTATTGGACACAACTACCAGATATTTAGAAACTATAAACAATAACACACATAGGGGATTTCAATCTTTCCCTGCCCTTCTTCACAATCTCATTCTGCTGTACATACCTGATCATGGCTCCAGATATGTATGTACAAGCACAGCAGGTTGAAAGATCACGCCATGAGCTTCCTTTGCATATCCACATTTTCTTTAATGCTTGAAGAGCTCTCAATGAAGACAACGGTGTGTCTGGATAGGCCAGATATTGAAGCATCCAGGCTGGGTGTAGACAGCCAAACTCTCATTCTATCTTGGGATAGCCTTACTAACATAGTAAAAACATAGTAATGACAGTAGAAAAAGACCAAATGGTCGATCTAGTCTGCCCAGCAAGTTTCTTATGGTATAACTGCCTCTCTGTGCAGGTTACCCCATGTTTCTGTTAAAGGTAGTGATTGCCACGCCGTACAAGTGACTCCCATGTTTAGAGCATTTTGAGAATATGTTCCTCTCTTATAATGGTAAACGCTTTTTTTTTTTTTTAAACAAAAATCTCATACAAGGACAGATGAACAGGCAAAAATCTGCCAGGGTTAGAAGACTTCTTAGGTAATCACAGGGCTGTGCTCCTGCTGAAATATGTTGTTTTAGGTTGAGAAGTATGACAATCTGCTGTGTTAGTATTTGCCATACTGAATAGGTGTATTTTCTCTGAATTATTCCTTTGAAATCTTAGGAAATTGGAGATTAAACATAGAAAATGTAAAATCTTCTCAAGTTCTGTGAGCTGAACATGATTCTTACTCAATATGGAGCTGTTTTGCCCTGACAAGACTTTTGCTAAGGACTCCAAGAATATTTAATGAACTCCAAGTCATCTTCAATTCATGCTCCTCATGAAGTCAATCAATGAGTTTTGGGTTAAGAGAACGAATAATAAGCATAGGAAGAGGATGCTGAAGGGTTCTGACAAGTAGAGACACTCTCTACCAGGACCGCCATAGCAGGGAGACTCCTTCCCTTTCTGAGTCATACTCCTGTCAGATTAGGCATACTGAGCTGGCACCTGAAGCCTTGCATCTGTACAGCAGTGGCATATAAAAGGAGTTTTTCTTTTGTCTGCATTACTGAGCCCCACAAGATCTTCACCACTTAAGGATGTGACTCATCAAATGCAAAAAGTGCTCTAAGCTAACAGTCTTCTCAGAGAAAATAAATATGAATTACTGTAGCCTAGTCTGAGCCAGTATGGTAAGAAATCACACCTCTGTGGAATAAAAGAACCACCTAGAAGCAAAAAAAAAAAAAAAAAGAAGTATATGTGAGAGACAATCCAAAAAGCAGAAGCAGATGTCATAAAATATATGATGAGATCTCGCTGGTCTCAAACTCTGCATAGGAATTATGACTTTTAGCTGTACAGAGGCACATTTAAAGTATGGCAGACTGAAAATGTGATGACTTCATTCCAGAATAAAGAAAACAATTTGTTCAGTAATTAATTATACAACTTTAGAAGACAGATTTTTGGCATGCTTAAAATGCTACTTTTTATAAGAATAAAGGACAGAATGTATTCTAACTAAAATGACCTGATCTTGTAAATCTTAGCTCGTTAAAATCTCTGTTTTATTCAGAAATATACATATTGCTATTCTGCAGTACATGTTTTGATATAACTTAGTTCCTTCAAACTAATGATGTGTAACAGTAGGTGTAATGCTTTAAGTACAAAGAGTTACTATATGCAAAGCATACTGTGAAATAAATGCTCATGTACTACCATAAAGTTTTAGAATCATTCAGTTACAAAAAGAGAAACAACATGAGCATAACAATCATAACCCTCTATAAGGTCTCAGCTCTGTTTAATACATTTTGATATCTTGTCTAGCAAAAGAAAATTACAATTTAGAGAGGAATGAATAAGGCAGAAAGTCAGCTGTCTCCATCTATTTATTTGATGTATATTCTATGATGCATTACAGTTAACATCTTCAGAAAAAGTAGAGAAAATACATGTGAATGTCAAACACAAAGAAAATGTTTTTTGGTAGTAATTACTAGAAAAGAAGCTAAAACTTTTGGTAAGGTGCCTGATGAGAAGGGAAATAGCCTGTAAAACTAAAATAAACTGGAATTATACAAGATACTGCTCTACACTTCTAGTGATAGGAATAAATGCTTCCATAGTAAGGGTCTTGTGGGCAGTTCTTACCTCCCGCCAGCAGGGGTCATCAGTGGGCCTTGAATCCCAGCTGCTTAGTCATCCTAGCTATGTGGCTTGGAGGTCCTGCTGTGTGACTATGTTTTGATGCTGCCTCACAATAAACTTGGTCCAAGTCCAATCCTTGTTATGGCCCTACATGTGCTCTAGTTCTACCCTCATGGCCCTAATCTGAGGCCTTCCAATAACTTTGTTCTGTCTTGTTCTTGTTTGATTTTAGTCTTATTTTGCCTAGTTCCGCAGCTCGGTCCTGCTTTAGTGGGTGCTTTTTAGTCCCCACTACTACTAAACATTTCTATAGCACTACATGACATACGCAGCACTGTACAAACATACAAAAAGACAGTGCCTGCTCATTGGCTCTTACAATCTATTAAGACAAACATACAGGACAAGAGACTTGGTTAAAAGAAAGTTAATCAAGACTAAAAACAGACAATCAGGCATAAGATTTAAAAGCAGTTTCAAAAAAGGGGGGTCTTTAGATGGGATTTAAACATGGCAAGAGAGTGAGCATGCCACACCAGTTCAGGAAGACTATTCCAAGCACATGGCGCAGCCATGTGGAAAGCACGGAGTCTGGAATTGGCAGTAGAGGAGTTAAGAGTGACTTATCCAATGAGCGGAGTGCATAAAGAGGGATGGAGAGAGAAATAAGGGAGGAGAGGTAGTGAGCTGCTGCAGAGTGAAGGCATTTGTAAGTGAGAAAGAGGAGCTTGAACATTATGCGGGAGCGGATAGGGAGCCAATGCAGTGACTTCTTAAGAGAGGTTATGTGAGCATTGTGACTTTGGCAAAAGATAAGTCATGCAGCTGAATTTAGGACAGATTGCAGTGGAGAGAGATGGCTCACTGGGAGATCTGGAGAGGAGCAGGTTGCAAAGGTCTAAGCGGGAGAAGATGAGAGTGTGGATAAGGGTTCTGGTAGTGTGTTTGGAAAAGAAAGGACGGATTTTGGCAATGTTATAAAGAACGAAATGGAGAAATTACTTACCGTATTTTCCAGCGTATAAGACGACTGGGCGTATTTATTTATTTTATTTAAAACTTTTTCTATACCATCGTTAAGGTGGGTACCGTCACAACGGTTTACAGTAAGGCACAAAAGTAATGCTATTAACCTCTATCAGTTTACACAGGTGCCATAATGTTCGGTAACATAGTTTTAATCAATGTTAGTTGTTAAATGAGTGTGAACACTATAATGTCCCGGTCGATTCTATAGCAGTTTTGAGTCAAGGACTCATTCTATAAGTAACTTATCCTTTACTGATGAATTTTATTAAAACAAAAACATACATCCTTAGTGATTTCTGTTTGCGTGAGTGTTTTGTCCCTTGCACTTACCTGGTTTAAACCTTGCATTTCCCTGGATTCTATTCTCCCTTCTCTTTTGAAAGGCTTGTTTGAATAGCCAAGTTTTAAGATTTTTTCTGAAAGTTTTGTTTAACTTTTCCAGTTAAAATATAGAGTTTGGGATATACTCGCCGTATAAGTCTACCCCTCTTCCAACGCATTCCAACATTTACAGCAGGAGGGAGTGACTCGAGGAGTGAGGGCGCACTGCCCGATTGGCCGGGGCTGGGCAAAAGGGGCTTGCTTTGGCAAGCCCCTTTTGCCCAGCACCGAATTCTTCCGGAAATCCGTCGCTGGTAGCGAGGTGGTCTGGTTAAGGTGGAAGTGAGAGACCACTTTGGGGAGGAAGGAGGGGACCGTGCGTAGTTGGATGGACCCCGGGGTGAGCCTGAGGAACGGCTCACGGCAGGACAGTGCTTGTAGTTCCGATATGAGAACCACCGCCAGCAGAAACACCATCTTCAAGGCTAACCGGCGAAGGGACAGGCCTTGTAGGGGTCTGAAGGCGGTTCCCGCTAGGAAGTCCAAAACGAGATTGAGATTCCACAGAGGTACCGGCCACTTTAGTGGTGGATGAATGTGTTTGACTCCTTTCAGGAAGCGTGACACGTCCGGGTGAGAGGCTATGCTGTCTCTCTTGCTCTTGGAGCCGTAGCATGACAGGGCCGCCACCTGTACCTTGATGGAGTTGAGGGACAGACCCTTCTGTAGTCCGTTCTGTAAGAACTCCAAGATCACGGGGATAGTGAATGAGCGTGGTTTGATGTTGTGGTCTTCGCACCAGGCTTCAAATACTCTCCAGATCCTTATGTACGTTAGTGATGTGGAGAACTTGCGTGCTCGTAGGAGGGTGTCGATTACCGCCCCCGAGTACCCGTTCTTTCTCAGGCGAGCCCTCTCAATGGCCAGACCGTAAGAGAGAATTGAGCTGGGTCCTCGTGGAGGATCGGACCTTGTAGCAGGTCCCTGTGTGGGGGCAGGGGTAGGGGGTTCCCTGCCAGCAGTCTTCTCATGTCTGTACCAGGGTCTTCTTGGCCAGTCCGGAGCCACCAGAACTAGTCCCTTGTGTAGGTGTATCTTGTGAATGATTGCGCCCAGTAGGGGCCATGGTGGGAAGGCATATAGTAGGGTCCCCGGGGGCCAGGTCTGTACCAGGGCATTGCTCCCTTGGGACTGTGGTTCCCGCCTGCAGCTGAAGTATCTGGATTCTTGGGCGTTGGATCTGTTTGCCAGAAGGTCCATGTCTGGTGTCCCCCACCGATCCACTATTATCTTGAAGGCTGTGGGTGACAGCCTCCATTCTCCTGGGTCTAGACTTTCCCTGTTGAGGAAGTCTGCCGTGATGTTGTCTTTCCCAGCGATGTGGACGGCGGAGATCTCCTGGAGGTTTGCTTCCTCCCACGCCATCAGGGGGTCTATTTCTAGGGACACCTGTTGGCTTCTGGTTCCCCCCTGCCGGTTGATGTAGGCCACTGTCGTGGCGTTGTCCAACATTACTCTGACCGCTTTGTTTCAAAGTCTGTGGGCGAGCCACATACAGGCTAGTCTGACTGTTCGCGCTTCTAGGCGGTTGATGTTCCATCCTGCCTCTTCTGCGTTCCACTGCCCTTGGGCGGTTAGCTCCTCGCAGTGTGCTCCCCATCCTCGTAGACTGGCATCTGTGGTGAGTAGGGTCCAGGTTGGGGAGGAGAGACTTGATCCCCGGCTCATGTGGCTGGTCTGCAGCCACCACCGTAGCTGGGTCCGAATTCTGCCTGGGAGTGATAGACGTACGGTGTAGCTCTGGGACCATGGGCTCCACCGTGATAGGAGTGAGCGCTGTAGGGGTCTCATGTGGGCTCGCGCCCATGGAACAACTTCCAGTGTGGATGCCATCAGCCCGAGTACTTGCAGGTAATCCCATGCTGTGGGACGAGGGTCATCCAGCAAGGTTTGTAGCCGGTTCCACAATTTTGATCTCCTTGTGGGGGGTCAGGCTGACCTTGTCCTCCTTGGTGTCGAATCGGACTCCTAGGTACTCCAGCGACTGTGAGGGCTGTAGGGAGCTTTTGTTTGTGTTGACTACCCATCCTAGGCTTTCCAGTAGAGTTCTGATTCTGCTGGTTGCTTGGCGGCTTTCCTCCGATGACTTTGCTCTGATCAGCCAATCGTCCAGGTAGGGGTGAACAAGGATTCCTTCCTTCCTCAGTGTTGCCGCCACCACCACTATTACCTTGCTGAACGTCCAGGGTGCTGTGGCTAACCCGGAACTGGTAGTGACTGTTCAGGACTTTGAAGCGTAGGTAGCACTGATGTGCCTGATGAATGGGGATGTGCAGATAGGCCTCCGAAAGATCCAGGGATGTGAGAAACTCTCCTGGTTGTATCGCCCTTATAACGGATCGTAGGGTTTCCATGCGGAAGCGGGGGATCCTGAGGTGGTGGTTGACCGACTTGAGATCCAGGATGGGCCTGAATGTTCCCTCTTTCTTGGGAACGATAAAATAAATGGAATAATGGCCAGTATTTATTTCCTGTGTAGGTACTGGGGTTATGGCCTCGAGTGCCAGTAGTCTGGACAGAGTAGCTTCCACCGCCGCCCTTTTGGAGGGGTCGTGGCAGGGGGACTCCATGTACTTGTCTGGAGGGGTTCGTAGGAAATCCAGGTAGTACCCCCTCCTGAATGATGGCTAGGACCCACTGTTACGATCATGGCTGCTATGCAGCCGCCTCACCACCAGAGGTCCCCCACGAGCATGCTCTTCTGGCTGGCCCACTCCTTCCTTCCTGTCTACTCTATATCCCAGACTCTCCTTTATAACCCTGTCTAGTAGTTCCATCAGTGCTTCGGCATCGAGCTCATTTGGGCTCCCTGCTCTAGCCGGTCTGTTGTCTGTCTGCGGTGTGATGCCTACGGTCCTTCAGCCTGCTGTGTGCGGCCTACGGTCCTTCAGCCTGCTGTGTGCGGCCTACGGTCCTTCAGCCTGCTGTGTGCGGCCTACGGTCCTTCAGCCTGCTGTGTGCGGCCTACGGGCCCTCTGTCTGCTGTGTGTGGCCTTAGGGCCTTCAGCCTTGCCTTTCTGTGTGTGTGTGGCCTACGGGCCTTCAGCCTTGCCTTATTGTGTGTGTGTGTGGCCTACGGGCCTTCAGCCTTGCCTTACTGTGTGTATGTGGCCTACGGGCCTTCAGCCTTGCCTTTCTGTGTGTGTGGCCTACGGGCCTTCAGCCTTGCCTTACTGTGTGAGTGTGGCCTACGGGCCTTCAGCCTTGCCTTACTGTGTGTGTGTGGCCTTAGGGCCTTCAGCCTTGTCTTACTGTCTGTGTGTGGCCTTAGGGTTTTCAGTCTTGTTCTGCTGCCTTCGGGCTTTATATTTCATGTTCCGTGTTAGTACTGTCCTAGTTTGTCTGTCCAGTTCTTGGTCAGTATTGTTTCCCCAGATTCCCTCACCTCAGTCACTTATACCTCCAGCCACTATCACTCTTACATGCACACTTCCTGAATTCATCCTTACCAGCACCCAGCTCCAGTTTTCTGTACACTTTTACCTGCATTCACTTTCACACATACCTCCATGCTATTTCAGTATTTGAGTTCACTTTTACCTCCATGCATCTGGTATCTGATATTTCTAGCCAGTATAAGACTCCATTTGCCTATTCCACTTTCCCACTTGCCATAAGGTTCACTCACCCCTGCCTACACCAGCCAGTATCAAGAGTCTTCTGCAACCCTGCCTCTCTCCATCCTGAGACACCCCTATTAGTGGTGTTCACCACTCCTGGCCTGAGCCCATTCGTAACACCCACTTGTCCGAGGTTCTCTCGACCCATCTGTGGTAGAATAGGGCTAATCTGCCCCCTATGGCTTCTTCCCTTGGATGGTTCGGCTGAATCTCATTGTGGAGTGCGGCTGGGGCCTGTACCCGAGCTGGCTCCCCTTTTGGTGTGCTTGGTCCGAAAGGACTGGTTCCTGCCCTTCGGGCAGGGTGCTTGATAGTTGTTCCTGCAAGGATTGAAGCGCTGTGAACTTCTGCCCCTGGAGGACCTGGGGAAGGAACGCTGATTTCTTTGTCTTATCTTCCAGTAGTCGCGGCAATGGGGACTCGCCCCATTTGTCGGCCAGTTTCTCTAGTTCGTTGCCGAACAGGAGGGATCCTTTGAAGGGCATCCTTGTGAGACGCGTTTTGGAAGATACATTGGCCGATCAGCTTCAGAGCCAGAGTTGTCTCCTGGCAGCCACCGCAGAGGACACTCCTCTGGCCGCTGTGCGCACTAGGTTGGAGGCAGCGTCCTCTAGGAATGATATCGCTGGGTGTTGTTCCTGGTTTGTGATAGGCAGGCACGTGTCACCATGGTACAGCAGGCCGCAATTTGTAGAGACATAGCGGCGACGTCAAATGATTGTTTGAGGATGGACTCCAGACGTCGGTCATGTGCATCTTTGAGCGCAGCTCCTCCCTCCACTGGGATAGTGGTGCGCCTAGAGACCGCGCAGACCATAGCATCCACTTCTGGGAATGCAAGAAGATCTTTGGTTGCTGGGTCCAGGGGGTACAGGGCCGCCAAGGCTCGTCCCCCTTTGAATGCGGATTCCAGAGCGTTCCATTCCAGGTCAATCAGCTGCTGCGCTGCTTGTAACAGGGGGAAATGGCGAGAAGTCTGTTGAAGACCCTCCAGCAGGGGGTTCGGTTTCGGTTTCCCCGAAGTTCCTGGGCCCGGGATAGCGAGCTCCGTCAGACATTGATTGACCAGGTCCGGGAGCTCGTCCTTTGTGAAGAAGCGTCTCATGGTTCGGTGCGGCTCTGTCCCCGGGGGGAGCTCCCCTTCTTCTAGGGGTTCAGCTTCTTCCTCAGAGGTGTCTGAGTCCCCGTAGGCGGGGCTTCTGGATAATGGGAGCCTGTGCCTAGGTCTTGAGGGGCCTGGAGCATGTGGGTCCTCCGGTGGAGCATGTAGTTGGCCAGGCAGAGGTTCAGTTTGCATTTGAACAAAGGCGTGGATCCCCTTGAAAAACTCCACCCATGATATGGACGCCGGGTCAAAGCCGAGAGGCGTTGGTTCCTTGGGGGTCTCCATCTGTGGGGGGGTCCCCCTGGCTAGGTCCGGGGTGCCCCCTGAGGAGCTGGAACTCGGCCCTGGGTGGGACTGGCCCTGTGCTGGATCTCCCAGGGCCTCCTCGCACTGCGTGCACAGGGCATCAGCCTCCTCGCTTTGTGCGGCTCTAATGGGGCATCCCGGGCAGAGGCCTTGTGCTTTAAATTTCTGTTCCTGGGGGTGCCATGGTTGTCTGCGCGTAAATCTTATGCGCTCCGGTGCGCTTAGGTTGAGCGTGTAAGTTGTGCGCTCGGCTATATGCGCGCAAGGATTTATGCGCGTGTAAGTCTATGCGCACAAGTGCTTTGTGCGCCTGGCTCAGGGATGTGCGCTCGGAGGCGAACGGCGCGGCGAGTAAGCCAAGATGGCGACGGCGAGCACACGGGCAATATGGCGACCCCCTAGGAGAGTCTCCACATGGGCAGACTCTTGGAATAGCCGGGGCCTGGCCCTGCTAGGGCAGATCAACCTGGTGGCACTGGTCCCGGACGGTGACCTGTGCTCGTCCTCGACCCTCGGAGACCGGATTAGAGTAGAAGATTTCTACCTTACCTTGTCTTTGGCGCTTCCCGGTTTCGTCCCGGGCGGTCTCCGGCTACGGGGGGAGAGGGCAAATACCTTCACCGCCGCGCTCGAGGGTGCACCCGCTGCCTCTCAGCCGCGCCCGAAGGATCGGGGGCTAGGTCCTCGCCGCGATTCGGCTGCCGGACCGAGGCTCACCTCAGAGGGACCACAGAAATCACCTCGGGAATCTCAACTGGGGGAGGGACCCGAGGGTATCACCGCAGGAGAGCGGGGCTCGTCTTCAGGTAGGTTTTCTTCTTTCAATTTTGGGTTTTCTTCTTTAAATTTGATCTAACGCTTGAGAGTGTGCAGATAGTCCCTAACTGCTATGGAGATGGAAAATACTGAAGAGCTGCACTTCCTGCAGGGGTATATGTACTAGGGGCTGACGTCAGATTGAAATCTGATCTGTCTCCAACTGCTAACAGGAGTACACTATACCCAATGGTCCTGAGTCCATCTGCTTCACGCTAGGAAATGACATTTTTAGCAGTGTTTTGGATAAGCATAGAGAAGGAGAGGGAGGAGTCGAAGAAGACTCCAAGGTTATGAGCTGATGGGGCAGGGACAACAACCATGTTATCCACAGAAACAAAGAAAGGAGGAAGAGGGAAGGTGGGCTTGGGGGGAAAGATAAGGAGCTCCATCTTGGCCATGTTGAGTTTAAGGGACATCTAGACAGCAATGTCAGACAGGGAGGACGAGATCCGAGGAAATCAGAGCACCAAGGGAATTAGTATATAGCGAGAAAAGAAGAGGGCCCAGAACGGAGCCCTGAGGCACACTAATTGATAGTGGGATGGCAGTAGAGGAGGAACCACCAGAGGAACACTAAAAGTGCGATGGGAGAGGTAAGAAGAGAACCAAGACAGGGCAGAGTCCCAAAATCCAAGCGAGGACAGAGTATCAAGAAGAAGGTGGTGATTAACAGTGTCAAAAGCAGCAGACAGGTCAAGTAGGATAAGGACAAAGTAAAGACTTTTGGCTTTAGCCATACACAGGTCACTGGAAACTTTGCCAAGGGCTATTTCAGTTGAATGTAGAGGGTGAAAACCAGGCTGGAATGGATCAAGAACGGCTTGAGATGTAAGAAATTCAAAACACTGGCAGTGAAAAGCACGTTCAAGCAGTTTGGAGGCAAAAGGGAGAAGGGATATGGGACGATAGTTGGCAGGATAGGTTGGATCCAGGGAGGGTTTTTTTTTTAAGGAGTGGTATGATTACAGCACGTTTGAAGGCAGCAAGAACAGTAGCAGTGGAAAGTGGTAGATTGAGGATGTGACAGATAGAAGGGATGGCTACAGTGGAGATGGAGCTGAGGAATCGGATGGGGACAGGGTCAAAGAAACAAATAGTGAATTTGGAGGAAGACAGAAGATGCCCTGTCCCTGTGTGTCTTTGCACCTGCTGGCCACTAGGACCTAAGGGCTTAACCCAAAAGGAAGGTGGCCACTATAGGCAGGAGATAAAGAGTCCAGGTCCTGCTCCAGCCAGTCTCACCAGCGTCCAACCCTGCTCCAGTTCCAGGGATCAGAATACCAGCAGTACACCATGAGAATAACAGTCTAGTTTACATCAAAGAGATCAAAGTATTACCAGTATCATGGGGCACAGAAAAGACTATCTGAATGTGAGTCAAGCATGGTTTTAGAGATAATAAAAACAGATCACAAGACTAGCAAGATGCAGAAAACACTAGGAAAAAAAAGCAGATCCATTTCAGATTGCACCTAAAGTAGAGAAAAAAAAAAGTAAAATAATATCACTTTTATCTATGGGCAAAAAGGGCAGCTGCCCCGGGCCCTACATAGCAGGGTGCCCATTGACTGCACACACAGGGCTTGGTCCTGATGACTATCAGCCAATGCTCAATCTCTGGCAGCATCTTGCTCAAACACCTCTCCTGCCAGGCAGCCTGCAGGGAACAGGACAAGAAAAGTGGGCCTAGAGCAGATGGAGCACAAAGCAGAGCAAAGAAGAGCCACTTTGCTCCATAACTGAGCCCCTCAGGAACAAAAGGGATGGGGGGGTTAGGCTGGAACAGATTCAGCAGAGCAAAGAACAGTCATAGAAACATAGAAATGACGGCAGAAGAAGACCAAATGGCCCATCCAGTCTGCCCAGCAAGCTTCACACTTTTTTTTTTTCTCATACTTATCTGTTACTCTTGGCTCTTAGTAACCCTTTGGTTCTATTTCCCTTCTACCCCCACCATTAATGCAAAGAGCAGTGTTGGAGCTGCATCTAAGTGAAATATCTAGCTTAAGTAGTTAGGGGTAGTAACCGCCGCAGTAAGCAAGCTACACCCATGCTTATTTGTTTACCCAGACGACTATGTGATTCGGTCCTTGTTGGTTGTTGTCTGTACATAGATCCACTTTTCTTCATTCCCCCTGCCATTGAAGCAGAGAGCTATGCTGGATATGCACGAAGTATCAGACTTTCTCCCCTGCCGTTGAAGCAGAGAGCTATGCTGGATATGCACGAAGTATCAGACTTTCTCCCCTGCCGTTGAAGCAGAGAGCTATGCTGGTTAGTCCTTCCTCTTATTCCTTCCCAGTGTGCAGGGAACAGGAAGGGAGGAATGAAGTTGAAGTAAACAGCATAGCAAAGAATTCAGTTTTTGTCTGCCTATTTCAAATTTGTGGTCATTTGTTCTGTATTAGGTGAGGCTCTGTGGTGCATACAACCAAGATATGTTATTCTGCAAGCATGAGGATTCTCTATAGAGATCTATAGCAGTCAAGCTTGCTCTGTTTTCCCAATAAGAAGTGTACTGCTGTTCTAGGACCCAATGGAAATCGCAGCGTTGCTTTTTCCTATAGGATTGCTGCTACACAAGTTCTGAGAGTTAGTGCTATTTTGGCACAACATGTATGCTACATAGGTAGTGAGTGAAAGTTCTGCAGGGATTTCTGTTACTTCACAGTGTCTGGCTTGCTACACAATACAAGGTTCTTCATTGGGAGTCACCATCCAGGAAAAGGCTCTAGGCGCCATTTGATAATACGTTGAAATCCTCTGCTCAGTGTGCGGCAGCAGCCAAGAAAGCAAATAGAATGCTAACAATTATTAGGAAAGGAATGGGGAATAAAACAGGTGGTGTCATAATGCCTCTGTATCGCTCCATGCTGCAACCTCTACTTAAGTATTGTGTTCAATTCTGGTCACCATATCAAGAAATTAGAAAAAGGTACAGAGAAGGGCAACCAAAATGATAAAGGGGCTATAACAATTCCCCTATAAGGAAAGGCGAAAGAGGTAAAGGGGTGAATTTTAAAAGCCCAGCGTGTGCCAAAGATGGAGATACGCATGCAAGTCAGGCAGGTGCGCACTGTGTGGATTTACTAAAATCCCCCCACTTATGCGGTAGAGGAGGCATTTGTGCGCAACCATATAAAATTGTGTGCACATGTACGCACATACAGCCTATTTTATACCTTGCACACATATGCGTGCGCATGTTAGAAAATGAACATAAGAACATAAGAATATGCCATACTGGGTCAGACCAAGGGTCCATCAAGCCCAGCATCCTGTTTCCAACAGTGGCCAATCCAGGCCATAAGAACCTGGCAAGTTCCCAAAAACTAAGTCTATTCCATGTTACCATTGCTAATAATAGCGGTGGTTATTATATGTCAACTTAATTAATAGCAGGTAATGGACTTCTTGTCCAAGAACTTATCCAATCCTTTTTTAAACACAGCTATACCAACTGCAGTAACCACATCCTCTGGCAACAAATTCCAGAGTTTAATTGTGCGTTGAGTGAAAAAGAACTTTCTCTGATTAGTTTTAAAAGTGCCACATGCTAACTTCATGGAGTGCCCCCTAGTCTTTCTATTATCCGAAAGAGTAAAAAACCGATCCTTTGGTGCAAACCGGCATACATGTGCACCTGTGCGCCAGTATCAAAGTTACCATCCCTGGTTCTTCAGCTTGAAGGGACAACTAAGGGGAGATATGACAGAGGTCGATAAATAATGATTGGAACAAGTAAATAGTAATCTGTTGCTTACACTTTCATAATGAACAAAAACGAGGGGACACACAATGATGTTACTAGGTAATACGTTTAAGACAAACAGGAGAAAATATTTTTTTTTACTAAACACATACTTAAGCTCTGGAATTCGTTTTCGGAGGATGTGGTAAAATGTTAGTGTAGCTGAAGTTTGGACAAGTTCTTAGAAGAAGAGTATATAAACCATTATTAAAGTGGATTTCGGGAAATCCACCACTTATCTCTGGGATAAGCAGCATTGAATCTATCAACCTTTTTGGATTCTGCCAGGTACTTGTGACCTGGATTGGTCCCTGTTGGAAACTGGATACTGGGCTTGATGGACCTTTGGACTGACCCAGTTCGGCAAATAATCTTATGTTCACTGTTACTGAGATGACAATATGTCTATTTTTTTTTTATATGTATATATTTTTCAAATTGTTTATAAAATTCAAACATGGTGCAGCATATTTTATCTTGTAAATCCAGCAGAAGAATTTGCTGGCTTTGCAAGTTAAGTACATAGACATACATACATACATACATACATACATAGAGAGACTTGCAAAAGTATTGAACCCCCTAAAAAGTCAGATGTGTGGATTACAAATGACACACAGATTGCCCCAGACAGTATGTTTACTGCAAACCAGTATACTCTTAAAGTACATTTTCAAAGACAATTCATTATTTCTCTGCATTTTTTGTAAAATAAAATTAAAAACTTAAAAATGCTTACGTAAGTATTCAACCCCTGTGCTGTGGAAGCTTCAAATTTACACAGATGAAATATATTACCCTAACAACTGGCTTACACTTGGCCTCTCTATCTGTGGATCATTAAAAAAGGTCAGCTTTTCTAGATAAGACACCCCTTCATTCCAGTACTATTATTCAAACTTTGAATCTAAAGGAAAGCTGTGAATATGAAGACCAAAGAGCATTCTAAGGAAATTAAAGACAGTTATAGACATGTACAAGATAGGAAAAGGTTATAAAATAATATCCAAGTGCTTGGATATCCCAGCGAGCACTGTTGGGTCAATTGTGAGGAAATGGAAGCTGCATCATACCACCTAGATATTGTCTAGACAAGGCCACCCTTCAAAACTCAGCATCAGATTGAAAAGGAGACTTGTGAGGGAAGCCACAGAGGCACTAATAATTACTTTGATGGAGCTACAAAGTTCAGTGGCTGAGACTGGAGTGGAGGTGCACCAGTCAACCATATCAAGAGCTCTGCATATGTTGCGACCATCGGTCTTCGATGGCTTCGCCCCGCCTACCTCGCACAACTGGCTGCCGCGGCGCCTGTTTGCCGTCCTCTCTGGTGTCCCCGGACCGGCTTTGTGCTGCCTCCCGCCATGCTCCTCCAAGGTACCTTAGGGTGTGCACGCCGCCCTCATCTTTATTTCCACGTTGGTGCGAACCTCAGGGGCGTCCCCCTGATACGACGTCACGCTGCCCGGATATTTAAGCCTACAGTATTTGCTAGTTCATAGAGTTAGCAACGGTAACTCTACGGAGGGGATTCGCTCTCCGTACCGAAGCTGCTCTGCTACTCCAGTGCTATCTGGAACTCTTACACCCTTCGGCGTTTGCTAACGGGGTACCCGCTCCTCGGGGGCCTCTTCTGCTTCTTTCAGGTGCTATCAGGAAACCGGTACTCGCTCCTCGAGGGCCCATGTTCCCTGAGTCGCTGCCTACATCTTCAAACCCTTCTACTTGGAAGACTTCACTAACAGTTTCCATCTGTGAGTACAACTACCATCTATTCCACAGTACTGCTTCACTGGAACCAGGTACTCGCTCCTCGAGGGTCTGCCCTCTGTTCCAGTGCCAGACCTCTCGTCTAGTGGAATCTCTGTTACTGCTATGTGAGTACAATACAACTGAGTCTCTCTGCTCTAAGGGATCAGGTACTCGCTCCTCGAGGGCCTGCTCTCCCTGTCTCGGAGCTTCACCTAATTCTACTTGGGACTCTGAATGCTTCTTATCGTGAACTCATAACTCTCAGTCTCTTTCCACTACAGCACAGCCTAGCAGAGGATTCGCTGTTCCAGCGTTCTGTGGGAGACCTGCCCAGCCGGGCTCAACATCTACTACTCACTACTGCCACCTCTGGTGGTTTCCAGAACTGTTTAATAAAAGATTCAAATCTGTGTTTGTGTGTCCAGAGTCTGTGGTTCCTCACGGGACTGCCCCCAGTGGGCGTGGTCAGCCTCCACAGTGTCCAAGGATCCACCCAAACATCAATAACCATAACAGATTGCTAACTCCAGGGATCCAGCTCAGCTCAATGCCTTGCAGGCCATTCCAGGCCTGGCCCTGCGCATCGCTGAACAACAAGATGCATTGGAAAAATTCACTACTGCGTTTCATCAGCTGCACGCACAGAAGAATCAAGGCTCTACTTCCAGTAATGAAGGTCAGTTACCTGAAGTAACTGTAAAGACTACTGTGCCTCTTGCTGCTCCAATACGTTTCTCTGGGGAGATTCAGAGAACTAGAGGCTTCTTAAACCAGTGTTGTATGCATTTTGCATTACAACTTTCTCGCTTCCCTACAGCCTACGCCAAGGCTTACATTCTATCTTATCTTGATGGAAGGGCCTTGTCTTGGGCTTCCTTGCTGTGGGAACGCAAAGACCCTATACTCCAGGATATTGACGGATATATGGACCTTGTTCAAATCTGTTTTTGAGGATCCTGCCCAACACACTGTTGCTGGTTTTGCTTTGGTGGACCTGAAGCAAGGCAACTGACCACTGGCTGATTTCGCTATAGAGTTCAAGACTCTTGCAACTGAGTTACTTTGGGACCCTAGATGCCTGAAAACTCTCTTCTTCAGAGGTTTGGATTCCCGCTTGAAGGACAAGCTGGCCGCTTGTAAGACACCTGACTCGCTGGATGAGCTAGTGGCCTTAGCTACTAGAATTGATCACTGGCTTCGTGATAAGGTGCAAGAACTCAAGCCTGGTAAAGGACCTGTTCAGAAAGAAATTCATGCTAAGCCTGCACTCAGGATGGTTCCTGTAATGCCTGTTGCCAGTGGTGAAGAACTGATGCAACTTGGTCGCGGTCACTTGACATCCAAAGAGAGAAGACTTCGGAAGAGGAATGGTTTGTGCATTTACTGTGGACAAGCTGGTCATGCAGTCCAAAAATGCCCCACATGTCTGGGAAACGGATGGACCTAAGTCCTGCGGAAGGAATTTTCTTCGGCCTTACTATGCTCTCTCCTCCGCGCTCTCTCCCTGTCTCTCTGATCTGCAGACCTTTGGAATTCCAGACCCTTGCCCTGGTGGACTCAGGGGCAGGAGGTAATTTTATTCTACGACGATTAATGGAACATATGAGGATTCCCCTCACCACTTTGAAGACTCTACTCTTATCGTCTATACATGGAGAGCCGTTACCGGGTGATGTTACCTGTTGTACCGAACCGGTATCCCGCCACACCAGAGCCCTCCATACAGAGTCAATTTTCTTCTTTATGTTAGATAAGGCCATGCACCCTATCGTTCTGGGGTTACCCTGGTTGCAGCTGCACATGCCACAATTCAACTGGGCTACTTTGGAACTCTCTCGTTGGGGCCCAGAATGTCATGGCAAATGCTTAAAGGAGGTCTCTCCTATTCTCTGCATGCCTACAATTCCAGTGATGCCAGGACTGCAACCTCAGTATGCATTTCATGATGTTTTCTCCAAAGAAGCTGCTGACATCCTTCCGCCACATAGATCTTATGACTGGCTATACGATTGAAACCTAATGCTGAACCTCCTAAGGGACATGTCTACCCCGCTGTCAGTGGTAGAGAACAAGGCCATGTCTGAGTACATTGAGGAAAACCTGCAAAAAGTTTCATTAGACCATCTAAGTCTCCTGTGGGCGCAGGCTTCTTCTTCATGGGGAAGAAGGACGGCACTCTGTGTCCTTGTATCGACTATCAAGGTCTGAAAGAGATCACGATTAAAGACGGATACCCCTTAACTCTGATCTCAGAGCTGTTTGATCGACTTCAAGGACCAAGATATTCTCAAAACTTGACCTAAAGGGAGCCTATAACTTGGTTCGCATCTGCGACGAGTGGAAAACAGCTTTCAACACTCGAGATGGCCATTTCGAATATATGGTAATGCCCTTCGGCCTGTGCAACGCTCCCGCTGTGTTTCAGAACATGATAAACGACATTCTGCGGGACCTTCTGTACACAAGTGTCGTTGTTTACCTAGATGACATCTTGATATTCTCACAGGATATGTCTACTCATCTAGCAGATGTCAAACAAGTATTACTGAGACTTCGAGAACATTGCCTCTACGCCAAATTGTCAAAGTGTGATTTCCACAAAGAGTCTGTGCCTTTTCGTGGCTATATCGTCTCGAAACAAGGCTTCCGGATGGATCCCCAAAAATTAGAGAGTATCAAGAATTGGTCTCAACCTACCAGTCTGAAGACCCTGAGACGATTTTTGGGGTTTACAAATTACTATAATTTACTTTATAAAGAACTATTCTTCTTTGACAGTGCCCTTAACTACAATGGCACGGAAAGGGGCCAACGCTTCTAACTGGTCTGCCGAGGCCATTTCTGTATTTGAGAAATTAAAGACTGCCTTTTCCACTGAGCCATGTCTGTGTCACCCGGACCCCAATAGACCCTTCATCGTAGAGGTTGACGCTTCAGATGTTGGAGTAGGGGCTGTGTTAAGAACATAAGAACATAAGAAAATGCCATACTGGGTCAGACCAAGGGTCCATCAAGCCCAGCATCCTGTTTCCAACAGTGGCCAATCCAGGCCATAAGAACCTGGCAAGTACCCAAAAACTAAGTCTATTCCATGTAACCATTGCTAATGGCAGTAGCCATTCTCTAAGTGAACTTAATAGCAGGTAATGGACTTCTCCTCCAAGAACTTATCCAATCCTTTTTTAAACACAGCTATACTAACTGCACTAACAACAAATTCCAGAGTTTAATTGTGCGTTGAGTAAAAAAGAACTTTCTCCGATTAGTTTTAAATGTGCCCCATGCTAACTTCATGGAGTGCCCCATAGTCTTTCTACTATCCGAAAGAGTCAATAACCGATTCACATCTACCCGTTCTAGACCTCTCATGATTTTAAACACCTCTATCATATCCCCCCCCTCAGTCGTCTCTTCTCCAAGCTGAAAAGTCCTAACCTCTTTAGTCTTTCCTCATAGGGGAGTTGTTCCATTCCCCTTATCATTTTGGTAGCCCTTCTCTGTACCTTCTCCATCGCAATTATATCTTTTTTGAGATGTGGCGACCAGAATTGTACACAATATTCAAGGTGCGGTCTCACCATGGAGCGATACAGAGGCATTATGACATGTTCCGTTTTATTCACCATTCCCTTTCTAATAATTCCCAACATTCTGTTTGCTTTTTTGACTGCCGCAGCACACTGTACCGACGATTTCAATGTGTTATCCACTATGACACCTAGATCTCTTTCTTGGGTTGTAGCACCTAATATGGAACCCAACAATGTGTAATTATAGCATGGGTTATTTTTCCCTATATGCATCACCTTGCACTTATCCACATTAAATTTCATCTGCCATTTGGATGCCCAATTTTCCAGTCTCACAAGGTCTTCCTGCAATTTATCACAATCTGCTTGTGATTTAACTACTCTGAACAATTTTGTGTCATCTGCAAATTTGATTATCTCACTCGTCATATTTCTTTCCAGATCATTTATAAATATATTGAAAAGTAAGGGTCCCAATACAGATCCCTGAGGCACTCCACTGTCCACTCCCTTCCACTGAGAAAATTGCCCATTTAATCCTACTCTCTGTTTCCTGTCTTTTAGCCAGTTTGCAATCCACGAAAGGACATCGCCACCTATCCCATGACTTTTTACTTTTCCTAGAAGCCTCTCATGAGGAACTTTGTCAAATGCCTTCTGAAAATCCAAGTATACTATATCTACCGGTTCACCTTTATCCACATGTTTATTAACTCCTTCAAAAAAGTGAAGCAGATTTGTGAGGCAAGACTTGCCCTGGGTAAAGCCATGCTGACTTTGTTCCATTAAACCATGTCTTTCTATATGTTCTGTGATTTTGATGTTTAGAACACTTTCCACTATTTTTCCTGGCCCTGAAGTCAGGCTAACCGGTCTGTAGTTTCCCGGATCGCCCCTGGAGCCCTTTTTAAATATTGGGGTTACATTTGCTATCCTCCAGTCTTCAGGTACAATGGATGATTTTAATGATAAGTTACAAATTTTTACTAATAGGTCTGAAATTTCATGTTTTAGTTCCTTCAGAACTCTGGAGTGTATACCATCTGGTCCAGGTGATTTACTACTCTTCAGTTTGTCAATCAGGCCTACCACATCTTCTAGGTTCACTGTGATTTGATTCAGTCCATCTGAATCATTACCCATGAAAACCTTCTCCATTACGGGTACCTCCCCAACATCCTCTTCAGTAAACACCGAAGCAAAGAAATCATTTAATCTTTCCGCGATGGCCTTATCTTCTCTAAGTGCCCCTTTAACCCCTCGATCATCTAACGGTCCAACTGACTCCCTCACAGGCTTTCTGCTTCGGATATATTTAAAAAAGTTTTTACTGTGAGTTTTTGCCTCTACAGCCAACTTCTTTTCAAATTCTCTCTTAGCCTGTCTTATCAATGTCTTACATTTAACTTGCCAATGTTTATGCTTTATCCTATTTTCTTCTGTTGGATCCTTCTTCCAATTTTTGAATGAAGATCTTTTGGCTAAAATAGCTTCTTTCACCTCCCCTTTTAACCATGCCGGTAATTGTTTTGCCTTCTTTCCACCTTTCTTAATGTGTGGAATACATCTAAACTGTGCTTCTAGAATGGTATTTTTTAACAATGACCACGCCTCTTGGACATTTTTTTTACTTTTGTAGCTGCTCCTTTCAGTTTTTTTCTAACAATTTTTCTCATTTTATCAAAGTTTCCCTTTTGAAAGTTTAGCACGAGAGCCTTGGATTTGCACACTGTTCCTTTCCAGTCATTAAATCAAATTTGATCATATTATGATCACTATTGCCAAGCGGCCCCACCACCGTTACTTCTCTCACCAAGTCCTGTGCTCCACTGAGAATTAGATCTAAAATTGCTCCCTCTCTCGTCGGTTCCTGAACCAATTGCTCCATAAAGCTATCATTTATTCCATCCAGGAACGTTATCTCTCTAGCGTGACCCGATGATACATTTACCCAGTCTATATTGGGGTAATTGAAGTCTCCCATTATTACTGCACTACCAATTTGGTTAGCTTCCCTAATTTCTCTTAGTATTTCACTGTCCATCTCACCATCTTGACCAGGTGGATGTTAGTATACCCCTATCACTATAGTCTTCCCTGACACACAAGGGATTTCTACCCATAAAGATTCAATTTTGTATTTAGTCTCATGCAGGATGTTTATCCTGTTGGATTCTATGCCATCCCGGACATAAAGCGTCACACCTCCTCCCGAGTGCTCCTCTCTGTCATTGCGATATAATTTGTACCCTGGTATAGCACTGTCCCATTGGTTATCCTCTTTCCACCATGTCTCTGAGATGCCAATTAAGTCTATGTCATCATTTACTGCTATACATTCTAATTCTCCCATCTTACTTCTTAGACTTCTGGCATTAGCATACAAACATTTCAAAGTTTGTTCAGTTAGTCAGCCTGAGTGACTCACTGCTCCCTTGATTAACAAATGTTGGTCCCTATTCAAAGCCAATCACACTACCTCAACACCTTTCCAAGGTGAGTAACTGAGCTGAACTATTCAACTTTTTTACTTTGGTATATACTGCTCCTAGCTTATTTCTAGCTTCTGGCTACTTTTTGTGGGGTTTTTTTTTCTCAATACAAGCACTCAGTATTAAATACAAACACTCAGCTCTTTAAAAGTCTGGAGAACACTCAGTTCTGCAGACTTTTAAAAATAAACACACTACCTACTGCTACCTTATTGACTGACTAAAAATACAGTCTAACTTGTTTATTCACTGCCTACCTACTGCTACCTTATTGACTGACTAAAAATGCAAACAGTCTAACTTGTTTATTCACTGCCTTTCTGACTATTAAAGGCACAAACACACTAAATAATATTCCCAAATAGTTAACTTTGCCCCAATACTTTTAAAAAAGACAATGTCCCAAGCAAAACCTTACCGATTCCTTTTAGCCACCAGCAAGGTGATCCTCTCCTCTTAGTGTTTCCACTGGAATGTGTTAAGCCAAACTGGAGATTCTAAAGCCTTACATCCCTGCTTCTTTTTCTCGCGACACTTTTCTCCTGCAGACAAGAACTATGGGATCGGAGATAAAGATCTGGCTATTAAACTGGCATTCGAGGAATGGCAGCCTTAGCTCGAAGGTGCCTAACATCAAATTACCGTATTCTCGGACCACAAGAATCTAGAGTATCTCCGTCATGCGCAACGTCTTACCCACAAACAAGCCAGATGGTCCTTGTTTTTAATCGTTTTGACTTCATGCTCAAATATCACCCCGGAGACAAGAATACCAGAGCCGATGCCCAGTCACGCTCTTTCCTCTCGGAGGATGTTCCTGAAGAACCTCAGCACATCGTCGACCCGAAGAAAGTCATCTTGGCGGCTACCCATTCTGTGCCTGGCAGTAACACAATTGTGCCTAAGAACCTCAGAAAGAAACTTCTATACTGGGCTCATGTTTTCAAATTGGCTGGCCATTTTGGTCAATGCCTTACCCTGCTGAAATTACAGAAGTACTATTGGTGGCCTACTATTAAGGAAGACACATACTCCTATGTAGTGTCATGCTCCAACTGTGCCAAACATAAGCCTACCTCTGGTCAGCCTTGGGGATTGCTACAACCGCTGCCAGTTCCGGAACAGCCATGGACTCATATCGCTACTGACTTTGTAGTTGATCTACCTCTTTCTGGAGGAATGAATACTATCTGGGTGATGGTTGACCGTTTCAGCAAGATGGCTCATTTCGTGGTGCTGCCTGGCTTACCCTCAGCCTTGGAGCTTGCAAAGCTCTTCATCGCACACATCTTTCGCCTTCATGGCCTACCGAAGCACATAGTCTCAGATAGAGGATCTCAATTCACGGCAAAATTCTGGAAAGCTTTGTGCAAGCTATTTGACATCTCTCTAGATAATACATCTGCCTATCATCCACAATCTAATGGCCAAACTGAAAGGATGAATAGGACCCTAAAACAGTTCATTCGGGCCTATGTGAGTTGCCGTCAGAATAACTGGGCTGAGCTGTTACCATGGGCTGAATTTGCCATTAATTCACATCCAGCATCATCCACTGGATCAACACCATTTGAAGTGGTATATGGACGTTTACCTTCACTGCCACTTCCACTGAAGCTCTCAGTGTCGTCCCCAGCAGCTGATGATATCCATCAATTATGGACTCAGACTAAAGATATGCTAATTAAAGTGGGTGATCGAGCAAAGAAGTCCTACGTCGCCCACTATTCTAAAGCACCTGTGTTTCAACCTGGTGACAAAGTCTGGCTATCAACTAAGCATCTGAGACTAAAGTTACCCTCCACTCAATTCGCTCCTCGCTACGTTGGACCGTTTCCAATTCTCCAACATCTTGGCAACATTACATACAGTCTGAAGCTACCGCCTGGATTGAAAATCCACAACGCATTCCACATTTCACTTCTGAAACCACTCATTCTCAGTGAGTTCTCATCCAAGTCTCCTGAACCAACTTCTATCAACACAGAAGATTACCTTGAATATAAGGTTGAAGCTATTCTAGATGTAAGACGACGTGGCAAAACTTGGGAATACCTTCTGTCTTGGGAAAGTTACGGCCCCGAAGAAAATTCTTGGGAGCCGATGGCTAATATCCTAGATAAAGAGATGCTTCTTCAGTTTCACCAGATGCATCCTCAAAAACCAAGACCTGGTACAAGAGTTGGAGTCCACCCTTTGAAGGGGGGTACTGTTGCGACTGGTCTTCGACGGCTTCGCCCCGCCTACTTCTCACTACTTGCGGCTCCTCCCGCTCACCTTGGACTACTGGCTGCCGCGGCGCCTGTTTACCGTCCTCTCCGGCATCCCCGGGACCTGCTTTGGTGCTGCCTCCCACCATGCTCCTCCAAGGTACCTTAAGGATGTGCATGCGCATGCAGCCCTCATCTTTATTTCCACGTTGGCGCGAACCTCAGGGGCGTCCCCCTGATACGACGTCATGCTGCCCGGATATTTAAGCCTACAGTATTTGCTAGCTCATCGAGTTAGCAATGGTAACTCTACGGATGGAATTTGCTCTCCGTACCGAAGCTGCTCTGCCACTCCAGCACTATCTGGAACTCTTACACCCTTCGGCGTTTGTTATTTATTTATTTATTTATTTATTTTTAAAGAAGAGGCCCCCGCTTCTCGGGGGCCTC
Organism: Rhinatrema bivittatum; assembly: GCF_901001135.1. Taxonomy (NCBI): domain Eukaryota; kingdom Metazoa; phylum Chordata; class Amphibia; order Gymnophiona; family Rhinatrematidae; genus Rhinatrema; species Rhinatrema bivittatum. The sequence goes on along the minus strand of NC_042627.1, from coordinate 48,028,893 downwards.
TTCTGCTTCTTTCAAGTGCTATCAGGAAACCGGTACTTGCTCCTCGAGGGCCCATGTTCCCTGAGTCGCTGCCTGCATTTTCAAACCCTTCTACTTGGAAGACTTCACTAACAGTTTCCATCTGTGAGTACAACTACCATCTATTCCACAGTACTGCTTCACTGGAAGCAGTACTGCTCCTCGAGGGTCTGCCCTCTGTTCCGGTGCCAGACCTCTCGTCTAGTGGAATCTCTGTTACTGCTACGTGAGTACAATAAAACTGAGTCTCTCTGCTCTAAGGGATCAGGTACTCGCTCCTCGAGGGCCTGCTCTCCCTGTCTCGGAGCTTCTCCTAATTCTACCTGGGACTCTGAATGCTTCTTATGTACTCATAACTCAGTCTCTCTCTTTCCACTACAGCACAGCCTAACAGAGGATTTCGCTGTTCCAGCGTTCTGAGGGAGACCTGCCCATCCGGGCTCAACATCTACTACTCACTACTGCCACCTCTGGTGGTTTCCAAAACTGTTTAATAAAAGATTCAAATCTGTGTTTGTGTGTCTAGAGTCTAGCCTGACACTGTGGTTCCTCATGGGACTGCCCCTTGTGGGCATGGTCAGCCAACACAGTGTCCAAGGATCCACCCGAACATCAATAACCATAACAGCATACAACGGGCCTGCATGGGAGGGTGACTAGAAAGAAGCCATTATTGAAGAAAAATCACATCTAAGTATGTCTGGAGTTTGCCAGAAAGCAACAGAGTGACTCAGCTAAAATGTGGGATAATGTTTTGTGTTCAGATGAGACAAAAATGGAGCTTTTTGGCCAAAATTCAAAACGCTATGTGTGGCACAAACCTAACACTGCCTGTTCCTCAGCAAACATCACCATAACAGTAAAGTATGGGGGTGGCAGAATCGTATTGTGGGGATGCTTTTCTTCAGCGGGGACTGGGCATCTTGTTAAAATTTGAAGGACAGACGGATGATACAACATACAGGGAGATACTGCAAGACCACCTGCTTCAGTCTGCTAAAAAACAAACTTGGAAGAAAGTTCTCCTTTCATCAGGACAGTGATCACAAGCACAAGACCAAAGAAATACAGGCGTGGTTGAAAACCAAAAAGGTGAATGTTCTGCAATGGCAAGTCAAAGTCCAGATCTCAATCCAATCAAGAATCTGTGGCACTATTTGATAATTGCAGTCCATAAGCGTCATCCATCAACCTGAACAACCTGGAGCAAATCTGCCAAGAATGGGTAAAATACACTCCTAAACAGTGTGCAAAGCTGCTAGAAACTTACCACAACAGACTTAAAGCTGTTATTGCAGCAAAAAGTGGTCCTACCAAGTAATAGTCTGAAGAGGCTGAATACTTATGCAAGCAGAATTTTTCAGTTTTTAATTTTATTTTACAAAAAATGGGGAAATAATGAATTGTGATTCTGAAACTTTAAGAGCATACTGGTTTGTTCCAGATTATTGCAATCTGTGTCATTTGTAATCCATACAAATCTGCTGACATTTTAGGGGGTTGAATACTTTTGCAAACCACTGTATATCACATTTAACATTTAAAAGTGTGATGTCCAATTATGTGTTTTTACAGGATTGTTATAGGAAGGGTGGTGGTAGGGTCATAATGACTGAGTTTAAATTATCTAAATCTCGGGACGGGGTGGGGGTTGCATGGCTAAACACCTATGACAGTGATTTTTAAACCTGCCCTGGGAAACTCCTAGCCAGTCAAGTTTTCAGGATGGCTGCAATGAATATGCATTAGATAAATTTGTATGCGATGGAGGAGCTAACAGATTAGGACAGGGAACTACCTACTGTGCCTTAAGCATGGATTTGAAAAGGCAAGTAATTACATTTAAGTCCAAATAAGGAAAAACTAAAGGGAGCCCATCTATAAAAGCTTGCCCAGGTCTGCTTAAGTGGATAATGTGGCCCTGTCTGTGAATCAGCTACTGTGACTATCTGCCAGACTTCTCAAGTTAACCAACTGTGGTTTTAAAAAGTAACTTTCAATGATGATTATTCAGAAATAAACAAGGATACTCAAAATCAAGTCATATTTTGTACCACAGGAGATGTTTCCTAGCATTTAACATAGAAAAAATAGAATTAACATGTGAAGCCAGAGCTGGAATTCCAACATACTTTTAGTTAGTGAACATGGGGGTATATATCAAACTACATCACAGGTTAACACAGGCTATTTATTATAGCTACTACTGTTTGATAAATATACCCCATGGTAGCATTAACAGCATGTTAAGCAAAACTTAACAAAGTTATCAGCAGTTTTCGACTACTCTTCAGAGTAAATTCCAGGCTTATAATTGGCTTTCACCCCAAATTTGATCCTGATTAGTCCACTCTAGGGTAAGTTATTGCACTTCCAGAGAAACAGATGGACTCCATCACTGCTTAAATGCTTTTTTGACTTGATTTGAAAAGCAGTAAAAATGTTTAGATTTTTCAGAATTACACAATTTCTTACTTCTCCAATCTAGCAATGTAGATGGGATGGCACTTGGGGGGGGGGGGGGGGGGGGGGAAGGATTTCTGGAATGCATGCCCAAAAGAGCAATCCTGAAAAGCAAGTTTACTTACCACAGATAGCAGCATGAATCAACCATGACAGGTAGGTGACATCATCCAGTGCTGCCGAACAGACTAATCTCTCCTAGCTATAGAGCTTTTAGCTCTACTGAACATGTGCAGGAATAGCTACTCAGGCATTACCTCAAGAACCCCTCCAGTCAATAACAAAGCTTAATCTCAGAAGAGGAACATGGGTATTTAGCATGGCTAATTCATCCTATCTACGGAAAATGCTATTTACAGTAAGCAAATGATTTTCCATCAATAAGCAGGCTGAATTAGACATGACATGTAGGGAGTCCCATGCTGAGGGCTGCAGTGGAACATTTACTGAGTAAGCAACTCGGACTTCACTGTGGAAAGTACACTACTGTGAGAACAGATTGCACAAGACTGCTTTTCTGAATTTATGTAAGCTTTTGAGAAATTGTCCAGACAGTACTGGGACGAGAACAGACAGCCATGTTGCAGCTTTGAAGATGTCTTTGAGAGGTACTTCTCGCAAATGGGCAACAGAAGAGGACATGGCTCTCACTTGGTGAGCTTTGACAGAGTCTGTGGTTTGCAAGCCTGCTGAAGAATAGCAGTGCTGAATGCATTCCACTATTCAGTTTGACAATGTATGTTTCGCGATTGCTACTCCAAGTCTGTCAGGGACGTATGAAACAAAGAGCTGCAAAGATTTATGACGTGGCAAAGTTCTCTTCTTGTAAGTAGGCCAGAGCTCTTTTGCAATCTAACGTATGAAGGGACTTGCTACCTTCATGTACACATAGAAAGAAGCCTGTCCATATTGGAACGCTGGGACTGGCTCTATCGTTCATTGTTGAAGGAGCAATTGCACTTCCAGTTTAAGCTGCATCAAGTTACACAGATCTGGACTGAGGTCTATACTGGGACCTGTCCTTTCTAATATATTTATAAATGATCTGGAAAAGGGAGTGAGGGAAGTGTGAAAAATTGCAAGGAGGATCTTGCGAGACTGGAAGACTGAGCATTTAAATGACAAATGAAATTTAATGTGGGCAAGTACAAAATGATGACATGGGGAGAAGTAACCCACACTGTAGTTACACAATGTTAGGTTCCACATTAAGAGTTACCACCCAGGATGTAAGGAATTATTAGGAAAGGAATGGAAAATAAAACAGCGAATGTCATAATGCTCCTGCATCACTTCATAGTGAGGCCATACTTACAGTACTGTGTGCAATTCTGGCCACTGCATTTCAAAAAAGATATAGTTGCATTGGAAAAGGTAAAGAGAAGGGAAACCAAAATGATAAAGGAAATGGAATAGCTCCCCTATAAGGAAAGACAAAAGAGGTAGGGTCTGCTCAGCTTGGAGAAGAGATGTCATGGGGAGCGGTTCTCAACTGGTGTGTCGCCAAGCACAAGTAGGTGTGTCACCATACTTCCTTGTCCCCTGCTGGTCCAGCTCCTCCCCCTGCCCCAGCAAAATAAGAACTTATCTTCCAACTGGGCTTAAAATGCTGATAGGCTGGGTGGAACGCAGCATAAGAGCTGGAGTCAGCGGCACCAGCATGGTCTCTTCTTCTTGCCGCCGCCCCCCCCCCCCCGCGCAGTTGGGAAGAAGAGGACATGCTAGTGTGGGCAGCATGGTGCAGAGCACAAGAGGAGCAGCGTCAGCCCCCATGGCCGATGGGACTCCTTTCTCGAGGCCGCGAAGGCTGGAAGTAGAGGCGGCTGCTGCCGCTAGTTCAGTGTGTTTGAGATCGCGAGTATGTGTGTGAGAGTGACGGCATGTATATGAGCGATTGAGAGCCTGAATGGGTAAGTGTGTGATTGAAAACCTGTTTGTGTGAAAGAGAGCATGTGTGTGTGATTGAGAGCTTTGGTCTGTAAAAGAGATAGCATGAATGTAAGTGTATGATTGAAAACCTGTATGTCTAAGTGAGAGATATCATGTGTATGTATGATTAAGAGCATGTGTGTCTGTGTGTGACAGAGTCGGTATATGTGATTGAAAGCCTGTGTGTGTAAAAAAATACAGCAGCATGTGTGTAAATGAGTGATTAAGGGCCTATATAAGTAAGAGAGAAAAAGCATGTGGATATGTTTGTGACTGAGAGCATATGAAAGTGTAAGTGTGTGAATGAGAGTCGTCTGTGTCAGAGAGAGACAATGTACATAAGTGTGTGATTGGAAGTCTGTGTGTATATGTATGAAAAGACAGACAGCATGTGTGTAAATGTGTGATTAAGAGCGTATATAAGTAAGAGAGAGAAGGCATATGTATATATACGCTATTGAGAGCCAGTGTGAGAGAGAGCTTGTGTGTGACAGAGAGGAGAAAGCTGCAAGCAAACCATCCCTCCTCCTGCTAATTCAAAACAATCTCAGGGCATCTGGATATCAAACATTCCCAGGTATGCAGAGCAAAGCATTTTTTTATCCTTATTATTTTTCATTATTGGGTCTTTGTGCCTGCTATTTGGAAATATTTTATTGGTATCTAAAAATTTTTGATCATTTTTTAAATTTTTGAATATTCTATTCATCGGCTGTTTCAAAATACTTTTCTTTTTATAGTTTTACTGCTATTGATTTTATATTTGATTTGTTTTATGAGGACTGGTGATGTTTCTCTTTTTCCTTTGTTACACTGCATACAATCTCTCTGGCTTGTTGCAGTTTCCAGTTCAGTTTTTGTCTGCATGTTTCTATTTATGCTTTATGGTCTTTATTCTTTGTTAGGCGAGGATCTGCACACGTGACTGAGATGAGGTATTCTGTTGGCATGTAGTTTCTGTGTAGGGCTCTATAGCAGCCTTGCTTGGTCCGTTTTCCTAATAGGAAGAATAATACAGTTTTAAGGCCTTGTGTAATATTTTCAGTTTTGCCTGTAAGGTGGTTACTGTTTGTGTGTTAGAAACTGGTGCTGTTCAGTATGGGATGTTTACTATTTATGCAATTTCTGTTCAGACAGAGTACGTATCTTTCCCTTGTGTCATTTAACAATAAAAATAATACTGGGCCTATATTTTTTATATTTCCGCCGTGAATTTTAATAAGTAGTGTGTCACACACGTGAGCATGGTCTGTCAGGTGTGTCATGATGGGAAAAATGTTGAGAACCACTGTGCTAGAGGTCTATAAAATCATGAATGGACTAGAACAGATAAATATAAAATCTATTATTTACTCTTTCAAAAAATACAAATACTAGGGGACACAATGAATTTAGCAAATAGCACATTCAAAATAAATTGGAGAAAATTCTTTCACTTAATGCATAGTTAAGCTCTGGAATTCATTATTGGAGGATGTAGTTAAGGCAGTTAGCATAGATGGGTTTAAAAAAATATTTGGAAAAATTCCTGGAGAAGTCAGTAAACTATTATTAACCAAAGTAGACTTAAGAAGAGCCACTACTGCGCAATAGCGGCATGGAATCTATTTATTGTTTAAATCTTGTCAACTACGTAATTTGGATTGGCTACTGTTGGAACAGGCCACTGTACTTGATGGACCCTCGTCTGAAAGTATGGCAAATCCTTATGTCCTTATAAGCAATGTGGTAGGGATGGTAGTCAGGAGAAATGCATATGGTACCCAGACTCCACAAATCTTGAGGACCTAGAGGTCCTTGGTTATCTCGTGCTACAAAACCATGAAGGCCTGGATTCTGCCCCTCACTGAGACAGAGGGCTGTTGAGTATTCGAAGGGATCAAAAATTGGACCCAGATTTAGGCTGAGCCTCTTATGTCATTTTAGGCTGTCAGTACTCCTGTTGCTGAGGTCTGGTCAGATGTCGCTGCTGTTGTTGAGCTTGAAGAGATGGGAGGTGGTACTCTTGAAAAGGACAGAATGAAGTCTCTGAAAATACGGCCTCTTATAAAATAAGAAGCAGCGTCTCAAAGAGAAAGGCTGTTCGAGAGCTGTCGCGAGGGACTGGTACGCCATATTTTCTTCTTTTATTTGAGCAACTGTTTCTCTGAGTTATTCACCAGAAAGGTTGTCCTCCAGACAAGGAAGCTCTGCCAACTTGTCCTGTACGTTGTCTCGGATGCTACTGGTTGGGCCATGCCATGAATTAAGCTCTGATGGAGGCTGAAGAGGTATGCGAGATGGGACTGAATGACTCAGACAGAACGGAGATACCAGATGCATTCCTCCGCATCCAACAGTGATTGGGGTAATAAGTGTTGCTATCCGCAGGTTGTAAAGAAGGCTTTAATTTTTTAATGCAGTCATGTAGATATTGTACTATGTAAAACTGGTAAGTAGAGATACAAGCAGTAAGCATGAAGCTTTGAAATAATCTAGTGGCCTATGGACTTTGCCTTGAGGCGATTTTGAATGAATTCTTGTCTTTTTTTGCCTTTTTCAGTGTGGACTCAGCAACAAAGGATTGAAGAGGTAGTTGGATGACTCCGAACTCTATGCCTGAGATCTAGTTTTCTGATCACCAAAAATAGCTTTCCACATTTTCCTCTAAAACAGGTTCAGAATGTTATGAACTGGAAGAGCCGTTGGTTGTGACAGCATGTGTAGTATTTGGAGGAGACCAAAAAGTCTTCTGCCCTGGGATCTTTAACCTTATGTACATTGATATCTAGTATCTTTCCCATTATTTCCCACAAATTGTGAGTAGGTAAGGTCCTGCAGATGTGACTTACGGCCAAGGAAGATCCAGAAGTCTGTCAGAAGGTATACCTGTAGAACCTTTTTCTGAACTCAGTGGGTTGGGCTCACTGAACAAGGACCCCAATGATCAACCCAGGGGGGTTCTCCTGGTTGCTTCAGAGAGGAAATGCCTTTGTCTACCACCTCTGACTGATTTGACTCTGCTCCAATTGAGTGGGATAATGAAGACCCTCGTAACAAGAGTTATGATGATTAACTCACTCCGATACACAAAACTGGGACTCTGTTCTGATTGATCGCTATAGTGAAGGTAGAAATGAGGCTGGATAGTTCCTTCAGTCTCTCTAGTCAAAGAAGTAAAGAAAATCTTCACCATATCTGCAATCTGGTTGAGTGACTGATGCATCCTGTGCCCTGGTACAGGAGGTAGAACATCCTCTTTGGAGATAAGAATGTGTTCCTGTTCCACAATAAGAGATCTATTGGAGGTGAGTGGTAGTATGGACTATGCTGGGTCCGGTGCCTCCAAACGTAAGCCCTCCGCCAGTTAATGTTAAGGAGGGCCTTGTAAGTGGATGGGGCAGAGGCAATAAATCCCCTTCTGCACCTGTTCTAGGGCAACCAGCATTTATTTATTTATTTATTATTTAAATTCTTTTAATATACCGATACTCAAGACAAGGTCTCATCGTACTGGTTTACAATAAACTAGGGGGAACCAGTTAACAAAGAAAGCAAGAAGTTACATTATAACAGGGAAAGTGGAACTAGGCTGTTAGAAGAGGATAGGTTAAAACAATTTCTAACTGGAGAGAAGGGCATATAAGCAGGAGAAAGTGTTTACAAGGTAGGAATTATATACAAATTTACATTGTGTCTACGATTAGGCAAATTTTATCAAAGTGCAATAAGGCGAAAAACAGTTCCTTTGAGTTGCGGAAAGGGATGCAACCGTGGGGTATGTGACTGTGTGGGTGACCCTGAGGGCTTCTTCAAGGGTATGCTTGGGCGAACAGCCAAGTTTTTAATTTTTTTCTGAAAGTGATATTTTTTTTTTTCTGAAAGTGACAGCATGCAGCTGTATAGGTAATGCAGCGTGATGATTCTGGTCTGAGATACAATGCACCAACTGTGGCAGTATAGGATCCTTGTGCTTTGATGGAGTTGAAGTTTGGAGGCTGCTGAGGAAAGTTTATTTGAATGCTTTGAGCAGCTTCCCTTGAGATACATCGACAAAGCCGGGGCAGAACTGTGATATTGCTTCAAAGCATGCATCAGTTGTATTGGGATCATTAGCCTGAAGGAGCCCAATATTAAGCTCTTGTGCTATGCATCAATGGATCACATCAAACTGCTGCATCACGAGCATGGTAAGTCAAAACATCAAGGTATGACGACAGAGCATGGGTCCCATGCACCAAGGGCTTTGATGCATTTTGTATCAAGTGCATTAATGAGCCATGTGTCCTGACATGTCACACGCCAAGCACATCAGTGCATCATGCTAGCACCCTGAAACACCTTGTGCTAATAGTGCCAAGCCTGATGCATCTCCGATGCATTATGCATAGATAGTGCTGATGCATCATGATTCGAAGATTAATGCGCCTTCATTTCAGGCTCCAACTGCCCCAGAGAGTGATGAGGCTTGGTTCTCGAGGCAGAACCAAGGTACTACTCGACCCTGCAGCTTCAGCCTGCGCCAATGGAGGAGTTCTGGAGCTGCTGATCAACTCCTTACTTGATGAGGCAGATGATGCTGCACTGCAGGAAGAGGATCTGCTGCAATGCTGAAGAGATTTACGCAGCTCACTTTTATTAGCCTTGGAATGCTAGGAACACAGAGACAGGCATAGCAGTTTACCTGATCATTGTTCAACCCAAGACAACACAACTCGTGCCCATCCATGAAGGACATTACAGTGCCACAGATGCAAATTTTTTTTAACCCTCTGACAGTTGATTTCTTTTTGCCAGACACATTGAGGAGGAAGTGTATTTCTTTTTTTTTTTTTTGTCTTCTAGCACTGAAAAATGCTGTTGTGGATGTTGCAGAAAAGAAATATCAGGAGAGACTGAATATGCTTCCATGCTTGTGCTTGGCAAAAAATGACCGAGGCTCACAAGGCAATTCCCGCACATGCTCAGTAGAGCTAAGTTCTACTAGCTAGGAGAGAAGTCTGTTTGGTACCACCTAGATATCATGGCTAGTTCAGTCTGCTTATGACAGAAAAATATTCCTTACATACCAACCAGTGTTTCCAAAATGAAATGCTGAATGATGATTCTCGCTATAGCTAATTTACTGTGAATAATCTGAATGGTTTTATTTTATTTACCATATCCCTGAGAAGATATTTTATGAAATGCAAAATGGATAACACAGATTAAATAATGAAGAAAGGTGTAAGGTTGTGAGAGACTCTCACATTGGATGAGAAAGTCAATGCAACAAGTTAAATTCTCTCACTGCTGTACTTAGAAAGAAACAAAAAATGAGAACAAGCTAGGTCATGCCTCACCTGCAAAATTAATATCCATCATAAACACAGTCACGGAAGAAGCATTTTATCAGCATGTTTCAAGAATTACTTTGTAGAAATAAAAGATCAATAATCAAGTGAGAGATGATATATTTTTTCATTTCTTAGGAGAGCTATACTGCAAGAACCTGAACAAAGGAGCAGAGCTCTTTAAACCTAGTCAAAAACGTATTTAGTCAGTCCAATAAAAAGGTCTTATCTATGACCTTGTTTGTTGACATGTATTTCTATATATCTAAGTGGATTAATATAGCAACCACACTACTATATCAAGGATTACTTTAGAAACTTTTTTGGTACCTTGATAGGAGTTGAAACTTAAACTATCACAGAGGAAGGCCAAGATATGAAATCTAATATTTTGTCTGTAGTCTTCTCGCTATTACTCACAATGGATTACCATTTTCTGTTTCAAAATGAAAACACAGCACAAAGATAGCACTACAGTTTCAAGCCTTACGTCAATATACTGTCCATTACATTACTTGCATCGACCTCTGAACACAAAGACATTTCAACTTTGTTGATACAAAAGCAAATGAATAGCTTGTAATGGGAATACAACAATATATTAGCATTTACTTTAATAGCATGATTTTTGTGAATAAATTACATTGACATTACCAAATCAAGAAATTAAAATGGAGATTTATAATTGTTCTAACATACAGCAAATTAAATAGTTTAATTCAACATACAGCAATTACATGTATAGTATAATGATAGCAGCATAATCAAGCAATCAAGTTACAATTTTCTATTTTTTTTTATGATTGTGTGTCATTCAGTCTAGGAGAGACAAGAACTTTGTTCACAAATGGTGTCACTGATGCTATGTAAGCTATACCATCAGATAATGTTCTAGGAAATAAAAATACATTTTAATAGTAATAAGCTGTCTGTGTACCTCTATAAATGACCAAAACTATAAAAGCATTGAAATCTGAGCATTTTGCTTCATATACTATGTTTATAGCCCTTTATAAAAGCAATAGTGAGACTAAAGGCATTGAAGTTAATCTGCAGAATTAAGGCTTGCCCCTCCAACTTTGTATCATGGTACAGCATACAAATGTGCACTGGACCACACAACTTGAGCAGGCTGGAATATATTTCCAGTGTCTTATGTTCTCATTTTATAAAACCATCTACAAATGTGAAGATCATAACAAAAACTACCATCCAAAATATAGGCCACAACACTAAACCCGATAAAACTGGTACACAAAAAATATGCACATACCTAAAAGGTATCAGCAAGAATATGACACGTGGAATAATCTGTCTATGGCTGGACTTCTCAATCTACCTCAACAAAAATTCACTATTTTTAATGTGTTTTTATATCAATTAAAAATACTCAAAAATGGTCTGGACATACACTGTTCCATATTAATCCTCTCACTTTCATAAATACATTGTCATTGGCATAAAATTTATAACCTATATTTTGGATGGTATTTGTCTATTTTTTTTGTAATACAATATTGTCAAAATATTAAAAAAACAATATTCCTTGCCATATTCTATGGAAACTAAAGTAGTTCTATGGATTTTCTTGTATGACTTCATGAAACAAGATCTAATCCATCTTGAGATAGAAGTTTTAGAAGCCAGTTGACCCTTCTTACCAATACATACAGGACAAATAATTGGACAGATTTCCTGAATAACTTCATCTTTTCCAAAGTAACACTCTAATGTCCTCCAGAGTGGGACGTTTCAACTCTTCAGGATTCTTGAGGTTGGATACAAAAGTGGCACAAACAATTTCTTGGCTAATGTGAAAAAATCTCTAGTACCTGAATGCAATCTGCTTTGAAGTGCCTGAAAGGCAAAATATAAATCAAATAAATAAATAGAATGAACTTTGGAAACTAAAGCTGGAACAATTCTTAAGACCATCTTACTGGAAAACAGTACAGAAAAGATGACATGGAGGACAGGGCTGTCAATTTATTAACTCTCTGGACTGGAAAATTTTCAACCAAAAAAACCTCAATAGCCAGAAACTAAAGAGAAACTGCACCCACAGGTTTAAAGGGAGGCACCATTAGAGCATTCGCAATATTCAGACTTCAAGAAGGTATTAAATCTGTTCCTCATTGCTTTAGGCAGTATAAAAATGAAAAGTATTATTGCCCTCAATATGTTAGGCCTCTGTAAATCTGCAGCTCTGAACAATCTTATTATATTGTGGTGAGAGGTTAAAGAAATATTATCAATCATATCTCTAACAGCAACATGAATCCTAAGTATTTTAACATTTAATCTTAGTCTAGCGCAGGGGTGAGAAAATTGGGGGGTTTGAACTGACCTGAAGAGGGGCACACATTGGCTGCCCAATTATGGAAGAAATAAATGGCTATATTGTCGAATCTCAGAGCCATGGTGGCACTGCAAACTCAGGAGGGAGCTGCCAGAACATAGTGACATCATTGTAAGCACGCCAAAGCGTAGCCATGTGCCTCTCTCAGCGGGCTGGGGAAGAGGAGCTGTTTCTGCTGTGGCGGGCCAGGGCGGGGAGCCACTTCCTCTGCAGAACTGGATGTGGGTGCAACCACTGCAGAGTTCTACAACCCAGGAGGAGCGCAGGAGGAGTTCCTGCTGCCCCCAGGTCCCCCAACTCAAGGAGAAAGATCACAACTGTTGCACACCCTGGGAGAAAGGAGTAGTAAAGTAGAAGAGGGGAATGGACAATGATGGGGGGGAAAGAGAGAATAAAAGGCAAAAAGTATAAAACAAAAAAAGAAATAGTTAAGCAAATCAAAACATGAGAAAATAAAAAAAAGATGAGCAAACTAAGATTAGAAAACTAGAAAAAAAGGAAAAATTAGTGAAAATGGTTTAAAAGGGGGGGAAAGCAGAAAATAAAATGTTGGGCAAAGTGGAATGAAGTTTTCCTCAACTTCTAAAAAAAAATGTTGGCTGGCACCTACAGTTTTGAAACATTGTCTATCCCATTGTTGTGGGGGATGTGATCTGTTTGCCTGTCTCACTCACTGTGTCTGGCTGCCTGTTTCGCTCTCTTTCAGTCCGAGTATGGGGTGTCTCTCTTGGTCTGGGTATGAGGTATCTGTTTCTCTCTGTGCCTGTCTGGGTGTGCGTGGGGGGTGTGCGTACGAGCTTACTCCATTCAGCAACTTGGAGAGACAAAATGTGGGCTTTGAGCCACTAATTGGCAGTGTGGCTGCCTGATGAATACCTTTCATGTATGTATGTGTATTTTATATAAAATTTCTCTCTCTCTCTCTCTATATATATATAGCTATACAGACATACAGTAACCCATCTCGGGGAGCCTCAACCAATTACATGAATGGAAGGGGGGGGGGGGGGGGGGGGGGGACGACATGGCTCAAAATGTTTGCTCACACCTGGTCTAGAGCCTGTGCTTGCATGACAGGGAAAATCATCTGTTGATTAAAAGTCTTTTTTTGCCCTTAATAGATCTGAAACTTCTATCAGGATAGTCTTGGTTTCCCAGGGAATTCCTTTCAACCTGAAGGCCATTGGTTTCTTAAACTGTAGGCTATGAAGCATTGCGCCTTATCTTGCCATGTCTTGAACATAATCTGATAGGTTACTAACTAAACCAAGATATGATACAGCTGAGAGCCTTTTATGATCATACTTTTTAATCAGAGTACTGAAAAAAGTTGTTATATCTAGGTCATGATAATTAGAAGTCTGGCAAAAATGCAGATGGCTCATGTAGCCAGGTCTACCTGGTAAGCTACATCAGGGACCTAGGTCATCATAAGTTTGGGTGACAGCTGCATGAGGCTGCAATGATAGAAGTAAACTAGCAGACATAGCAAAAATGCTGATGTGTATAGCAAACTATGCAGGAAACCTAGCAGGCCAGATGTTAAGACATCAGCTTCACTAATATTGGTAGTGATTTAAATCATTTTTTGGTTAGACATAGGGAAGGGGTGGAATCTGTAGGCTTATCTGCCTATTACATTAGAGTACAAATGAGGAAGATGACAAAAAATGTCCTGGATAAGGAGAGTGCTTATATACGGCTCGATCCAGTAAGGCCGCGGTAAAAACAGTGAGGTAGTGTCAGGCGCACCCTTCCCCCCCGCACGCACAGTTCTCTTCACTAACTCCCCGATACTCTCCTCTAATCGCATGCAAATGCATGCCGCGGCTGTGAAGCGTTAGGGAAGGGTTATGCCCGCGCAACCCATTTTACTGTATAGGCGCTGTAACAGCGCCTATACAGTAACCTGGGTGCGCTGGTACCTGTCATTTCAAATGACATTTGAAATGACAGGCACCAGGAAGTGTAAAAAAGTTTAAAAAGTGTAAAAAACAAAAAACCTGTGTGTTATATAAAAAAATAAAACAATTTTAAATACCTGTCGGAGGGCCGTGGGTCCAGGCGGCCGGTGGGCGGCGGGCAGCCATCAGCGGCATCCGGTAGTCCCTTCTCCCTTCCTCCCTCCCCCCCCTGCCTGGATGAGCGCCAAAATCGCACGGGCGGGTCGGCAGCGGGGGGGGGGGGGGGGGCGGCAGCAGGATCCGGGAGCTGCGGGTAGGCAGCAGCGGGGTCCGGGGGGGCAGGGGCAGCGGCGGCGGGGGGGGGGGGGGGGGGGCAGCAGCAGGGGGGCGGCAGCAGGATCCGGGAGCGGCGGGTAGGCAGCAGCGGGGTCCGGGGGTGGCAGCGAGATCCGGGGAGCCAGCAGCGGCAGCATGTTCGATCGCGCAGGCAGGTAGGTGGCAAAGTAAAGATGGCCGCCTGCACGGGAAAATCGTGCAATTGGCCGCTGAAGACGTGACGTCACACCCCGTGACGCCAAACGTCGTGACGTCACGTCTTCAGCGGCCAATTGCACGATTTTCCCGTGCAGGCGGCCATCTTTACTTTGCCACCTACCTGCCTGCGCGATCGAACATGCTGCCGCTGCTGGCTCCCCAGATCTCGCTGCCACCCCCGGACCCCGCTGCTGCCTACCCGCCCCTCCCGGATCCTGCTGCCGCCCCCCCGCTGCCGCTGCCCCGGACCCCCCGGACCCCGCTGCTGCCTACCCGCCGCTCCCGGATCCTGCTGCCGCCCCCCCCCCCCCCCCCCCGCTGCCGACCCGCCCGTGCGATTTTGGCGCTCATCCAGGCAGGGGAGGGAGGGAGGAAGGGAGAAGGGACTACCGGATGCCGCTGATGGCTGCCCGCCGCCCACCGGCCGCCTGGACCCACGGCCCTCCGACAGGTATTTAAAATTGTTTTATTTTTTTATATAGCACACAGGTTTTTTGTTTTTTACACTTTTTAAACTTACCATAGCAGGCCCGAGCCTTGCTACTTTTTCGTTTGTTTTTTTTTTGCCCTGGTCCCGTCCGGTCTCCTGCAGCCCCGTCCGGTCCGGACGGGGCTGCAGGAGACCGGACGGGACCAGGGCGGGTAAGCAATGTTTTTACCCTACACTACACTAACTCCTACTAGGGGGAGGCGGTAAACTAGCAGGTTAAGGCCGCGGCAGAACAGCGGGTTACGGAGGAGATAATATCAGCGCCCGTTACAGTATCACAGGGGAATAGCTAATTCCTTCATTATACAGCTTTTTCGTTCATTTACATGCCGGGTGCGGAAAGGGTTATGCGTCTGTTTTCAGAAGTGATACGGACGCGTGAAACTGGACACTGTATCGCCGAACTGCCTTGCGCGCCCGAATTGTGCGCTACGAGCACGTTACAGACGGGCAATCCTCGAGCGGACGATACTGGATCGAGCTGATAGGTAGGTGGTCATGCTCTGTGGCTGGTAGCTAGTCTATATCTTTGCAGTGTGGACAGGAATAACTCAGCAGATGGGATGAGTCAGTTGGTCTTTCCCTAATAATCTACTATGTTACCATGATATCTGTTTGCATTTTAACTTGATTTTTTTTTTTTTTTTACAAATATGTACACTATAGAGGAAGCATATACTGAAGTGTTGTATCTTTCTAAAAAAAATTCAGATAAAAATATGCATAACATGATTATATTTACATGCATAGCTTCCATTTTATGTAAATATAACTCATGCAAATTTATTTTGGATATCCTGAAAACTAGACCAGGTAGCAGCACTTTAGACCAGATTTGCCCATCATTGCTCTAGAACATCCACTGCCAGATGGTTTCATTATATCTTTGAAACCTATAATAGAAATAATACTCTTGCAAGCTTTGTCAAAGCACTTTCTATTAGTGTGGTTTCCAAGCTTTATAGCAGGGGTCCCCAACCACCAGTCCGCGGAACAGGACTGGGCCGTTGGGGGTTTTTTGCCGGTCCGCGGCGCCGCCACAGACCAGCACTAAACACTGACAGTGTGCTCTGCTCTGCAGCGGCTCAGAGCACACTTTGTGGGGTGGATGCTGCCTGCTGCCCTGCCCCGGCATGCCCCACATAATGTTCTTTGCCGGCAGGGGTCGGGCAGCGGGCTGGCCTCAGTAGATGCGGCTCCCAGCACAGCACATTATGTGGGGCACGGTGGGGCAGGTCGGCGATCTGCCCACAGTGTCATGGCTCCTGCCATAGCTCCTGGCAGGGACCTGGTCTATAGCGCTGTACACCGAGGTCCCACCAGCACCCCCCGGTCTACAGTGCTGTTTGGTGTATAGCTCTGCTAAGTAGCAGTGCTGTACACACTGAGGCTCAATGTACAGTGCTGCTACTCTACTTGCAGAATTTGCTCAGACAGGAGCAGGGACAAGAACGTCATGTGTGTCCAGCCCTCTTTCCCCTCCTGCTAGCTGTATGTTCTGCGAGTTGGAGGGGAGGAGTTCTGGATGCTAGTGGGCAGCTAGATATGACGTCAGTTGTCCCATCCGTGTGACACCTTTAGCTGTGTTGCGGCCCAGCAGCAGATTTGCTGGTTAAAAAAGTGAATAAAAAGCTACACACATCAGTGTCATTGTTAAAAAATACCATCCTAGAAGCACAATCCAGATGTATTCCACACATTAAGAAAGGTGGAAAGAAGGCAAAACGATTACCGGCATGGTTAAAAGGGGAGTTGAAAGAAGCTATTTTAATCAAAAGATCTTCATTCAAAAACTGGAAGAAGGATCCAACAGAAGAAAATAGGATAATGCATAAACGTTGACAAGTTAAATGTAAGACATTGATAAGACAGGCTAAGAGAGAATTTGAAAAGAAGTTAGCCGTAGAGGCAAAAACTCACAGTAAAAACTTTTTTAAATATATCCGAAGCAGAAAGCCTGTGAGGAAGTCAGTTGGACCGTTAGATGATCGAGAGGTTAAAGGGGCACTTAGAGAAGATAAGGCCATCACGGAAAGATTAAATGATTTATTTTCTTCGGTGTTTACTGAAGAGGATGTTGGGGAGGTACCTGTACTGGAGAAGGTTTTCATGGGTAATGATTTAGATGGACTGAACCAAATCACTGTGAACCTAGAAGATGTGGTAGGCCTGACTGACAAACTGAAGAGTACTAAATCACCTGGACCGGATGGTATACACCCCAGAATTCTGAAGGAACTAAAAAATGAAATTTCAGACCTATTAGTAAAAATTTGTAACCTGTCATTAAAATCATCCATTGTACCTGAAGACTGGAGGATAGCTAATGTAATCCCCATATTTAAAAAGGGCTCCAGGGGCAATCCGGGAAACTACAGACCGGTTAGCCTGACTTCAGTGCCAGGAAAAATAGTGGAAAGTATTCTAAGCATCAAAATCACAGAACATATAGAAAGACATGGTTTAATGGAACAAAGTCAGCATGGCTTTACCCAAGGCAAGTCTTGCCTCACAAATCTGCCTCACTTTTTTGAAGGAGTTAATAAACACGTGGATAAAGGTGAACCTGTAGATGTAGTATACTTGGATTTTCAGAAGGCATTTGACAAAGTTCCTCATGAGAGGATTCTAGGAAAAATAAAAAGTCATGGGATAGGTGGCGATGTCCTTTCGTGGATTACAAACTGGCTAAAAGACAGGAAACAGAGAGTAGGATTAAATGGACAATTTTCTCAGTGGAAGGGTGTGGGCAGTGGAGTGCCTCAGGGATCTGTATTGGGACCCTTACTTTTCAATATATTTATAAATGATCTGGAAAGAAATACGACAAGTGAGGTAATCAAATTTGCAGTTGATACAAAATTATTCAGAGTAGTTTAATCACAAGCAGACTGTGATAAATTGCAGGAAGAACTTGTGAGGCTGGAAAATTGGGCATCAAAATGGCAGATGAAATTTAATGTGGACAAGTGCAAGGTGATGCATATAGGGAAAAATAACCCATGCTATAGTTACACAATGTTGGGTTCCATATTAGGTGCTACAACCCAAGAAAGATCTACGTGTCATAGTGGATAACACATTGAAATCGTCGGTTCAGTGTGCTGCGGCAGTCAAAAAAGCAAACAGAATGTTGGGAATTATTAGAAAGGGAATGGTGAATAAAACGGAAAATGTCATAATGCCTCTGTATCGCTCCATGGTGAGACCGCACCTTGAATACTGTGTACAATTCTGGTTACCACATCTCAAAAAAAGATATACTTGTGATGGAGAAGGGTGACCAAAAAGATAAAGTAGATGAAACAGCTCCCCTGTGAGGAAAGGCTAAAGAGGTTAGGGCTGTTCAGCTTGGAGAAGAGACGGCTGAGGGGGGATATGATAGAGGTCTTTAAAATCATGAGATGTCTAGAACGGGTAAATGTGAATCGGTTATTTACTCTTTTGGATAATAGAAGGACTAGGGGGTCACTCCATGAAGTTGCAGTTAGTGTAGCTGGGTTTAAAAAAAGGTTTGGATAAGTTTTTGGGGGAGAAGTCCATTAACTGCTATTAATCAAGTTGACAGAGAATAGCCACTGCTATTACTGGCATCAGTAGCATGGAATCTACTTACTGTTTGGGTACTTGCCAGGTACTTGTGGCCTGGATTGGCCATTGTTGGAAACAGGATGCTGGGCTTGATGGACCCTTGGTCTGACCCAGTATGGAAACGTCCTATGTTCAGCTTGGGAAGTGCTGAAACAAGAAGGCAGGATCTATGCTGCTGCGGATGAGATGGTAGAGCAGGAGTCTACTCTCCAGTGAACTCTAGTAGTAGCTGTGGTCTATTTCATTCCTTGAATAGACACATCCAACAGAAGTGACAGTTTTTCAATATTAATACAAAGAAAATTGATAGGCTTGAGAATTTCTCTTTTGGTAAAGGCCCCCAATATGGATTCCATTATTGGGGGAATGGTTATTTATTTATTTAAGGTTTTTATATACCGGCATTCATGATAAAATCACATCATGCTGGTTTACATTAAAACAGTGGTGCATAGAAAGAAAAAACAAACTGGAAGCCACCATTCCTATCTGCTTTGGTTTCCAGAATTGCTGGAATTGGAGGTGGAAGATGGAAGAACAATATTTTCTTGCCAGTTACCAAACCCAAATTGTAATTAATACCTTTAAAACTCAAATTAGGAATCTTCACCATGATGATCAACAAGGAATTTTTCCCATATTCCTTTTTTCTGAAAGAACTTCCTCTTGTTCATGTTATTAACCCTTCAAAGAAGGCAACAATAGTTATCCTATCTGTCCATTTCTTAAATCCTTAAGCTTGCAATCATGGAAAATCATTCTTTGTCCCAGAAGCATGGTAGTCCTAAAGCAATGTGCATCCCAAGTCCTCCACTGCTCTCCTATGTGTATTTATTGTTCATATTCTGAAAACCCGATCAGTTGCTCATTAACTTTCTAAAGACTAGTAATATTTTCATTCTGGTCCCAACCAAAACAAAAAGTTGCTCAGATTTTCTGAAAAAAATAAATCCAGAACACCAATAAAAACTGTGATTTTCAAATAATATTTCAGCATTCATCACATTCAAAGACTAGAATTTTCCTCTCTCTGGGTTGGAAGGCTTTGAGCGTACAGAAAACAAAATCTTGGTTAATGTGAAAAATCAAATTAACTTCCAGAACAAAAGTTGAAACTGCAAAACACAACTTTTACAGCAAAGTACAAAAGAAAGAGAGGCAACAATAAGGTCTTTAGAAGCAAGCAAACGCCACCAAGATAACCACCTTCAAGTTAAAGGAAGGAAACCTTCCCTAGGGAAAGCTACACTAACATATTAAGAATCAAAATTCTTCTGGGCTGGCAACAATTTTAGGAAGTTAGGCTGTAAATAGATTTAAAAAATCTATGTTCTTTACAGGTCAGTATTTGACGAAAAAACAGATCCAAGAAAAGGTTTGGCTGACCTCTAGGGGAAAAATGTTCTTGGCACCAACCACCAACTCTGGAGAGGTCTCAGACAAAAAACTTACCCAGTGAATAATATTGTAAAAACTAAAAGTGTCTCCTGATCCAGAGAAAGCTGCCTCCAGTCACTGGATTTCTTAGCCTGCTGCTCCTGGAACTCTCTCCTCAGCAGAAATCTTTTTTTCTACCAGTAAAATGATTCCTGGTCAGTTAAGGAATCAGACCCTTATGTGGAACCAATCCAAAGGGGAGTCGAAGAAGCATACAATCAGATCCAGTTCTCTGGCATTACCATCCATCCGAGTTCCTCCAATACAGACATTTTGCCTCCAGCTACATGATGGTCCTGACATGCCTAGGCTTGGTTAGAACGTTATCCAGATAGGAATAAACATCTTTTATCTCCAGGGAAATTCCCCAAGATCACTGCCTTCATAAATATATTAGGAACTGTTGACAGCCCAAAAAGGAAGAGATGTGACGGTATGTAGGTCTGTAAAAATTCCAAATCCTAAATTTTGAGGAGAGGTGCTATCCTGAGCATACCTCCACTCAGGCCACTGTGGAGCCAGGTGAGACACCATCATTCCTGCAGCTGGGAGGCTGAAATGCTGCTCCATCTTCCAGCAGAGTCAGGCAGGGAAAAGAGCTTAGGAAGAAATGGAGAAAGGAAGCAGATGAAGAGGGAAGGAAGAGCAGAGGAGTGGGTGGGATGAGAAGGAAAACAAAAAGTAAAATAAAAATATGAGAAAAATAAAAATATTGAATTAAAAGGGGCAAATCTCTAAGTTATCAGAAAAGTTTTCCAATCCTGAAGGCTCATATCTTATCCATCCAGGCGGTCTCCCATCCAAGTACTAAATAGATCCCATCTTGCTTTGCTTCTGAGATTCAATAAGATTGGTCACCCTCAGAGTGATATGCAAGACAGCACCCAGAGAGAGACTGCTTGGAGTAGAGCATAGGGATTCCATCCTGAAATAGCTAATCTCTACACAGCAATTCAAAGATTTTAGATCCAGGATCAGATAATTCCCACCTGATTTCCTGGAAACCAAGAAATAGATTAGATATAGTCCCAAAAAGCTTTCTCTCAGAGGTACGGGGCAATTGCTTACATCCCTACCAAGTGCCATATTAATGACCAGAGTTCAGTAGGCTTTAGCAAATCTCATAGGATTTTTTAGTAAATAAGGAGAAGGAGCTGAAGACTGAAATTTTATTAGGTCATCATCTTGGAGGATGTCCAGAACCCAGAGATCCTGTAACAATTCCTTGCAAACAAAGTACTACTTCGGTCTCTCTCCTATCTCCATCACACTTAGGGTTTCAGTGGCCAGATTTGCCTTTGAATTGTGGTTTTCCCACCAGCGCTCTATGACCTCAAAGGCTAGAGAACTTTTTAAAGAACCAGTTCTAGGCAGGCAAAAGTCTTCAATCAGCATTCCAGAAAGATAGCTGGACAGATATTGAGCACTGGAATCCTGCTACCCAAGGCTGAAGAGGCCATGAACTTCGCTGAGAAGGAACACATTACAAAGAAGGTATCTACCCCAATTTTGTTTGCATAAGGGAAAAAAAAATCACCTAGATCAAGGGGATAGATATAACATGTTCAGGGTTTTATGGTCATCTGGATGTGACTCAGATGCATCTGCCCCCAATTCAGACAAGGAGGTCCTCAGTGGTTGGCTATGTCCAGGCAGCAAATTATGGGACTAATCAGTTAAGACTACAAAAATACAGGAGGCTGTATAGTCCAAAGACAAAAGGACAACAACAATAACATAACATGTTTTGTGAAACAAGGAGGAGGATCTTAAAAAAAAAAAAAAAAGCAAGTTTTTGTTTTGTAATTTGCTCCTTTCCAGAAAAATTAATGCGTTTCTTGAAACAAGCTATTGTATTTTTGGATAAGTCTCCTTGAGGAAGCCTGATTGGCAAAACATGGGCCATGTCAGAGCACATAAAATGCAACAGATGTTTGTTCTTCTGAGAAATTTGTTCCAGATTTTTTCTGGAAGAATAATTTTGGAATATAGCCATTTTGTTTATTGGCTTTTCATTTCATCAAATCCAATACGGAGCTAAATGCATTTGAGGTGTAACAATATCTTTTTTTGCTTATTAAGGACACGATGGAATAAGTAGGTGGTTATTTTTTGGTAAATGATGAGTGCTTTCTATGCTTTAGCACAATCGCCAGTTTGTGCAGATGTATCTAGAAATATAAAATTATAAA
Source organism: Rhinatrema bivittatum (assembly GCF_901001135.1). Lineage (NCBI taxonomy): Eukaryota > Metazoa > Chordata > Amphibia > Gymnophiona > Rhinatrematidae > Rhinatrema > Rhinatrema bivittatum. The sequence goes on along the minus strand of NC_042627.1, from coordinate 48,006,664 downwards.
TCAAAGAAGCCCAAGCAAGAAGGTCCAAGTAATGCTCCAGACGAAGAAGTCCAGGCAAAGTCCAAACAATGTTCCAGGCAAAGAAAGGTTAAGCAAGATGTAGCATCCCAATGTGATTCACAAATCAGGACCAGACATGAGACTGAACTAAACACATTTATTAACAAATGTAACATAGATAGTGGAGTTACTTTCCGGATTCTTGTGCAGTTTGAACCTCTGACCCCCAGAACTGAACAGCAAACAAATCTTGCTCAGGATTACCAGGATATTACACAAAGTTCCAGGCAAGGGTCCAGATGATAAAATCCAGGTTTGATTCCAGACAGCAGCAATTCCGGAGGCTGACCAGGCAGGAAATCCTGCTGATCCAGCAAGAAGCTTGAGAAATTACCAGGTTTATATCCCCAGGTCTATCGGGTCAGTGTTCTGGAGAAGCCAATACTATTTATATTAAGACTTGTATCCTGCCTTATCGAACCTGATGGGAATACCCAAAGTGGCTTACAAATATATAAAACATACATATTACAAAATTAAAAAAACATCTTAAATACAAATTCAAAGCAACAGCTGCTCCGCCTGTAGTTTCCACATTCCCTCTGGGTTATTTTCCCACTACCCCCATTAATTCTCGTGGCTTTCCTGGGATGTCTCCTCACACTCTGTACTGATTCAAAATCCAAGGGCAGACCCCACAACTACAGACAATTTTAATATTCTGGCAGAGAAGAGGCTGATTTTGGGACTTTCACAGTAGACATTTGTGCTCATTACCCCTGATAAATGGGCAACTGCAACTAGTTGTTTCATCATGCATTATCAGGGGTGGAAAAATCCTGAGTGCTTGGTCACCTGTGTAACTAAAATTTCATAGATGTTGCCTCCCTGACACAGATGCCTGCTGCTTGGCTACATTGAGGAAGGTACACTACCCCGAAACTCTGGGGGAAGAGATGATATCAGTGCAGCATGGACTTATCACTGCCAGAAGATGCAATATAGGTGGTATGCTACTTGATAGCAGTATGACATGACCAAAATACTGCTAGGAAAGAGGTGATGCAAGGGTAGCCCAAGCAATGCTAGAGAAGGAAATGCAGCTGTGGCCCAGTATAGACCCTGACGATCTGTCAGATTTCATTAGTGAGGGATAGGGAGACAGGATGAAAGAGACCTGACGATCTGTCAGATTTCATTAGTGAGGGATAGGGAGACAGGATGAGAGAGGACAGAGAGGAATGGGCTGAAGAAAAAAATAAAAAGGAATTGGATGGAGAAAGTGTCTAGGGAGGGAGAGAAGAAAGAAGAGGAAAAGTAAAGAGTAAAAAAAAAAGAGTAAAGTAAGAAGAGTAAAGTGAAGAGTAAAAGTAAAGTAAAGTAAGAAGAGTAAAGAGTAAAGAGTAAAAAAAAAAAGAGTAAAGAAGAAAGAAGAGGAAAAGTAAAAGTAAATGTTATTCTGCTTGTTTTTTGGTTAATAAGATATTTTATTATTAGTTCTTTGTAATTGTTCACATTTGAAGCTCTGTCAATGTTACCATTGCTAATGGCAGTGGCTATTCTCTAAGTGAACTTAATAGCAGGTAATGGACTTCTCCAAGAACTTATCCAATCCTTTTTTAAACACAGCTATACTAACTGCACTAACCACATCCTATGGCGACAAATTCCAGAGTTTAATTGTGCGTTGAGTAAAAAAGAACTTTCTCCGATTAGTTTTAAATGTGCTCCATGCTAACTTCATGGAGTGCCCCTAGTCTATTATCCGGAAGAGTAAATAACCGATTCACATCTACCCGTTCTAGACCTCTCATAATTTTAAACATCTCTATCATAGCCCCCCTCAGTCGTCTCTTCTCCAAGCTGAAAAGTCCTAACCTCTTTAGTCTTTCCTCATAGGGGAGTTGTTCCATTCCCCTTATTTTGGTAGCCCTTCTCTGTACCTTCTCCATCGCAATAATATCTTTTTTGAGATGCGGCGACCAGAATTGTACACAGTATTCAAGGTGCGGTCTCACCATGGAGCGATACAGAGGCATTATGACATTTTCCATTTTATTCACCATTCCCTTTCTAATAATTCCCAACATTCTGTTTGCTTTTTTGACTGCCGCAGCACACTGAACCGAAGATTTCAATGTGTTATCCACTATGACACCTAGATCTCTTTCTTGGGTTGTAGCACCTAATATGGAACCCAACATTGTGTAATTATAGCATGGGTTATTTTCCCTATATGCATCACCTTGCACTTATCCACATTAAATTTCATCTGCCATTTGGATGCCCAATTTTCCAGTCTCACAAGTTCTTCCTGCAATTTATCACAATCTGCTTGTGATTTAACTACTCTGAACAATTTTGTGTCATCTGCAAATTTGATTATCTCACTCGTCGTATTTCTTTCCAGATCATTTATAAATATATTGAAAAGTAAGGGTCCCAACCCCACAAACACACATACTTCACCATCTCCTTCACACACACACCCTCATCACCTCTGTCCCACTCCAAGCACATTTCTGACTTTTTTCTACTCCTCTATTGCCTTTCTGCCTGTTTTTTCTAGCCCTTTCTACCCACATCCCTAGCTCTATTGTGCCCACGCCACTCCCCCCCCACAACACCCAATCCCACATTGTTCTTCTGCAAATCCTTATACCGGTCCTCTCTCACGCCCTCTATTCTCCCACCCCTGATGCAGAACAAAATGGCAGCATAGATCTAGGAGAGAAATAAAGGTGTCACGCAGCCTTCTTTGCTTTGCTGACTTCAGCATTCAATGCCAGGGCTAGGGTAATTGGTACAGGGAGTTTACTGGCTCTTCTCTGCTAAGTTATGTTGTTCTCCCTATTTCAGCCCCTCCCCTCCTGTCCTCTGCAGTGGTGCTCAGTTGCCATCGGACAGGAGCACAAGAGCCAAATTTTGCAAATGAGAGCCATAGATTAGACACCCCTGAACTAGATGTCACCATTGCACAATATGACTCCCTCTGCCCAGAAGACTAGGAACACTGCCTCCACAGCATGCCTAGTCGACCCAGTAAGTGGAAAACCCAAGCTGGAAATCACACTCAGGTTCCTCCACAGGGCAGCCATCAGGCAGCAGTACTGGGGGTGGGGGGGCGGAAGTCTTTAAATTATTTTCTTGGCAGTTAAAATTACCATCACCCTTTCTCATTCTGATTTATATTTCATTTCCTAGGAGATGTTAGTTTTTAAACACTCCTATTTAGCCACAACCATCATTGTATTATATCAGTAAATCCTTATCAGCACTCACCACACCATTCAGCACTTTGATGCATGTAGCATAAACTACTACAAAAGCAGACTCCGAGTGAGATTTTTGAAGACATGGTGGGTGGCCGTAAAATAATATGCATACCATATATTTGTATAAAACTGTCAAAATAAAAATACATATTTGGTACAAATAAAAAAAACACAAACAAAAAACAGTAAATTAAGGAACATGTACAAAAGAGGAAGAAAGTGAGCCCAAATCCAGGCAAGCTAATATTCTGAACATTGAATACCACTGCTTTAAAGGGGAGGCATCACAAAGATTTCTTTTCTAGTTTACATACTTGGGGGAAGGTCATTTTCTAAACCTTTTTACACAGGTAGTTTACCTGCATACAAAGTTTGTCAAAAAACTGCCCAATCCCCTCACTCAATGTGAACTGGGAATAGCACGCGCAGTTTTTCCTGTAGGGATAAAAGCAGCGGTGTCGGGTCAAGGGAGGAAAAGTTCAGAGTGATTTCATTCTGAAATCCCCACATGCATTTTAAATCTGCTTCAAAGTGAGGATAAAATACTGTATTCCATCACCAGACCACATTTTCAAAAGGGAAACTCCATGGAAAAGATCTCTTGGAAAATCAGCTTGGAGGCGCCCCTCCCCAAGTACAATATACTCACAGTTTAAAAATGTGCTCATTACATTGAGCTCTTAAAATGGATCTGCCACTGCCCCTAATTTGATCGTGTTTCACCCCCTCCTAAATCCATTCTTGGCTCTCTTTCCAAGGTCTTGCTGTGCCTTGAGGAGTCCGCAGTGATGCACAGCCTAATCCCATGTCAACCTGAGACCAATTTGATGCACTCTTTATTTTTTTTACACCTTTCCCAAAGCGTTCTGCAAAACAAGAAGTGGCAAACTGGAAAACCAGGACTGAACTGAAACCATATGATGGCAAGGCTGATGAGAGGAATTTTGTGCAATACCAAAATACTTTTCTGTCTGCTAAACTATTTCCTTTTCTCAGCAGCATCTGGTTCCATGAAATCACTGCACAAAAGCAATTACTGTCACCAGTACTCACGTGTGCCTTCACCATGACATCAAGGGAATTTGGGGTACTGGGGTACTGGGAAAGCAGGCTGGACATCGTCCTGCCACTTTATCATTGAATTTTTAAATACTCTAACTCAAAAAAGCAACAGAAAAGGTCCAAAATATTTGAGACAGCCAAAACAAAAGGCAAGTATATTGTATCTACTGCAATGTACAATAACTCCCCTTTAAAAAGTATATGCAGGCCATGTGTGCCAACACCAGCACTTAGTGCCTGGTAGAAGTTCAGCACTGCAAGTAGATTTCAAAGCACCTATCTCTCCCAACTCTGCAGGCCACCCGTTTTCCATTAAAACAAAATAGGGAAACGAGGGCCTAGGAGTACTTGCAAAATGGTTTTAAAAAAAGAAAACAAAAAAACACTGCTTTTAATTCTCAAGAGTTCTTGCCATGCCATTTCACACCAACAGGCCTGTTGAAATATTCCAGGAGGAGCAAAGGGGTTAAAATCATTGTGGGGCCATCTTCAGTAAATCACCCTGCATCTTATTTATCAGCATTTAGCAGCAGTCTGTAAGCAGATCTGGCAAGAACCTTCACAGAGCAATGACAGTGCTGAAAACAAGAATCACTTATGCCAAAATACATTTTTTCAAGTATCACCATCACTTAAAATGAGAAGGTGGCTCAGAGAGCATTTCCCACATCAGGAAAAAGCAATCATGGGAACCAAGCAAATAATCCAGGGGGGGGGGGGGCCTTCATCTCCCTTTTCTTCTCTTTTCCCTGGCCACGAGGCAGGGCTTCTCAAACCTGTCCTAGTGACCTCACACTTAATCAGTTTGCCAGGAGATCCACAATGAATATGCAAAATATTAAATTTGCATTTACCAAGTCTCTAATGCGAGCAGATTATCTCATGCAAATTCACTGCGGATATCTTGGAAACCCAACTGGCTAAGAGGTCCCCAGGACAGTTTTGGGCAGCCCTAAGTTAGAGGGAGCCAAGAACATATGGGACCAAGATATTTTCTTAACTCCAATAAAAGTACAACCTGCCCCCCACACACACACACAATTCCTTAATCAGCCCTGCTTCTGGTTTGGGTGGCTCCTCTTTACTTTAAAAAGGCTTCTTCTACCCATTCAATATTAACTGTGCACTTAGATAGAATAAACTTGTCCATTATGAGAGCTACACCCAGTTTTTAGGGCCACAAGAGGCCTTTACAGTACTTAGAACAAGAGGGGATAAAGGGAAAAACATGGAAAATGCTGGAAACCATCAATGATGATTCTCATGTAAAAATCAGAACATGGGAAGCGATTAAGTGAGAGAAGATCTTAAAGAAACAGATAAACTCTGAGTAATTACTGAGACAAACAAAACAATGTGCTTATTCACATTTCACTACATAAAAAAAAACAAACTGTGTCCTAAAGTCTAGTGCATATGAGGACAATCTACAAACCCCTGTCCAAGGAGCCACAGTCAGATAGCCTTGGCTCAGCAAAACGTGTGTTCTTCAAGTCTAGACTTCTAATCCATCAACAAGAAAAGAAGTCTAACATTACTTCTGTCCTTTTCACTGGAGCAGCAAGATCATGTCCAACTGTCTGCATATGATATATTTGGAAAGCAGAATACAAATGGACAACACATTTCACTCTACCCAGTTTCTCTGCAAAGGGTCACTAGTAGAGCTGAAAAGCATGCCTCTAGATAGAAAATGCAGATCTTTAGTCTTGCAAAAAGTTCAGCAGCTCTACCCAGCATACCTGCACACAGCCAAGGCTCTGATGTGAATATTCCGCCTATTTTATAAAAAAAAACCCAAAAACAAAAAAACCTCAGGCATTCTTGGCTTCTATTTTTCTCCACAAATCAGAGAAATAACACAATGACATTTCTGCTACAGAATGTGCTTAGCATTTATTATAAGGCAAGCCGTGTGACAAACACAAAACCTAGCTTCATATTAGATTTTAAAGAGCCTACACTCCAGAAATTATAGTAGTCAAGCTGCAGTTTGATCTAATACAAAGAATAAATTAAATATGGGCTGAGATAATGAATAACTCATTGTCCCACTAGAGGCCTACATCACACACTATATTTATAAATTTGTCTGTACCATGAAAGGACAAGCACAGACTTGTTTGTCGTTGCAAGTCCAGTTTTTCAGGGGCTGTTACACTTTGATACTAGATATGATTTGACAATATATTTGACAATTGAAACATGTTCTGTAACCCCCAGTTTCAATGCACTGCATGTGTGGTCAGTCAAATGCTGAAAAACAAGCCAGGTCTTACTATAATCTTTTCAATGCTACAAAATCAGAAATTATTGCTCATTGATATTTTTTCTGAAATATTGCAAAGACAATCTGCTTGATTTAGCATTAAAATATCCATAAAACTACATATTTAAAGATTAAGTGCCAGGGATGGCCTATACGTGGTGTACAGACTTTTTTTTCATATATTATTCACTATACTGTACCTACATATCATCAGGCCACTGCTTTGCAAATGTTCTCTCTTATGGAACCTGCTCAGATTCTTGGTTATTAATGGAAATGACAGTTTTTGCAAGAGGTAAAATACAGCTAGATACATACTTCTAAATACATCAATTTCTGTCAACTGAAGTTCATTCACTGAATCCTATATATGATGCTTCAGCATTTCATGCATGGGAGCATTATAATAACTGCATAAACAAACAAAATGTTCTGTACCAACATGTAAAATGTCAATAATGTGAAATTTAAAATTTAAGATCATAAATTGCAGTGTTTCATTTTTGGTTTCCTTTCACACCACTTTGCATCATAAATGCCAAGAGTTGGAAATGATGTAGTCTTACATATACCCAGAAAATAGAGAATAGTTAAGTGGCAAAGGTCATGGGGATCTAAAGAATCAAAAAGGATGAGCAAGGATGAGCAAGCAATAAATCTATATAAAATATAAAAATACACATTCAACTTCTGACATCCAAGGGCTTTAAGAAAACACATTTTTGATTGAGTGTTGGGGGGATGTAACTATGCTAAAGGAAAATAAAACACACCAAAATATTTTACAACATACAGGAATTATATAGGAATCTGTATGCTAAAATTTCAAGAGCTCCTAATAAAAGCATATCCCTTTACAAAACAGGGCTTTTATTTTGTAGTCATTTTGTCTTCAACCATGATATAATACTAAATCTGAATACAATGTAAACAGGATCTCTAGCTGATCCACAAACCCATAGTGATGGGGGGAAAGCAATAAAAATACACATTTAAAAAATGTACTTTTTGGATAAAACCAACACTTAATCCATTAATCTGCAATCAAACAATAAATCACACATGATATCAGACCACCATAAAAATACCTAAACAGGTGTGATTTTTCTTCGACGACTTCAGACATCCCCTCCCCCAAGCCCAATGACTAATTAAAAACCTAATGCGTAAAATAGCAGCCAGCCATTCAGCATATTTCAAAATATCTGACCACCTTTGTTATTGCTGGAAAATGCGCCGATCCTGTGTGCAGGAAGGCAGGCATATTGAACAAACCTGCTTTAAAGGAGTAATTCATCATGGGGGAATTTAAACCCACTAAATCGTGGGGGAGGAAACCCCATAAACTACATTAATAAAAAAGAAAAAAAAAGCTGCGGAAGATGCAGACAAGGGCAGGTTTCCAGCTGCCTGACATCATTAGTATTCTTACGCACAAAGGTCCTTTTTACCTTTCTCCCTGCACGCTTTTCCCGACTCCTTAGTGCCAAAAGAAATATTTTTTAAATAAAAAAATCCCAGTACCTGACCCCGACTCCCAACACTTTAACTTCCCTCGCCTCCCCATTTTACAGATCTGAATAACTTGTTTACCAGAGACAATCCTTCTCTCCCCCCCCTTTTTTTTTTTTTTTTACTTTTTGCATATTTCATGTACATTATTTCCAGTGTGGTAATATGCGGGCAATGAATGGATGCATGCTGCAATACGCAAGGCAGCGTCTCCTGGACCCCCTTACCAGATGGAGTTTTTGATTTTGTGCTGCAGTGCACTGGCCTCTGTCCCTTGGAGCCCCGGCACCAGGGCTGGCAGAGCCCCAGAGCCCGGGCTGCCGCCACCGCTGGCCGGCTGATGCGGATCAGGTTGTTGTTGCTCTTCTGCCATCGCTGCCGAGGAGATTCGCGAGGGGGAAATCGGAGGAGGAGGAGGAGGGAGGAGAAGCTACTGCAAAAGCTAGGCCTTCACCCCAGACCTCGAGTGACTAGCTTTCCCCTGCGGATGGGACATCACGGAGAGAGACGGCTCGAGTGGCTTCCGCAGCTACTATCGGGGCGAAACCTTTAAAAGGGCAACGAACATTGCTGTTTTCCCTCGGGGCTTTTATTTTTAACAGAAGAGCGGCTCTAAAAACAAAATAACAATAATAACCTCAATAAATTAATAATCCCCCCTCCGCCGCCGCAACCACGAATAAGATTTCTAAACTCCAGAAAACAGTCAGCGGCCGGCCTCTCGCTCGCTCCCCAGCACCTGGTCCCACTGCAGCTCTGAGCAGCCCCGCACGCTGCTCGCCGCTCCTGCCAGCCCAGGCTCCCAGGCCGCGCAAGCGCACTGCGCCTCAGCAAACACCAACAACACTGAAGAAAAACACAAGCGCGCGGAGGAGGGGGGCAGAGGGAAAGAAAGTTCAGTCTAACGCAGAGCAGACTCATCCCTACAGGTTTCATATCGGGCTTTATTTGACTTTATCTTTATTATTATCGGCTGTGTAAAATGAGCATACTGTTACTGTACGGTGTATGCCATCACAGGATCTGGATTGGTAATAATGGCCTATTTATTTACTAACATTTCTAATCACTTATTGTCCTTATTCCGTCCACTGTGGACAGTTTTTTGGTACCTTCCATTTACATCTGGGGTGGGTTCTTGCCTTCTGTTGGACTGTGCCACTACAAACTTGGAAATGTGGTCTCAAATCTGAAGATATTTTGAGGGATTTAAAAAAACAAAACCATAATGGAAAAAAATACTGCTGTGAATAAAAGACCTTCATCTATTACAAACCAATATTGCAAACCTAAATTAAAAAAGACCATGTTTTCAATATATTTTGTGGACTTTTAGCTTTTTATATCAATCACAGAGTAAGCTTGATATAACTGTATTGCTATATGTATGTACATATTTATATATATATATTTTTTTGATCCTGTAGTTTTGTCCTGTTCCTTTAGGCCTCCAGCTCAGCTGGAACCAGAACTGGGATATGATGCCATGAGCTTTCATTTGCAACTACCTGGGGATTTTTCCCTTGCTTTCTATCCCCACCCCACATACCTAGTTAGTGTGGTTATTGCAGCACAGTCTTTTGGCTAGAAGCCATGAACCAGAGCTCCTTGCAGAACTCTGCACATGTAGGCCCTGAGTCTGGTTACCAGGGGTTGGAACTCTTGATATTCTTGGCTTCCTAAGCTTATACGTAGAAATCCAAATGGACCGTAGCATCTAACCTCATTGCAGTGTGCACAGTCCAGTTGTGAAAAGCAAATGTCACATGTCACATATCAACAACCCATTTACATCAGCATATGAGGGAGATTAACCTTTTCCCTAAGGTACACTAAATACCCAACTACAAATACCTACCAGGCATCATGGCAGAAAATATGGATGACAAAACACATCCTTGGCAACAACTACAACACTACCCAACTACACAACACTACCCAACTACAAATACCTACCAGGCATCATGGCAGAAAATATGGATGACAAAACACAAAACACATCCTTGGCAACAAGCTATGACCTAGTCCTCTGCACAAGATGACCTTGGCATGCCAACAACATGGATAGCTACCACTACCATTAACAGAAGGTAAGGGATTACGACCTTTAACCTTTAAGCCTTGATGCTTTTGACACAACTATAATATCACTCTCAGCTTTGACAGTGGTGGGGGAGGAGGCGGAAAAGAAGAATTGGATTCAGATGACCACCAACATGGGCTCTGATTTTTATGGTCTGGGGTACAGATATGTAGACATAAGTAAAAAAGTACAGGACTGCTTCTAAGGCCAACTCCATAAGCAAAACATATCAGCACTGTTTGAATTTTCAAGAAGGCTCATTGATTAACTGCACGGAGTGGTAGTTGCTACCCTTAAGAGAAACGGGGGTAACCTGCATGGTGCCGCAGATACTACCTTAAGAAGCTTGCTGGGCAGACTGGATGGATCATTTGGTCCTTTTCTGCTGTCATTATGTTATTTTACTTCAGTTTCCATATAACAATGGTTTCTGCAAAAAATACTGCATGAAATTCTGATAAGCCTAAGAGGCAGAGACACAGATATACAGGCCGATACAGTACAGTGCACTGTTAGCCTGCTCTTGGATGCGCGTTTTCCCTTACCCCTTATTCAGCCAAGCCGCACATTTTACTTGCAGAAATTAACACCGACCCAAAGGTCGGCGCTAATTTCTTCCGGCGCCGGGAAAGTGCACAGAAAAGCAGTAAAAACTGCTTTTCTGTGCACCCTCCAACTTAATATCCACCTACCTGCCTGACTGTTACCAGTCGGAGGTCCCGAAAAGTAAAAAAAGGTAAAAAAAAAAAAATTTGAATTCGGCCTGCGGCTGTCAGGCCGAAAACCGGACGCTCAATTTTGCCGGCGTCCAGTTTCCGAGCCCGTGGCTGTCAGCGGGATCAAGAACCGACGCCGGCAAAATTGAGCGTCAGCTGTCAAACCCGCTGACAGCCGCCGCTCCTGTCAAAAAGGAGGCGCTAGGGACGTGCTGGTGTCCCTAGCGCCTTCTTTTTACCCGGATCTACCACGTCACCTAATTTAAATAGAGAATCGCGCGCACCGGCGAAGGGCTGGTGCGTGCGCCGGGAGAGCGGACGAAAGCCTGCTCTCCCGCGGACTTTACTGTATCGGCCCGATAGTGAGCAATGCAGTCTTTGTAGGACAGACTCAGGGTGCTACAGTCAACTAAGGTCCTGGCCTTAAAGTAACAAGATATGGTCTGGCTTTGTAGCTAAGGGCAGTTTACCCTATGGTAGCATGGATCTTAAACAGCTATATTAGCTTTCAGGGTTTCTAATATCAAGCAAGTGTTATGCCTGTCGGTCGCAGATGGCTGCGACCTCTCATGCTCACCTCTTTTCTCCCTGCACCATCAAGTCTGGGAAGAATGGCGGTCTCTGCTAATCCCCGCCGACCTCTCCGGTGTTCCTGGGACATCGTGGGCGCTGCCGACCGCCATCTTGGATCTGGAATTAGGCGCGTGCGCAAGGGCTTCCTTTATTCACGTCATGGCGGGAACCTCAGGGGCATCCCCTCCTGATGACGTCAATCCACTATTGTATTTAACCTGACCAGCCCTTGCCTTCTACGAGTTAGCAAGGAGTTCCCTCTTGCTGAATCCGCCTCCTTCGAGGACTTCCTGTTCCTGACTTTGGTCTTGGCATCCGATGCTCTGAGTACCCGCTCCTCGGGGGCTCCCCTGCGTTCCTGGTTATCCACCTACCTGCCTGACTGTTACCAGACCTGCTTCTTGGGTCTCTCTCTCTCCTGAAACCACCTCTTGTGAGTACCTCTACTGACTTCTACACTGCGAGCTGTATTGAGGATTCTCCGTGGTGTACCACGATCCTCGGGCCACTACCATCTTCCTCCAGTAGAAGCTATTCAGCATTTCCTGCGCTGCAGAGTATTGATACACCAACTACGGGAGCCACTTCCGGGTTCTGGCATTTCTACCAGTTCTTCAGCATCTACTGTACAGACTTCCTCGGTATACCTGTTGGTGTTTGAGGTAGTTGTGGGTGGATCCTTGGGCCGGTGGCAGATGACCAGGCCCCCGGGGGAAGATCCCAAGAGGGACCACCGGTCAGGCTCAGAGTATGGAGACAGACACACACTAGTTCTTTTATTAAACAGTATACTGAACCACCAGAGGTGGCAGTAGTGAGCTGGAAGTGCCCGGCCGGGCTGTAGTCCCTCAAGTACTGGAACAACTGAGCTGTAGAGAAACTGAATATAGTGAGTAGGCAGGGTATGCAGAGTTCAGGAACAGAACCTTGATGGTAACACTCACACAATAGTCTCTAGAAGTAGTCCAGGTGTTGGAATGAGTTAGGCCCTCGAGGAGCGTGTACCTGGTTCCAAGGAAAGCTCTGAGAGAGAGATGGTAACTCACTGGTGTAGTAGGCAGCGATGACTTCCAGGCAGAATAAGTATTCAGCAACCAGTCCGGGAACATGGGCCCTTGAGGAGCGAGTACCGGTTCCTGACTGTGACCTGAAAAACAAAGAGAGAGCAAGGTCCCCGAGGAGTGGGTACCCTTGGTAAGTCTGAGGAGGCAGAGTAGCTAGGAGAGTGTGAAACTGGTCCTTGCTAACTCGATTAGTTAGCGATTTCTGAGACCTTATATATCCGGTATGGATGATGTCATCTCAGGGAGACGCCCCTGAGGTTTGCGCCACTGCTGGTACATCAGTTGGGGCCGCGCCGTGCGCGCGCCCTTAGGCTCTTGTGAATCATGGCGGATTGCAGCGTCAAGCCGCTCCGGGGACGCCAGGAGGAGTCGGCAGAATGACGCCGCGGCAGCCAACCTTCCACTTGAGCAAGAGGGAGTCGCCAAGGAGGGCGGAGTGGAGACGTCGAGCAGCGACGGTCGCAATAATACCCCGCTCCGCGGGCCACTACCAGATCTGTATTACTGAGGTGCCTACTCTCGTCAGAGGGGATCCCTGGCCTACCCCGCTCTGCGGGTCACTACCGGATCTTCTCATCTGTGGCATCACTCTGGGTATTCCCCACTGCTCTGAACTGTACTATTATATCTCCAGCTCTGTGGACATTACTTTTTCCTTCCTTCATAATAAAGTCTTTTCCAACAGCTGTGTCCCACGCCACTGAGACTACACCTGCTGGCGGTGAGGCTCACAGGGCTCCTCCCTGCGGGCAGAGACACCTCTCATCTCAGCCCAGGGTTCACAATCTTACAAAAACATAACAGCAAGTGATTGCCTTAAAGGAAATAATGCTGCTGGCCTAGAAAATAAAGGAAGCACTTTCTTATCCATACTTGAAAGTGCCTGGCTTTAAAAAGAGGGAAAATACCTCTAGCTTTTAAACAAAACAAAACTCTTGGCTTTAATCAAAATAAACAGGATTTGGCTTTTAAACAAACTGAAAATCTATTTACTCTAAGCATAATTTAAAAACCCCTTATATCCATTGTAATAGTTCCACAGTGTTACCTGCTGTCCAAAGAAACAGAGCCCAGCCAGGGTTTGTTTAAGTCTAAAATCCTGATATGCAGTTCTCGCCTTCCACTAGCAAGGGCCTCTTTAGGCTTCAGGGACTATTTGGTCAGTCCTCCCAGCTCCTTGATCCTGCTGGCAGCCAGCTGCCTGGACATATATAATTTTCAGGCTTCCAGAACTTATGTCTTATTCTCCAGACCTCTTATTGGAATCATGCTTCCAGAATTCATCTCACTGCATTGACTCCAGAGTATTCCTTGCTTCTTGGGATCTGCTGATTCATCTCATCTGTTCTTTCTGTTTCCAGTCTTCGCTTATGCTTCTTACTGCATTTCTGCTTAGTCCTGGTTTGAGGCCTACTACCTAATTACCCGAGGCCTACTACCTAAGTACCAGAGGGCTCAACCCAAAGAGAAGGTGGCCATTGCAGGCCCTGCCATTGTTCCAGTTGGAAACTGTCGGATTTGCCTTGCCAGGGGGTGGAAAAGGGGCAGGGACAACTCTTATGCTTGTAACTGCATATTTTAAAACCAAACACTGCAGCATGTGTAGGCTAGATATCCACGCAACTTTACTGCTGCTTCTGATGAGGAGCAAGTCTGTAGATCTCATGTTTTAAGGCTTATAGGCCAGGTGTCAACTGGGGGTCATGCAGGATGAAGAACCAGAGGGTTCTGAAAGACTTCAGTATTAACTGGACAAACTGATGGACTAAATGGAAAATTGGGAAAGTGCCTTGCACAGGCATGTTTAAAATCCACTTACTTAGGCCTTATAAGCTAACAAAATCCTATGGAAGATATGCATGCTAGCTTTGCTTGAGCATGGTTGGAGTATTTTAAAACATATAAGGTGAATTTTAAAAGCTCTCACGCACCAAAGCCAGGAGATATGCACATGTCTCAGGCCGGCGCATGCTGTGCGGATTTTAGGAAGCACCCAAGGATGTGTGTATCTGCCAGTACATGCACAAATCAAAACATTAAAAAGGGGCGTGATGTGGTTGTGGTCTGGGCAGGACATGGGCATTCCAGGAAGGTCACCTGAAATGTGCACAGAACTATTTACACACAGAAGCTCACGTAACTTTACTTCTGTTACGGATGGCTTGTAAGTTTTAAAATAAAAAAAAATCGAGGCTAGTCAGTGGGGTTTGGGGCTAATATGGTAAAAGGGAAGAAGGTTAATTAGGGGGTTAGGATGTTGGGAGCCTTTACTTGGGCGAACTGGGAATGGACTGGGAAAACTGGTAATTGCATCAGCACGCGTGTCTAATAAAATCCCCCTTCTTATGTGGTAGAGCCGGCAATTGCACACACACAAAATTGTGCGCACATGTACGTGCGTACAGCCGATTTTATATTATACTTGCATATACGTGCGTATGTTATAAAATGGCCGCATCCATTTGCGCGAGCTGCCATATGCACGTACATGTATGCCATGCGGAGGTTTAAAAGTTACCCTCCTAGTGTGCAAGTGCGCACACAATTTAAAATTCCAGCGTTTCTTTACTCGCATGCCAATACATAGTAACATAGTAATGACGGCAGAAAAAGACCAAAATGGTCCATCTAGTCTGCCCAGCAAGCTTCCCAATACACATGTAAGGGTGCATATGCACTCGTTTTAAAATTACCATCCAAAGGAACAGCGTCATTGGGCAAAACTCTAGTCCACAGGAACCCCTCCAGTTGTTCAGGATCAAAAAAAATATCTGACACCTAATTTTATCAAACTCAATCAGACCATGAGGCTTACAGCTCTGCGAAGAAGGAACTGAAGAGGGACCCACATGGATGTGTGGTATACAGCATGCTGGGTATGCTTAGTATGCCCAGTCAAAGATCTAGAAACTTTGAAACAAGTTTTCCGCATCAGGGCTCCATCTGATGATGTCCCTCATGTGTGAGAACCACCATCCTGCTTATCCTCGGAGAAATCTTTTGACCCAGGAAACTAGTACACTTCAAATGAAAAAACATTTTCAACATCCAGTTTTATCCAGCTCTAATGCATATGTTTCTGCAAATCACAGAAACAAAATAAACATTAAACAAAATGATACCCGGGAAGGGAGGGAACAAAAGGAAAAAAAATGAAATTTTGGAGGCTGCACACCTTTAAAGGTGAATTTTAAAAGCCTGATGCACACCGAAATTAGGGGATGTACGGATATGTCGGGCTCGTGCGCGTCAATGTGTAAATGCTGCTGTGCGCACATACTGGAACTTCTCAAAAAGGAGCAGGGTGTGGGCATGGGCGGGACATGGGCGCTCTGGGATTTTAACCTGAAATTTGTGTATAAATACTTACACGATCTGGCGCATGCCAGGGTCCCCTGCCACGTAACTTTACTTCTGCTAGGCAGATCAGTGGTGTTTTAAGGGTCAGGGCTAACAGTGGGGAAGGAAGGCTATTAAACTAGGGGATTTGGAAGAACTGTTCCTTAACTGGGAACAAATTGGGAAAACTGGTAATGGCGTTAGTACGCATCCCTATTAAAATCCTCCCATTTACGTGGAAGAAGCAGGATTTGCGCGCACAGTCACACTCCCACTTAAAATTGAGCACACATATGTGCGCTGCCAAGCTGTTTTATAACATGTGCACATACCCGGGCGCGGGCTGACAAATGTGCAACCTTGCACCGGTTTGAAAATTATTGTCTTAACGAGCAATACTATGAAATGCAATCTTTGTTAGACCAAATGTATATATGTATATCTCATGAATATTCACTGTGAATATCCTGAAACCCAAACATTGTTATTTATTGTCTTATATTCCGCATATCCAATATGATAATCTATGCAGATCACTTGTTTGTGGCACTTAAGGACCAGATTTGTACACCACTGATAAAGAGCCAGTGAGGTGCGCGAGATGGCTCCTGGAAGCTTTCTGTAGTTGTTTGCCAGATTATTTTAAGCAGAGAATGTCTCACTAAGTGGAGCAGGGCTGGAGAGAGCCTCTTGACAAAAAATCAGGAGTGCATCACTGGGTCTAGAACTCTCATTGTTCATCAAGAGATAGAGCAGCTTTTAACTAGAACAAAGGTGAAAACCGACAGTCGCTCAGCAGCGCATGGTTCGGAGGGAGGTATCTTCAAAGGTACTAATGATGTATTACAATTAGGGCATCCCAACAGTGAGTTTCCAATAATAAGAAAAGTAGTCCAAGTGCCTGTAATTAAAAACTCACCTGAGCTAAAAAAAAAAATCCAATGTATCCCTCTCAATTAAAAAGCAGAATGTTAATACTGTTATGCTCGGCTTGTGGACCCTTGGATCGACAGGAGGATGGTATACCTTAGGAGAAGATCCGTAGGTTCTCCCATCGGGTGGCGAGGCAGAGCAGGAGACGTGACCAGCTGACCCTCGGCACTGGAGACGGAGGCAACTGTGAAGGCGGATGCAGAGACCAGAAGAGAGGAGCTGTGTCTTCGCCACTGGAAGTCTGTGGTCCCCCCAGGAGGAGCCCGTAGGGACCCAGACCGCTGGGACTTAGGTGGACCTTTGAGAGGTCAAGGAACTCGGTGCAAGGGCTGACTGGAGCTTCACTCCTGGAGACCCGCGGTCCCCCCAGGAGAAGCCCGTAGGGACCCGGGCTGCTGGGACTTAGGCGGACCCTTGAAGGCAGCGGTCAAGAAGGAGTCCGAGGTCAAGTGCCAGAGGGAAGTCGCTTACCAGTCCGAGGTCACACACCAAGGGATCACCACTTACCAGTCCAAAGTCACACACCAGAGAATCACCGCTTGCCAATCCAAAGTCAATACCAGGAATCACCGCTAGCTGATCCGAAGTAAATACCAGGAATCACCGCTAGCCGATCCGAAGTCAGGAACCAGGAACACCAAGACAAGACAGGAACGGATCCAAAGCACAGGAAGACTTACCGAAGCAAGCAGACCTGACAAACGAAGGACGTTGCCAAGTCGAGGAATGAGCAGAGGAAGCTGGCTTATATACTTCCCCTGCTCTGGCTGATAGGGAACAGCTGCAGCTGGTTAAAGGGATCAGGCCCCTTTAAATCAGCTAAGGAGGCGCAGCCTCGCGCCTAAAGATGGCGGTGGCCATCTTGGATTTCCCCCGCGGAGGAAAACGCTGCTGGACGCCACGAGAGGGGAGCAGGGATGGCTCCCCCTGCGGCGAGCAGCACGGAGACCCGTGCCGGAGTGACGGGCCTCAGGTCGGGGCCTTCCCCTGGTACTCCCGTGGCAAGGTAGGGGGACCGCGGTCGTGGCCTACCACGGCCGCGGAACACAACAGTACCCCCCTCTTTAGGGCATCTCCCCGGAGGCCTGGGTTTAGCCGGATGGTCTTTGTGGAATTGCTTCAGCAGATTCCGGTCCAGGATGTTAGCCAATGGCTCCCAGGAGTTTTCTTCTGGACCGAAGCCTTCCCACGCTAACAGGTACTCCCACTTCTTCCGATGTTTCCTCACATCTAGGACCTCTCGGACTTGATAGGTGCGGTCATCATTGGAGGCAATCGGTTGGGGAGTCGGAGGCGTCCTGGAAGGCCATGATAAGACCAAGGGCATCAGGAGGGACACGTGGAACGTGTTGTGTATCTTAAGGGAAGGCAGAAGATGTAGTTGATATGAGACAGCATCCACCTGCCGGATGATGGGAAACGGCCCGATGAATCGTGGAGCCAGCCATGCTGATGGTAGTTTCAGGAGGAGGAATTGCGTGCTCAACCAAACCTTTTGGCCAGGCCGGAGAGGCGGGTATGGAATTCTTCGTTGATCAGGATACCTTTTCACTGCCTGACTGGCCTTGATCAGGGCGCGTTGAGTGGAAACCCACAGGCGGTGGAGCTCGTCGGCAGAGAGCTGGGCTACCGGCGATGAGACTGAGATGGGAACGGGCAGTGGCGGGCGTGGCTGTTTCCCATACACTATTTGGAACGGGGAGGATCCAGTAACTGCGGAGAGATGGGAATTAAGCGCAAATTCGGCCCACCTTAGCAGGCTAGCCCAGTCATCTTGTTTTTCATTGACGTAAATGCGGAGGAACTGTTTCAGCGCCTGGTTGGTTCTCTCCGCGAGACCATTGGTCTGTGGGTGATAACCCGACGTGTAATCTAAAGTGACGTTGAACTTTTGGCAGAGGGCCCTCCAAAACCTGGCAGTAAATTGAGGCCCTCGATCCGACAGGATGCCTTTAGGTAGGCCATGTAGCCGGAAGATGTGCTGGACAAACAGCTGGGCCAGCTGTGGAGCGGATGGCAATCCTGGCAATGGCACAAAATGCGCCATTTTACTAAAACGGTCTACTACCACCAAACTCACGGTGTTGTCACTAGATAGTGGCAGATCAATCACGAAGTAGGTTGCCACATGGGTCCACGGTTCTTAAGGCGCGGGCCAGGGTTGAAGTACTCCCGGGGTCGAACCAGGGATCCTCTTGTGGCGGGCACATACCTGGCAGGACTCCACATACGCCCAGACATCTTTATTAATCTTAGGCCACCAGTAGTACCGGTGCAGGGTCTGTAACGTCCGGGATTGTCCAGGGTGGCCGGAGCAGCGAGAGTCGTGAGCCCATGCCAAGGCTTGTCTCCGCAAATGTGGCGGAACTAGGGTCTTCCTGGGCGGGATGGTCGTAGTGGCCGATAGCAGGATGCGGGATGGCTCGATGATGAACTGCGGTTCATTGAAATCTTCCGTGGACTCAAACACCCATGAAAGGGCGTCAGCTTTAACATTCTTCCCGGCAGGTCTGTACCGGAGGACAAAACTGAAACGGGTAAAGAACAGAACCCACCGGGCTTGTCGTGGATTGAGACGCTGTGCCCGGTGCAAGTACTCTAAGTTCTTATGATCGGTGAAGACTGTAAACTGGTGTTGTGCCCCCTCTAACCATGGGTGCCACTCTTCTAAGGCTACCTTGATGGCCAAGAGCTCCTTGTCACCAATGGCATAGTTCCGCTCTGCCGGCGAGAACTGGCGGGAGAGGAAGGCACACGGGCGTAGCTTATGGCCTTCGGAGGCCTGGCTCAGCACGCCCCCACTACTTCTGAGGATGCGTCCACCTCGATAAAAAATGGCCGCTGCGGACCCGGGTGTCGAAGGCACGGTTTTTGCATGAACGCCTCCTTGAGGTCACGAAAGGCAGCCTCTGCTCCCGGAGGCCAATTCTTGGGTCCGTGCCTTTCCGGGTCAGGGCTGTCATCGGGGCAACGAAGGACGCGTAGTGAGGGATAAACGAGCGGTAATAGTTTGCGAAGCCCAGAAATCTTTGGAGTGCCTTTAGTCCAGATGGCTGTGGCCATTCCCGAATGGCTTTTAGCTTCTGAGGATCCATGCGGAACCCCTGGCTGGAGACTTTAAATCCTAGGAAAGGGAGGGACTCCTGCTCAAAAAGGCACTTTTCGAGCTTCGCATACAATTTATGTTCCCTGAGGCATTGTAGCACTTGGACAACGTGCTGGCGGTGGGCGGCCAGAGTGTCTGAGAAGATCAAGATGTCGTCTAGGTATACGACCACGCACTGGTACAAGAGATCGTGGAGTATCTCATTCATAGTATTCTGAAATACTACGGGGGCATTACAGAGCCCGAATGGCATCACCAAATACTCATAGTGGCCGTCTCGGGTGTTGAAGGCCGTCTTCCATTCATCACCCTCCCTGATTCGGATGAGGTTGTAAGCCCCTTGGAGGTCCAACTTGGAAAAGACTCTTGCACCTTGTAGCCGGTCAAAGAGTTCAGAGATGAGGGGCAAGGGATAATGATCCTTGACCGTTATAGCATTCAAGCCCCGGTAGTCAATGCAGAGGCGAAGAGTTCCGTCCTTCTTCCCGACGAAGAAGAACCCTGCCCCTGCGGGGGACTTTGACTTCCGAATGAAGCTCCTCTCCAGGTTTTCCCTGATGCACTCATTCATGGCCTGCGTCTCTGAAGGTGAGAGGGCATACGTGCGGCCCCGAGGAGGCTCAGTGCCAGGGAGGAGGTTGATGGCACAATCGAACGATCGATGGAGTGGAAGTATCTCGGCCTTCTGCTTCGAGAATACATCCTCGTATGAGGCATAGGGGGCCGGCAGGCCTGGAAGGCTGGTGGAGGCAACGGAGCAAGAAGCTGGGATTACCGATTGGAGGCACTTGTCATGACAGCTCGGTCCCCAACGTGTCAGTTGTAAGGTCTTCCAGTCAAACTGGGGGCCGTGTTCCTGGAGCCAGGGGAGGCCCAAGACAACCGGGTGTATCGAATGCTCCAGGACATGAAAAGCCATCTGCTCGCGATGAAGGAACCCAACCCTGAGCGGGGTGGATTCTGTGATGTGAGTTACACGACCCGGGAGAGGCTTCCCTTGAATCGACGAGATGACCAGAGGAGCGGGAACACGGACCAGTGAGATCTTCAGGTGCTCCACCAATTTCTGCATAATAAAATTGCCGCCGGCGCCAGAGTCTACCAGAGTTAAAGTATGAAACTAACCCGCAGGTGACGTTAGCGCCACTGGTAGCGTTAGTGGAAGTGCTGGTGACATCAGGCCTAGGAAGAGACCTCCCTCAGGTCCTAGGCCCGGGAGTTTTCCGATCGCGCAGGACACGCGGCTATTTGGTGGCCCGCTGCGCCACAATAATGCAGAGACCCTCCTTAATTCGCCGATGGCGCTCGCGAGTAGACAGTTTTCCACGACCCAATTCCATGGGCTCGTCAGGCAGAGATCGGGGGTTTCCCGATCTACCCTTGGGCAAGGGCGAATGTCGAGGGCGTCTGGACGGAGTTGCGGCTTTGGGTGCCGTCTGGGCCTCTTGATGGCGCTCTTGGTGGCGCCGATCAATGCGCCCTGCCAAGTCGATCAAGGTGTTCAAGGACTTCGGTATCTCTTGTCCCACGAGCTCGTCCTTAATCTGGGGACTCAACCCCTGAAAAAAGATGGTGTGTAGACATTCAGGGTCCCAGCCGAGCTCCGAAGAGAATGTCCGGAAGTCTATGGCATATTCAGCCAATGTCCCCGAGCCTTGTTGTAACTGCAGCACTTTTGGCCTTGCAGAAACTTCTTGAGTCGGATCCCCGAAGTTTATCTGGAACAACTCCCAGAACTCTCTTAGGTTCCTTAGAACAGGATCGTCCCGTTCCCACAAAGGGGAAGCCCATTCTAGGGCCTTCCCTTCAAGAAGAGCCAGGATAAAAGTGGTCTTGGTGGCGTCATCAGGAAAGAGGGCGGCCTGCATGCGGAAGTGCATATTGCACTGGTTAATGAAACCCCTGCAGGCCCGAGGTTCCCCAGAAAAATGTGGCGGTGTGGGCAAGCGGATTACCGGACGACCCCCAGAAGCCGCAGGCGGAGATGGCAGCGTAGGATTTATAGGTCCCAACGCATCGAAGCGTTGATTTAAGCTCTGCACTGAAGAAACCAGGGCATCCAGGGTTCTTTGCTGGTCCATCAGGCGCTGGGCCATTCCTGGAATGGCCTGGCGGGCGGATGCCTCTGCCGAGTGCATGGACTTGGCAATCTGTTATGCTTGGCTTGTGGACCCTTGGACCGACAGGAGGATGGTATACCTTAGGAGAAGATCCGTAGGTTCTCCCGTCGGGAGGCGAGGCAGAGCAGGAGACGTGACCAGCTGACCCTCGGCACTGGAGACGGAGGCGACTGTGGAGGCGGATGCAGAGACGAGAAGAGAGGAGCTGTGTCTTCGCCACTGGAAGTCTGTGGTCCCCCCAGGAGGAGCCCGTAGGGACCCAAACTGCTGGGACTTAAGTGGACCTTTGAGAGGTCAAGGAGCTCGGTGCAAGGGCTGACTGGAGCTTCACCCCTGGAGACCTGCGGTCCCCCCGGGAGGAGCCCGTAGGGACCCGGGCCGCTGGGACTTAGGCGGGCCCTTGAAGACGGCGGTCAAGAAGGAGTCTGAGGTCAAGTGCCAGAGGGAAGTCGCCTATCAGTCCGAGGTCACACACCGAGGGATCACCACTTGCCAGTCCGAAGTCAATACTAGGAATCACTGTTAGCCGATCTGAAGTCAATACCAGGAATCACTGCTAGCCGATCCGAAGTCAGGAACCAGGAACACCAAGACAAGACAGGAACGGATCCAAAGCACAGGAAGACTCACCGAAGCAAGCAGACCTGATGAGCAGAGGAAGCTGGCTTATATACTTCCCCTGCTCTGGCTTATAGGGAACAGCTGCAGCTGGTTAAAGGGATCAGGTCCCTTTAAATCAGCAAAGGAGGCGCGGCCTCGTGCCGAAAGATGGCGGCGGCCATCTTGGATTTCCCCCGCAGAGGAAAACGCTGCTGGACGCCGCGAGGGGGGAGCGGGGACGGCTCCCCCTGCGGCGAGCAGCCTGGCTAATGCCAGAAGTCTAAGAAGTAAGCTGGGAGAATTAGAGTGTATAGCAGTGAATGATGACATAGACTTAATTGGCATCTCAGAGATATGGGGAAGGAGGACAACCAATGGAATAGTGCTATACTGGGGTACAAATTATATCGCAATATCAGAGAGGAGCATCTGGGAGGCGATGTGGCGCTTTATGTTCGGGATGACATAGAGACCAACAGGATAAAGATGAGACAATGCACAGTCGCATCTTTATGGGTAGAAATCCTTGTGTGTTGGGGAAGTCAATACTAGGAATCCTAGTGATAGGAGTATAATACCTAGTGATAGTGATACCTAGTGATATGAGTATAATACCATCCACTTGGCCAAGATGGTGAGACGGACAATGAAATGCTAAGAGAAATTAGGGAAGCTAACCAAATTGGTAGTGAAATAATAATGGGAGATTTCAGTTACCCCAATATTGTCTGGGTACGTGTAACATTGGGACATGCTAGAGAGATAAAGTTCCTGGATGGAATAAATGACAGTTTTATGGAGCAATTGGTTCAGGAACCAACGAGAGAGGGAGCAATTTTAGATCTAATTCTCAGTGGAGCACAGGATTTGGTGAGAGAGGTAACAGTGGTGGGGCTGCTTGGCAATAGTGATCATAATATGATCAAATTTGAATTAATGACTGGAAGGGGGCAATAAGCAAATCCACGGCTCTAATGCTAAACTTCCAAAAGGGAAAATTTGATAAAATGAGAAAAATAGTTAAAAAAAAACTGAAAGGAGCAGCTACAAAGGTAAAATGTGTGCAAGAGGCGTGGACATTGTTCAAAAAAATACTATCCTAGAAGCACAGTCCAGATGTATGCCACACATTAAAAAAGATGGAAGGAAGGCAAAACGATTACCGGCATAGTTAAAGGGTAAGGTAAAAGAGACTATTTTAGTCAAAAGAGCTTCATTTAAAAATTGGAAGAAGGATCAAACAGAAGAAAATAGGATAAAGCATAAGCGTTGGCAAGTTAAATGTAAGACATTGATAAGACAGGTTAAGAGAGAATTTGAAAAGAAGTTGGCTGCAGAGGCAAAAACTCACAGTAAAAACTTTTTAAAATATATCCGAAGCAGAAAGACTGCGAGGGAGTCAGCTGGACCGTTAGATGATCGAGGGGTTAAAGGGGCACTTAGAGAAGATAAGGCCATCGTGGAAAGATTAAACAATTTCTTTGCTTTGGTGTTTACTGAAGAAGATGTTGGGGAGATACCCATTCCGGACAATGTTTTCATGGGTAATCATTCAGATGGACTGAACTAAATCACGGTAAACCTAGAAGATGTGCTAGGCCTGATTGACAAACTGAAGAGAAGTAAATCGCCTGGACTGGATGTTATACACCCCAGGGTTCTGAAGGAACTAAAAAATGAAATTTCAGATCTATTAGTAAAAATTTGTAATCTATCATTAAAATCATCCATTGTACCTGAAGACTGGAGATGGCTAATGTAACCCCAATATTTAAAAAGGGCTCCAGGGGCGATCCAGGAAACTACAGACTAGTTAGCCTGACTTCAGTGCCAGGAAAATAAGTGTTCTAAAGATCAAAATTAGAGAACATATAGAAAGGCATGGATAAATAGAACAAAGTCAGCATGGCTTTACCCAAGGCAAATCTTGCCTCACAAATCTGCTTCACTTTTTTGAAGGAGTTAATAAACATGTGGATAAAGGTGAACCGGTAGATATAGTTTACTTGGATTTTCAGAAGGCATTTGACAAAGTTCCTCATGAGAGGCTTCTAGGAAAAGTAAAAAGTCATGGGCTAGGTGGCGATGTCCTTTCGTGGATTACAAACTGGCTAAAAGACAGGAAACAGAGAGTAGGATTAAATGGACCATTTTCTCAGTGGAGGGGAGTGGGCAGTGGAGTGCCTCAGTGATCTGTACTGGGACCTGTGCTTTTCAATATATTTATAAATGATCTGGAAAGGAATACGATGACTGAGGTAATCAAATTTGCAGATGATACAAAATTATTCAGAGTAGTTAAATCACAAGCAGATTGTGATAAATTGCAGGAGGACCTTGTGAGACTGGAAAATTGGGCATCCAAATGGCAGATGAAATTTAATGTGGATAAGTGCAAGGTGATGTTGAGAATGGATTAGTGGACTCTTGGACCGGCCTTGCGGAGAAGATGGGATGTCCTCCGCTGAGATGAGCAAGGCCGGAAGGCGGTATCAGGCAAACATGAGTGTGGAACTTGGGCCTGGAGGCCCGCGACCCCCTGGGAGGAGCCTGTGAGGTCCAAGCCGCTGGGACTTAGGAGACCTAGGATGCTGAAGAGATGGCTTCGCCCTGAAAGCCCGCAACCCCCCGGGAGGAGCCCGTGAGGTCCGAGCCGCTGGGACTTAGGAGACCTAGGACGCTGAAGAGAAACCGGAGACTGGCCAGGGTCGAGGCAGGTGGCATGCAGAAGAGTCAAGAACAAGGCCGAAGTCAGGAACCAGGAAGTCAAGCAAAAGGTCCACGGACAGGAATGGAGTCGCAGGACCCACACAGGACAGGAATCCCCAGGAACAAGGATCAGCACGGGCTGGAAGCACCTGGAGCAGCACAGCACAACGAGGATCAAGCAGGAACCTCGTTGCAAGGCAATTTGTTGTGATCAGACGCCGGGTTTAAATACCCACTGGCGTCTGACGTCACTTTGGGGGCTGATCCGCGGCTTGGCGGGAAGTGCCCTTTAAATCCCTGCTCCTCATGCGCGCCTAGGAGGGGAGGGGCTACATTTCGAGAGTCGGCGGCGTCTCCCTCGTGGAGACGCCGCCGTGGCACCACCCGACCAGGCTCAAGCTGGTGCGATCCCCGCGTGAGCGGACTACCCGAACCCGGGCCCCGCCGGCCACGGCCCGAGGTAGCAGGTAAGGGCTCGGTCTCCGGACTGGCGACCAAGACCGCAACAGTACCCCCCCTTTATGCCCCCTTCTAGAAGGCCCAGGTTTACCGGGGTGAAGGAGATGAAACTGTGAAGAAGCGTCTTATCCAAGATGCGGCGGGCAGGTTCCCACGAATTCTCCTCGAGACCACAGCCCTCCCATGCCAGCAGATACTCCCACCGCTGACGGTGAAAGCGGACATCAAGTACCTCACGAACTTGATAGACAGGGTCATCTTGGACAGGCGTGTCCGTGGGTTCCGGAATCTTGTGGTGATACCTGGAGAGGATAAGAGGCTTTAGCAGAGATACATGAAACACGTTATGTATACACATGGAGGAGGGGAGTCGAAGGCGGTAGGAGACGAAACCCACTCTCTCTGCCACACGGAACAGGCCATAGTATCTTGGGGCCAGGCACCTAGATGGTACCCGCAGATGAATATTTTTGGTACTGAGCCAGACGCGATCGCCAGGAAGGAAGATTGGAGCTGGCTGGTGATGATGGTCTGCCCACTTCTTGGCTGCTCTAGCTGCACGAGAGAGTTTCCTTTGGATGGAGGACCAGAGACCTTGAAGCTGTTGTCGAGACAATTGCACAGCTGGTGTAGCACTCTGAGTGGGCAGGGGCAACGGAAGTTTGAGTTGCTTGCCATATACGGTGAGGTGCCATATCCACAGCAGGTCCTAATCAATGGAACAATCCATATCCACAGCAGGTCCTAATCCACAGCAGGTCCTAATCAATGGAACAATCTCCCACCAGACCTTCGACAGGACCCTTGCCCAATTTCCTTCAAGAAAAAACTAAAAACATGGTTATTCAAACTAGCGTTTCCAGAACCCGCATATTAACCAATATATTCTCACCTTAGTCTCAACTCATCCCTACCAATCTCCTCGCAAGTATGATTTGCTACTATGCGCTTTCTATCTCGCTCTTATTCACTCTAAACACTCGTTCCTATATGAGGGCCTCAGATACCCTTGGGTCTTGTTTCTCATGTCTTTCATTCTTTTCAAGCCCTTTGCACCTCATCTTCCTTCCTTTCTCCCTTCAATGCAACCAAGCTCAAGTAATTGAATCGACTGCTTATTGTAACTGTATTGCTATGTAATTTCAATCTGTTTAAGTTGTTATTTAATTTTTATTTTTATTCTATGTTACTTAAAGTTGCTTAGTTGTTTCTTGTTCTATGTAAAGCCCACAGGCAAGTTTTACTGTTCACTGTAAACCGGTTTGATTTGTATCCAATGCAAGAAGATCGGTATATAAAAGCTAAAAAATAAAAATAAAAATAAAATTGGAAGGGGGAAGTTCCCGTGATGGAGTGAGTATGGTTATTGTACGAGAACTCTGCTCATGGAAGTACTCGCACCCAATTGTCCTGTCTTTCGTTGGCAAAAGTGCGGAGAAATGTCTTCAATGAACGATTGGTGCACTCCGTCTGCCCATTGCTTTGTGGATGGAAGGCAGTGGATAGATTAAGTTGTACATCAAACTTTTTGCACAATGCCCTCCAGTAACGGGCGGTAAATTGAGGTCCCCTCTCTGACACTATATCTTGCGGAAGCCTGTGGATCCGGAATACATGTTGAATGAACAGCTGAGCCAACTCTGGGGCTGAAGGTAACTTGGGGAGTGGAATTAAATGGGCCATTTTAGAGAACCGATCCATGGTTACCCAGATGACAGTGTTCCCTTCTGACACTGGTAGGTCTACCACAAAATCAGTGGCAATATGAGTCCAGGGTTCTACCAGTATTGGCAAGGGTTGTAGCAAACCCCAAGGCTTTCCGATTCTTGGATTCTGTTTGGCACAAGTAGCACATGAAGAAACGTAGAGACGAACATCCTGTCTTATAGTGGGCCACCAGTAAAAGCGATTGAGTAAATCTAGGGTTCTTTCGCGACCTGCATGGCCACCAGTAAAAGACTCATGAGCCCATTCTAGAACACTCACTCTAGAGCGTCGTGGGACCACGGTTCTTCCTACAGGCGTTACCCTAGTACTAGAGAGGTTTATCTTCGCTGGGTCCAGAAAATACTGAGGGAGACCAGTCTCTTCCTCTAATTCTGCCGTACGAGACAAGGCGTCTGCTCTCACATTCTTTGATGCTGGGCAGTAGCGGAGCTTGAAATTAAAGCGATTAAAGAACAGCGACCAGCGAGCTTGCCTGGGATTGAGGCATTGCGCTTGGCTAAGAAACTCCAAGTTCTTGTGATCTGTATAAACAGTAATAGTATGCGTCGCCCCCTCCAGCCATTGCCTCCATTCCTCAAAAGCCAATTTTATTGTAAGAAGTTCCTTATCCCCGATGCTGTAATTACATTCAGCTGCAGAAAACCTCTTTGAGAAGTAGGAACAGGGGAGCAGCTTTCCTGAACTGGAGGTTTGACTAAGCACAGCTCCCACGGCTATATTGGAGGCGTCTACCTCGACGATGAATGGACAAAGAGGGTCTGGATGGCGCAAGCAGATATCCCGAAGGAAGGCCTTCTTTAGTTCCTGGAAAGCAGTACAGGCTGCTTCTGGCCACTGCACAGCGTCCGCTCCTTTTTGGGTGAGGGCGGTAAGAGGCGCCACTAACCGAGAGTAATGAGGGATGAAATGCCTGTAAAAGCCGAGAAAGCGCTGTAAAGCTTTCAAGCCCTTGGGACGAGGCCAATCCCTAATTGCAGCCACTTTTTCGGGGTCCATCTGGAATCCCATTGCAGAGACAATATACCCTAGGAACGGGAGACTCCTCTGTTCAAACACGCATTTCTCCAACTTTGCGTACAGGTGATTATCTCTAAGGATTTGCAATACACGTCTTACGTGCTGGCGGTGTGTCTCCAGATCCTTAGAGTAGATCAATACGTCATCTAAGTACACGATGACGGAGGAGTGCAGCAATTCTCGAAGTACCTCGTTCATAAGGTGCTGAAAGACGGCTGGGGCGTTGCATAACCCAAAGGGCATGACGAAGTACTCATAATGCCCATCCCTGGTGTTAAAGGCCGTCTTCCACTCATCACCGGGGTGAATCCGCACCAAGTTGTAAGCACCCCGGAGGTCCAATTTCGTGAAGACTCGGGCTCCTTGCAACCTATCCAGTAACTCGGGAATCAACAGGAGAGGGTAACGATCCCTCTTGGTGATAGCATTCAGGCCTCTGTAGTCGTTGCATGGCCTGAGTGACCCGTCCTTCTTCCCCACAAAGAAGAATCCCGCTCCTGCGGGTGATTTAGAGGATCTAATAAACCCCCTGGCCAGGTTCTCAGTGATGTACTCTGACATGGCACAGGTCTCCGGTAAGGACAGAGGTTACACCCTACGACGAGGAGGCGTGGTTCCAGAGAATAACTCAATGGCTCAGTCAAACGGGCGATGCTGAGGTAAAATCTCTGCCTTCTTTTTAGAAAATACATCAGCAAAGTCTGCGTAAGGCGCTGGCAGCCCACTGAAGAGAGAGACAGGGATAGACGGGGTCCGCAGAAGGTCTTGAGACAGTTGGTGAAACAGAAGGAACTCCATTTAGCAATCTGTAAGGAGTCCCAATGAATGACAGGAGAGTGTTGCTGCAGCCAAGGTAGACCTAAAACTACAGGGTGAACCGCCTTCTCCAGGATCAACAAGGAAATCCTCTCGGTGTGCAAGACTCCGGTGTGCAAGGTGAGCGGAACCGTGGTGGCGGAGATGTCTCCGGGAAGGATAGTATCATGGATAGAGGTAATTCGCAAAGGAGGCTTACATGGGCAAGTGGGAATCTGTAATTGTTGAACCAGATCCGCCAGGATAACATTCCCTCTTGCCCCCGAGTCTATGAAGGCGATGGTCTTGAAGGAACCACCCGGGTATTCCAAGGTGATCAGTACCATACATTGAGGAGCAGAGTTGACACAGCCTAGGAGCAGCTCCCCATGTGTTCCTAGGCGCTGGAGTTTTCCGGTCGTTCTTTACATTGGGCTAAAAAGTGACCCTTAGCCCTGCAGTAAAGACACAAGCCCAAGGTTCGACACTGGCATCTCTCCTCTGCAGATAGAGAGGTGCGGCCCAACTACATGGGTTCTTCCGTGGAGTCCTCTGAGCGTGCATTCTCTCGACTGGACGGAGCGGTCGTAGACCTAGATGACCCGGAGGCAAGCGACATGGGGTGCCGGGTTGAGCGGCCCTCCTTAGCCCTCTGTTGCAAGCGACGGTCTATGCGGCCTGCCAGATCTATGAGCTCGTTGATGTCATCAGGAATGTCGCGGCCCGCTAACTCATCTTTGATCCGAGCCGATAGGCCATCAAGGAACACTCCTCGAAGACTGTCCTCCCGCCATCCGACTTCAAGGGCGAGGGTCCGGAACTCTAAGGCAAAGTCTGCAAGAGGGCGAGACCCTTGTCTTAATTTATTTATTTATTTTATTTATTTAAAATTTTTATATACCGACATTCATCCAGGATATCACATCGGTTCACAGTGTAACGCAAACAGGCGCCAGGGATGGCGCTTTACATCGAACAAATATAACATGTTAACAAGGGAATAATTGAGGGGGGGGGGAGATATCATGGGAAGGTTTGCATTAAAAACTATAAACAAGATTTGCAAGAATATACATATAAACAAGATTTGTAAATATATACATATGTACAATAATGGGAGGCGTCTACCTCAACGATGAATGGGCGAAGAGGGTCTGGATGGCGCAAGCAGATATCCCGAATTCAGAAGTAGCCGTGGATAATCTTGCGGGTTCATCAAATGCCAACTTGAAATTGGTCACGAACTGTGATAGGTTATTCAGCAGCGGGTCATTGCGCTCCCACATGGGAGAGGCCCAGGTCAACGCCTTTCCATCCAACAACGACAGAATATAAGCCACCTTTACGGAGTCCGAGGGAAACTGATTGGGTAGAAGAGAGAACCTGATGAAACATTGGTTCAGGAAACCTCTGCAAGTTCTGGCATCCCTGGAGTAATGGGATGGAGCCGGCAGCTGGGTAGACGTGCTGACAGACACTACGGGTGCGGGTAGAGGAGCCGTATGAACTTCTGGAGGCGTGGCCTCCAACCGGTTAGCCAGACGTTCCACCGTAGCGGTAAGCACCTCCAGGCAATGTTGTTGCTGCTGTATCCACTGTGCCATGCCTGGAATGGCCTGGAGACTAGACAGATCCGCAGAGTCCATGGCCTTGCAAACTGTTGAGAATGGATTAGTGGACTCTTGGACCGGCCTTGCGGAGAAGATGGGACGTACTCCGCTGAGATGAGCAAGGCCGGAAGGCGGTATCAGGCAAACGTGGGTGTGAAACTTGGCCCTGGAGGCCTGCGACCCCCTGGGAGGAGCCCGTGAGGTCCAAGCCGCTGGGACTTAGGAGACCTAGGATGCTGAAGAGATGGCTTCGCCCTGGAAGCCCGCGACTCCCCGGGAGGAGCCCGTGGGGTCTGAGCCGCTGGGACTTAGGAGATCTAGGACACTGAAGAGAAACCGGAGACTGACCAGGGTTGAGGCAGGCGGCAGGCAGAAGAGTCAAGAACAAGGCCGAAGTCAGGAACCAGGAAGTCAAGCAAAAGGTCCACGGACAGGAACGGAGTCTCAGGACCCACACAGGACAGGAATCCCCAGGAACAAGGATCAGCACGGGCTGGAAGCACCTGGAGCAGCACAGCACAATGAGGATCAAGCAGGAACCTCGTTGCAAGGCAATTTGTTGTGATCAGACGCTGGGTTTAAATACCCACCGGCATCTGATGTCACTTTGGGGGCTGACCCGCGGCTTGGCGGGAAGTGCCCTTTAAATCCCTGCTCCTAGCGCGCGCCTAGGAGGGGAGGGGCTACGTTTCGAGAGTCAGCGGCGTCTCCCTCGTGGAGATGCCGCCGCGGCACCACCCGACCAGGCCCAAGCCGGTGCGATCCCCGTGGGAGCGGACTACCCGAACCTGGGCCCCGCCAGCCACGGCCCAAGGAAGCAGGTAAGAGCTCAGTCGCCGGACTGGCGACCGAGACCGCAACAGGTGATGCATATAGGGAAAAATAACCCATGCTATAGTTACACAATGTTAAGTTCCATATTAGGAGCTACCACCCAGGAAAGAGATCTAGGTGTCATAGTGGATAATACATTGAAATAGTTGGCTCAGTGTGCTGCAGCAGTCAAAAAAGCAAATAGAATGTCAGGAATTATTAGGTAGGGAATGGTGAAAAAAACGGAAAATGTCATAATGCCTCTGTATCGCTCCATGGTGAGACCGCACCTTGAATATTGTGTACAATTCTGGTCGCCGCATCTCAGAAAAGATATAGTTGTGATGGAGAAGGTACAGAGAAGGGCGACCAAAATGATAAAGGGAATAGAACAGCTCCCCTATGAGGAAAGACTAAAGAGGTTAGGACTTTTCAGCTTGGAGAAGAGACGGCTGAGGGGGGATATGATAGAGGTGTTTAAAATCATGAGAGGTCTAGAAGAGTTAAATGTGAATCAGTTATTTACTCTTTCAGATAATAGAAGAACTAGGGAGCACTCCATGAAGTTAGCATGTAGCACATTTAAAACTAATTGGAGAAAGTTCTTTTTCCCTCAATGCACAATTAAGCTCTGGAATTTGTTGCCAGGGGATGTGGTTAGAGCAGTTAGTGTAGATGAGTTTAAAAAAGGATTGAATACATTCTTGGAGGAGAAGTCCATTACCTGCTATTAACCAAGTTAACTTAGAAAATAGCCACTGCTATTACTAGCATCAGTAGCATGGGATAGACTTTTTTTTTGGGTACGTGCCAGGTACTCGTAGCCTGGATTGACCACTGTTGGGAACAGGATGCAGGGCTTGATGGACCCTTAGTCTGACCCAGTATGACATGTTCTTATGTTCTTCCTATGTTCTTATGATCCATAACAGCCCACAAACCTCTTCAAACCCCACATAAAAAAATTGATAGGGTACTCCAAATTGTGGTAAAAATAAATTTGATATTAGTGACAGAAAACAAAAAATGAAATAATAGAAATATAAAATCAACCAAATAGTTTTGTAGATATGATACCTTTTTTTTTTATAAGGCTAAGAAATGTTAACGTTTTTTAAAGTTTCTTCAGCAGGCAAGGAAGAAAGTAAATCATAAACTATTCAAAAATGTTTACACAAGTTTTCCAAGCATAATTAATGTGCTCCCGCATATATTCAACAGGAAGACACTAAAGATATTCTAAAAGTCTATTTCTTTTGTGTTTAATAGGGGGCATGCCATGAAGTTAGCAAGTAGCAAATTTAAAACTAATTGGAGAAAGTTATTTTTCACTCAGTGCACAATTAAACTCTGGAGTTTGTTGCCAGAGGATATGGTTAGTGCAGTTAGTGTAGATGGGTTCAAAAAAGGTTTGGATAAGTTCTTGGAGAAGTCCATTAACTGCTATTAATTAGGTTTATTTAGGGAATAGCCACTGCTATTAATTGCATCAGTAGCATGGGATTCTTCTTGGTGTTTGGGTAATTGCCAGGTTCTTGCGGCCTGGTTTGGCCTCTGTTGGAAACAGGAAGCTGGGCTTGATGGACCCTTGGTCTGACCCAGCATGGCAATTTCTTATGTTCTTAATAATAAATATAGTGAGCAACAAGAATGAAAACAAGTTGTTTTGATTGTTTTATTGACACCATGGAAACTATAATGTAATATTTCCTACTGTTTTTTTTTTTCTTGTATTTAGTTCTGAATAGCCAAAGGCCTAAGAGCTGTTGTTCCCTTCAAGGTTTTCAATGAACAATGTTTTTTCTTCCTTTTATTACAAAAGGTATGAGTTATAAACATAGGGGTAGATTTTAAATCCCGGTGCACATAAATCCCGGTGTTTACGTGCGTGGCCGGGCCTTACATGCGCCAGGCCAATTTTCAAACGGGCCTGGCCACGCGCGTAAACCCCGGGACGCGTGTAAGTGCCGGGGTTTTAAAATGGGATGGTCCAGGGGCGGGGCTAGAGGCGCTCGGTACAGTGGCCATTTGCTGCTGTGCCAGTGTGCACAACTTGCTCCTGCTCCTAGGCAGGAGGAAAAGGTAAAACAAAAAAAAAAATGGGGTAGTTAGCATAGGGATAGAAGGAGGGCAGGATAGGGGAAGGAGAACGGAGGTTAGGGTAGGGGGTTGGGAATTCCCACCCAGTCCGCTCCTTAATTATAGCGCACTGGGAGGGAACTGGGAAGGCCCCGATGCGTCCCCACATGTATTAGCAAATTTATACCCCCTTGCGTGCGCTGACCCGAAATTTTATAAAATCGTGCTTCCATGTGTG
Source organism: Rhinatrema bivittatum (assembly GCF_901001135.1). Lineage (NCBI taxonomy): Eukaryota > Metazoa > Chordata > Amphibia > Gymnophiona > Rhinatrematidae > Rhinatrema > Rhinatrema bivittatum. Next base: position 47,972,564 of record NC_042627.1, on the reverse strand, counting down.
CGAGCCGGGTAGCGCACACACATGGACGCACGCGTCTAAGTTTTGAAAATCTACCCGATACTGCACATATTCCATTTGGCACTGATTTTTGATTTTCTGACTGTTCTCTGCTTTCATGTGACTATAAATCATGTGGGCACTCTTCCATATAAAAACCATTCAAAAGAATCTGGCACAGTACTCTCTGGAAAGAAACACTAGTGGCCCCAAGTGGGAAACACTTAACAGTTCAGACCCTTTATATATCTCTGTTTTGTTTGGTAATGGAAAACGTACTGTGCTTGTGTTATTTATAGGATTGATATCTATAAGGGTATAGGTGAAACCAATTTAACATTTATTTGCAGCATGTTATTTTTTCAGCTCTGACATCTCTCTTCTTCCTGGGTACACTGTAGGAACATCCTGTCCTTATTAACATCAATCTGCTCAGGTTTCAGGATATTCCTAATGAATATGCATGGTGTGGATTTGCATGCACACTGATTCAATTATATGTAAATCTGTCCAATACATATTCATTAGGTATATCCTGAAAACTTGAGCAGATTGATGTCCATGAGGATTGGAGGTTGCCTATTCCTTATGCTTAGACACAAAAAGGGAGGGAAGGTAGTTGCTGCCAGTGTGGACACCTCCGATTGTCAATGAGCAGCACCAAGGTTACACCTTGGGGAGGCAGTCAACCAAAGTTTGGACTAACAAGTTTTCACAGAGCTTTCCTAGGCATGCTGTTTGGAGGAGGAGAGATGAAAGATGGCTGGAAAGTGATAAAATAACCAAAAAAACAGAAATCCTCCTTGTCTGAGCTAATAAAAAGAAATCTGGAAATGTTAACGTTTTCTGCTTTGTAAACAGTGCCTTACCTCTGTTCCAACCACAGTCCTTCCTACCCATTCATTAGCTTTAAAAACAATTGTCAATAATAATGTAGCTTTGACAAATGCAACTTTTTCTGCTTCTGAGTGTACAACCTCTGCAATGGAACAGTCCCAAACCAGAGAGTAATTCAAGCCAGCATTTGTTATCTGAGGCCCTGATATTAAAGTTGCAAGTAAAAAATGTGCACTGAATTTCAGTGCATGTTTTCTTTACTCATGTGCTAAAAAAATAATTAACTTCTTATATACTGGCCGATACAGTACAGTGCGCGGAGCGCACTGTTAGCCCGTGTTTGGATGCAGGTTTTCGACACGCTAGCTTTACCCCTTATACAGTAAGGGGTAATAGCACGTCAAAAACGCGCGTCCAACCCCCACCCCCCCCCCCAAAACTAATAGCGCTCGCAACATGCAAATGCATGTTGATGGCCCTATTAGTTATTCCCACGCGATTCAGAAAGTAAAATGTGCAGCCAAGCCGCACATTTTACTTTCAGAAATTAATGCCTGCCGGCACCAGGAAAGTGTACAGAAAAGCAGAAAAAAACTGCTTTTCTGTACACCCTCCGACTTAATATCATAGCGATATTAAGTCGGAGGCCCCAAAATTAAAAAAAAAATAAAAAATTTTAAAAATAAAAATTTTAATCGGCCGGCGGCCCACGGGTCAGAAGACAGTCGCTCAATTATGCCGGCATCCGTTTTCCGAACCCGTAGCTGTCAGCAGGCTCGAGAACCAACGCCAGCAAAATTGAGCATCGGCTGTCAAACCTGCTGACAGCCGCCGCTCCTGACAAAAAGGAGGCGCTAGGGACGCGCTAGTGTCCCTAGCGCTTTTTTACCACGGGCCCTCATTTGCATGCGGGCCAATACTAAAATCGCGCGCAACAGGAGAGTGGCCTGAGCGCGCGTCGGGAGAGCAGGCACTTGCCCGCTCTCCCGTACTTTTTTCTGTATCGGCCCGTATAGTAAGCTAAGAGTATGCTAATGTTCTGGGAGTTTAAAAAATGTGCTAAAAAAGCTTTTGATCATTTATCCTGGAATGTTTTATTTTTTATGTTAGAGAAATGGGGCTTCCAAGGGCAATTTGTGGAGGGACTGTGTTTACTTCTTTGTACAGGAGTTATTACCAAGCAATTTCATCTTATGTGAGCTACTTGTTGAGGAGCGCTAGGAGAGAGATCCCACTCCTGGGTGATGTGTGTCCTTGGGCCACGGCTCGACCCCAGAGGGCTCTGAAGAGGTGCCGCGGGAGGCGTGGCATGCCCGAGCATGGGCTGGACGGGAGCAGGGCTGGAGAGACATGGAAGACAGGCCCTCCTCCGGACCTGCACGCTTCGGAAGACCCAACAACGCAATGTTGGTCTTGTGAACAGTCCTCCGACCGTTCCTAGCCCTTTCGGACCTGCCGCAGGATACGGCACGAAGCGGCAGGCCGGATGGAGGCCAGGGCAGCGAAGACTGGAACATGGATTCAGACGAGACTCAGGAACGACGTAGACTCAGGCATAGACGTGGACTCAGGAACGAGGTGCAGGATCCATAGACGTGGACTCAGGCATAGATGCAGGATCCTTAGACGTGGACTCAGGCAAAGACGTGGACTCAGGAATGAGGTGTAGGATGCATAGACGTGGACAGGCACAGGCGTGGACTCAGGACTGGATGCACAGAGGTGGAATCAGGAACAAGGGCTGAAGGAAGACATGGGCACCGTCCCTCAGGGCGCCCTACTCAGACCACCCGTGGGACTGAGTCGCGGACCACCCTGCCTCATGCGTGCCCTACTCAGCCCTGGAAGGCTGGTCGCGGACCATGCAGAGAGCGGGAGAGCACAGGAAAGAGGAAGCAGGTTCGCTGCACTCCTGGCAGCACAAGGCAAGGATACGCTGCACTCCTGGCAGCACAAGGCAGGTTAAAGCATCAGGATCAGGAACAAGGATTAAGACAGACCTCAGTGCTGGAACAAGGACATCTGAAATAGCAGGAACAACAGAACTGGAACACGGATACTGGAACAGGAGACACACCTCAGGGCTGGAACATGGACATCTGAAATAGCAGGAACATCAGGACTGGAACACGAGTACTGGACGAAGAGACAGACCTTGGGACTGGAACGGCAAGCAGACATCAGGACTGGACGAGGAGCTCCGACAGGTAACAAGCAACACAGGACCTTGCAGAAGTGCTGGAACACGGACGACTTCCTGGAGCGAAGGATCTCAGGAGTGACCAACTCCTTGCGAAGGCAAAGACAGACTGAAAGCTGAGCCCTTTAGTAGGGCTGAGGTGGACAACGCCCAGGGAGGGGTCAGCAGAGGGCCACACCTGGCTGGCCCTAGAAGAGGAGCAGAGAGACGCGCGCTCGCGCCCTAGGAGGCTGGAGAGAAGAGCTGGAAGCTGGTGGCGTCCTCAGCCACGTGGAAGGCCAGGGAAGCAGTGGAGCAGCCCCGGGCTGGAGCTGGGTGAAGGCAGGTCAGTGGAGCAGCTCCCAGCTGCAAGGACTGAAGCAGGAAGAAGCAGAGAGAACAGAGAGCTGCAGGAGAAGGGCTGACTGCAGGAACGGCTCCATGCCGTGAAGACAGCCCCAGGAGGGGAGGTAAGACTGCAGGCAGAGTAGAGAGCTGTAGCCGGCTGCAGGCACTGGCAGGGACAGCTTCCCAGCCAGGCAAGGACCCAGGCTGTAGCAGGCAGCAGCAGAGAAGGCCTGCAGACTGAAGGGCCCGGGATCGCAGCAGCACGTCGGGGGAAGGCAGGAACAGAGAAGCCTGCCGCATGGGAACAGCTGCGGGGACAGCCCCAGTTGATTCAGGGAGAAACCAAGCAGCGTCAGCAGCCCGACTGGCTGTGGCTGTGAAAAGATAAGAGCCTGCCCATGCTCTTTGCGGGCAGGAGCGTAACACTACGAGGCAAGGATGTCCCCTGTCTTTGCTCTTTATTCTGAAAGTGGAGCTCCCTTGCTAGAAACATTTTATGGGATTCCGAGAATTCCAATGAGGACTATAGAGATGAAACTGGCAATGTTCGCAGAGGATTTATTAGCCTGTTTATCCAATTCCAAACAGGATATGCATGGTTTCTGGAGTTATTAAACTTCGTTATTTTTTTTTCTGGCCTGCTTATAAATATGGATAAGGCTTTGGTGTTAGATATTATTGGTTCTTTAAGTAACTCTTGGGAGGAAGGAATGGGGAATGGAAAGGAGGGAATGGGGATGTTTGGTTTCATCTTCTAAGGGTAGACCAGATTACGCTTGTGTGGGGTATTGGTGTGTGTGTGTTGAATGAAGACATTTTCTGACAAAGAATTTAATGTTATTTTTGTGAAAGAAACTGAGGAGTATTTAAATTTGAATATTACAGTGGAAGTTAATCCGGCAGTACAGTGGGAGGGCTTAAAAGCAGTCACCCATGGGAAGTTAATTTTTAGGGCCTCTTATCTTAAAAAAGAAGGAACAGATGAGACCAAGCTTATGCAGAAAATAGCTAGTTTGGAGGTCAAACATAAAGATGTGGGGATGATCAAACAAGGTTATCTTTAGAGACAGCTTGTCAAGAGTTAAGGCTTTAGATTTGGTGGAGACGGTATCTCAAATGGTGAGGATAAAGAGAAAATATTTGAATTTGGCAATAAGGCAAGCCGATTGCTGGCTAGGTGCCTTAAGGAGCTGGTTAGGCCAAACCAGTTTCTCAAAATTAAAGACAGGGAAGAAAAATAGTATAAGATTGCAAGCTCATTTACAATAGGTTTTCCCATTTTATGAAGAGGTATATGCATCACATAGTAAACATCAAGGACACAGACATTGAGGGGTGTCTTAATTCTGTCTCCTTGCTATGTCTACCGGAGAAGGTCAGGGAGCGCTGAATGTAGCAATAGAGAGAGGAAGTATTAAGTGTAATCACGGACTTAAAAATAGGGAAAACATCGGAGCTCGATAGCTATGTGGCTACATTTTTTAAAACTTGCAAACAGGTTTTAGTTAAACCCTTGACATCAATGTTTAATTAATTGAGGAAAGGGGGTCACTTGGCACAGAAGGTGAACATGGCTGGTATTATAGTGATAGTGAAGGGTGGAAGGGATCCCACATTATGTGGTTCCTACAGGCCCATCTCCCTTATCAATTTGGATTTAAAGATCTTGCAAAGGTTCTGGCATTGACATTGGGCACACTAGCTCCCTTTCTTGTGGTGGGTGAAACATCCAAAAATTCCAGCGGTGCTGCTAGCAATAGATGCTGAGAAGACATTTAATAGGGTACACTGGCCCTATTTGTTTCAAGTGTTGCTCAGGATGGGATTAGGACACTACTTTCTGACCTGGGTCAAAGCACTGTACAATCAGCCAAAGGTGTGCATTAGAGTGAATGGGGGTTATTCAGATATGTTTACTGTAGGCAGAGGCACGAGACAGGGTTGCCCTTTGTCCCCTTTGCTATTTGCCTTATCCCTAGAACCATTTGCTGAAAAGATTAGGAGGGATGATTCCATTATGGGGTGAGGATAGGTGGAAATACATATGACTATTTGGTGATGACCTGATGTTCACAATTACAGAGCCAGAGAATTCTCTTGACATTTTTTTAGGTGAAATGAGAAAATTTGGGGTTATTTCAGGTTTTAAGGTTAATGAAGACATATCAGAAATTTAACCTTAGCAGGGAATACGGTGGGTAATTTGCAGAATAGGTTGCCTGAAATAAATTGAGGTTTTGTTATATACAGATTTGAAGAAAATATTTGATTTAAATTATGGCCCTTTAGTGAAAGGCATATTTACTGACCTGGAGAAGTGGGAGCATATTCATCTGTCTTGGCTGGGTATAATCTCTGCTATTAAGATGAATATTTTATCAAGATTTGCTACTTTTTCAAACATTACCAGTGCCTGTTCCAATAGGAATATTATGAAGTTGGCAGAGGGAGCTTCTGCATTTTATGTGGAGAAAACCTCCAAGGGTGGCAGGAGAGGTTTTATATCAATCTAAATATCAGGGTGGTTTGGGGGTCCCAAAATTGTCTTTTTACTATGCTGCTTCTCATTTAAGAGCAGTTATAGAATGGCATTATAAAGTTAAACGTAAGGTATGGATAGATCTGGAAAGGGATATGTATGGGACATTAGCTTTAGAGGCTTTAATTTGGTCCTATGAGAGGTATAGGAATTGGCCCAGCAGGGATTCTCCTTTTATGCGGCTAGCCCTAGCAATATGGATGCAATATAGGAAAAGATTAATTGGGGATAAACAGTTTTGGCACCGAACCTCCTTCAGGTTTAATAAGACTTTTCCTCCTGGTGAATCAGTTGCCACTGCTTCTTACTAGAAGGGATTAGGTATTGAAAGATTAGGGCAACCTTGGAATGGTACAGCAGTTTGCTCATTTGAGATAATGCGACAGATGTATTCACTGGAGGAAAAGGATTCTCATATTTAGTTATCCTCTTTCACACAATCCAGGGGGGTTACAGATGATCTTTAAAGGTAAGACAATGTTTGAAGTATTTTTGCAACACAGCAGACAGAGTGGATAAAATGATTTCCAAAATATATGGGTTATTAATTAGTTTACCAGATCAAAAACTGAAACATAATGTTAATTGGGAATGGGACTTCCATGGTACTATAGAAGACACTGCTTGGGATCTGTGCTATTAGTTGATGGGGCGTAGCTCCATTTCCTCATTGGTGGTGGAAAATGGATATAAATTTCTCTATAGGTAGGACCTTACTCCATCAAAATTGGCAAAGATGTTCCATGGTGTTGGCACAATTGGTGGGAATGCTAAAAAGTGGATAGATATTGGGACATGGTTGTTGATCTAATTACCGAGATCTCTGGATCTGGGGTCCCGAAAAATCCTAGACTCTTACTGGTCACCATAGAAATTGAGGCTTTGAAAGAACAGCATAGACGCTCGATATTGCATATAATTGTGGAAGCGCACTATGAACTGGCAGCATGGTGGCATAAGGTGGCGCTTCCACAGAAAATGGATTTGCAAATGAGGTTAGCTTGCTTATTCAATATGTATAAGCTGTCAGCATGTCTGCAAGATTGTATCCTGAAGTATAAAAAACCTAGGCACCATATATTAAGTGGAAGGAAGCTCAGAGTCACAGTTCAGATGTGGCAGCTCCAAGTTGATGAGGAACAAATTTGATATCCAATCTGGTCTCTACTAGAACAGAATGGATGTCTGGTGATACTTGGGGATGGGATGGGTGGGGAACCAGTGGCTGATGCTGTATTTGGGATTGAGGTTTTATTTGTGGTTATTATCTATTGTTATATGTTTTTCTATTATAGTTTATTAAATATTTTCGATGCACTATTTTGCCAATCTGCAAGTTTATTGACTGATATGGTTGTATTTTGCAAATCTGATAATAAAAGTAAATTTTAAAAAAAGTGGGTGGAAGACCATATTATTTATTTGGGGCTTATTATTCCTAAAGATTTTAATCGGCTAAATGTCAATCCTTTGACTTTCACATAGAAATTCCTAGACAGCTGGTAATGTTCACCTTTTTCTTTTTATGGCAGGTACAACTTATTAAAATGATTGTGATACCTAAATTGCTGTACATGTTGCAACATTTACCTGTTTTCTTGGTGAGGAAAAACATGATTCGGTTTCATAGGTTTATTGTATTTATTTATTTATTTTAAATTATTTGTTTCCTGCACCCTCCAAAGTTGTAGTGGGATTCATCATAGTACATATAAAAATAAAAATGAAAATAAAATAACATAAAATACAATTATAAAACAAAGGTTTTTTTCTAAATGTATTTGGAGCAGTAAGAGACCACAGATTGAATTGCAGCGCTTGCAGGGCCTGGTGTCTGAAGAGGGGTTGAATTTTCCAGATCTGAAAGTTTAAAACGTTGCATGTTTTTTGCATGTAGCCTGAGATCAGATTGGGAATTCCTCTATTGTGATAGATGGAAGGGTTGAGGGCAGTAAGGTACGATCTTTAAAACTGTCTTATAGTCTATATGCTATAAGACAGTTACCTACAGAGGTGAGAATTTTTACATTGTTCCAAACAGTTCATAAAAGCTAGGAATAGCAAGGCAGAAATATAGGTTGACTCCTTGGATCTCAAGATATTTACCTAGTCAGGGGAATAATACATTTTTACCAGGACTTGAGCATCAGATTTTTGAAAAGTAAGCATCCAAGGGGTTGAAGACATTAGGGCAATCTTCGATGCAGAATAGCAAGGGGGGACTTACTTTTCAACAGTTAAAAGCTAAATTTGATTTGAGTCATAAGGAAATTTCTGTATATCTGCAGCTATAGCACTGTAGTAACCCTCTTTTTCAGGAGGATGTGAGTGTCTTTAAAACTGAGCATTTTAAGAGAGATGTGCTGTTGCTTAAATTGGACAAAGGGTAGCTGTCTACATTATATAAGAATATGCGTGTGGATGGCCATGCTGGATCTATCAGACGCTCTGCTGAGCAACAGAAGGAGCTGCAGGCTGAATGTGTGCTGCTTGCTGATAAAGTGGAGAACCCAGAGAATAGGTCACGGCACTATAATTTAAGATTCAGAGGGGTGCCGGAGACCCCAGATTATGAGGATTGTAGGGCCGTGGCAGCTAAAATTTGCAAGTTTTTGCTACCGTTGTCTGATGGAAGCGCTATGGATGGTGATTTCGTTACTCCTGAGATTAAGCTGGAGAGATCTCAGAGCCCTGGGCCTAAATCCGATACTAAGAAACGCGATACCATCACCTGCTTCCACAGTTTTACATTAAAGGAACAGGTTTATGCCGCAGCAAGGAAAAAAAGTGAATGGCTCTGAGAGGGCCATAGAATTTCTATTTTTAATGATCTGCGTAAACAGCAGGAATTGAGGGAGGTGACCAGTGCGCTCAGAGTTGAGAATATTCAATACTGGTGGACCTTTTCCTTTGGGCTTCTATTTATGCTAAAGGGAACATCCCATAAAATTAAAGTCATTGCTGAAGCGGCAGAAGTTTTAAAGAAGCTGGCTTTTCATTTAACTTCTCGATTCCTAAAATGGTGGCCACCACTTCGAGGAAGGAAATGTTCCCAAGATGGCAGCGGATTGGCAATGGGAGTTGAAGAATGAGCATCACTCTGGAGAGGGACACCACTCTACATCGGATCCCTGTTGATACTATTTAAATAACTATTTCCTGGCGTGTAGCCAGATGGACTCAGAACGAATGGGTATAGTATCCGCGTGCTAGCAGTTGGAGATGGATCTGACGTCAGCACGGGCGTATATATACCCCCACAGGAAGCGTAGCAACTTAGTAATTTCTGTCTCCAAAGCAGTTTGGAGAGCCTGCACGCTCGCTGAGCGTGTTTTCCAAATCTACTTTCTATTTTCTACTTTCTACTTTCTTTCAACTACAACTTCTACAACATCGAGCCCCGCACTCCTGCGGTGATACCCTAAGGTCCCTCCCCCAGTAGAGTTTCCTGGGGTGATTTCCGTGATCCCCCGGAGGTCTAAGTCCTCGGTCCAGTGGCCGAATCGCGGCAGGGACATAGCCCCCGGGCGAGGTTCGGGTGAGGCATACGAGGCGCCTCGGTCCCGGCGTGGATGAGGCAGCAGGTGCATATCCTCAAACGCGGCAGTGAAGGTACTTGCCCTCTCCCCCCGCAGCCGGAGACCGCCCGGGTTCCAGCCGGGAAGCGCCGAGGATCAGGTAAGGCGAACATCTCTTATTTCTGGTCTCCGAGGAACAGAGGATCGGCGGCGTGGCACGCCGTGGAGGGCGCCATTTTGTGGGCCTTGTTCAGGTATTGAGCGCCCGTAATTGGCGCGGCTCTATTCCTCCTTGTGCGTATATTGCCTTATTGCTGAGAGCATATTGAATGCCACTGAGCGTGTATTGCTAACTGCCTATTGCTGAGAGCATATTGAATGCCATTGAGAGTGTATTGCTAACCGCATATTGCTGAGAGCCTATTGAATGCCATTGAGCATGTATTGCTAACCGCTTATTGCTGAGAGCCTATTGAATGCCATTGAGCGTGTATTGCTAACTGCCTATTGCTGAGAGCATATTGAATGCCATTGAGCGTGTATTACTAACCACTTATTGCTGAGCCTATTGACTGCCATTGAGCGTGTATTGCTAACCGCTTATTGCTGAGAGCATATTGCATACAATTGAGCTGTTTTCATGGCCGCCTATTGCTGAGAACATATTGCATATTATTATGGTTAAGCGCCTGTTGTATTAAGCGCATATTGCTGCTGCATATTATTATTGTGCGCCTGTTGTATTAAGCGCATATTGCTACCGCATATTATTATTATTGTGCGCCTGTTGTATTAAGCGCATATTGCTGCCGCTTTTTATTATTGTGTGCCTGTTGTATTAAGCGCATATTGCTGCCGCATACTATTATTGTGCGCCTGTTCTATTAAGCATATATTATTGCCGCTTCTCATTCAGCACATACTTTTCAATGGAACAGAACGCCTCAGCGTCTTCAGCGGCGGTGCCGCCTGCCTCAGGCATTAAAGCCCTTGGCCTCTGCTCTGCATGCCAGCTTAGAGCCACGCACAGTGAAGAGCCAGACTCCCTATGTGCCCAATGTGAGGAGGCCGTGGGACCCTCAGGCCAGGACCAGTCTCAGCCACGATTTGCTGACAGTTCCCCAGGGGCTACCCCGGATTTAGCGGGCAGTCTCGACCAATTGGGAATCCCGGGGGATCTTGTACCCCGGCGATTAGAGGCTGCTTCCATTTCCTGGGTGGATCTCTTTAAGGGGATTCATGCCTTTGTACAGATGCAATCGGCCTCCCGTCCAGGCCCTGCGGTTCCTGTTGTTCCTGCGGTTGCTGCGGTTCCTGCCGTGGCTGTGACTGCGGCGGCTGCTCCTGCGGATCCTGTTCCTGGACCCTCATGCCCTTATCGTGAGCGGGTCCTCCCGCCACTGGACAGTCCAGATCAGTCAGACCAGGAGGTTTCACCGGATGAGTCCGAACTCCCGGACGAGGGGAAACTTCCCCCAGGGATTGAGCCATATAGAACCATGAGGCGGTTCTTCCCTAAGGAGGATCTCTCCGACCTGGTCTCAGTGTCTGGCGGAGTTGGATATTACAGGTCCCAGCGCTACGGTACCCTCTGCGCAGAACCCCCTGCTGGAAGGTCTTCGTCCTACAGCCCGCCATTTTCCATTCTTGCAAGCAGCACAACAACTGATAGATTTAGAATGGGCGGCACCAGCGGCTTCCTTCAAAGGGGGCTGGGCCCTGACGGGCATGTACCCATTGGCACCGGCTATCCAGGACCTGCTGGCATGCCCTCAGGTGGACGCCTTGATTAGCGCTGTGGTCAAGTGCACTACCATTCCAGTTGAGGGGGGGACGGCCCTCAAGGAGCCTCATGACCGGCGACTGGACGCCATTCTGAAACAGACCTTTGAGGTGGCAGCTCTATCTTTGCGGATCGCGACCTGCTGCACAGTGGTGACGCATGCCTGTTTGTCACAGGTTAGGAACAACGCTCCAGCAGCTGACATGGAGTCAGCTCTTTCGTTCTCCTCACGGATGCTGCATCAGACCTAGTCTGGACAACAGCTAAGGGGATCTCATCCTCCATAGCCGCCAGGAGGCAGCTCTGGATCCGGAGATTGTCAGCTGATGCGCCTTCAAAGACACGCCTCACCAGATTGCCCTTTAAGGGCTCTTTCCTATTGGCAGCGACCCTTGATTTATTTATTTATTTATTTAAGGATTTTTATATACCGCAGTACGTTAAAGATATACATCACCGCGGTTTACATTTAACAATAACTTAGCAAACAGGCCTTTACAATTGACATTATTAATAGGTATTAATTAGAATAAATTACAATTAACAGAATTGACGGAAAACAGGCTGTACAGACCGTGGACCATCCATTAGTGTTTAACATACAATTAAAATATTGAAGTAACTAATAAACCTTTACGAACCAACACTAAAACCAAATAGCATATACTACAATAATGGTGCTGAGAGTGGATACAAGTTCTATATTGCACAGAGGACATTTCTGTTATATAACGCTAATTAAAATCATGATCGTGGATGGGTGGGTAGAAAGGGTGTAGGAGGAATTTGAGGAGGGAAAGAGGGTAGGATGGACACGGAGTAGGGGGATAATAGGGGGAAGCAATTTGAATGGCATTTCAGATAATTGGATATCAATGTGTGAAAGCTAGTTCAAATAACCACGTTTTGAGGCCCTGTTTGAACTTCATATGGCAGGGCTCCAGACGTAGGTCAGTGGGCATCTTGTTCCATAAGTTGATTCCCGCTATGGAGAAAGCACGGTCTCTTGTGGTCACATGTTTGATATGTTTAGTTGGCGGGGCTGCAAATTTAGCTTGATGGATATATCTTATGGGTCTCTTGGAGGTGCGGAACACAAACTGCTCCGAGAACCATTGCATCTCTTGGTTATAGACCGACTTATGAATAAGGGAGAGAACTTTAAAGGTAATTCTAGATGCTACTAGAAGCCAATGCAAGAACATGAGTGCTGGTGTAATGTGATCATGGAGACGGGTATTGGTGATTAATCGAGCTGCTGCATTCTGTAACATCTGTAAAGGTTGAATTGAGTTTTTAGGGAGACCTAAGAGTATTGCGTTACAGTAGTCAATTTTTGGTAGTATGGTGGCTTGCAATACCGTCCAGAAATCTTGTGGATGTAGAAGAGGTTTAATTCTTTTTAGTGTGTGAAGTTTGAAAAAAAACCATTTTTTATTGTAGCCGAGATGAATTTCTTTAAAGTGAAATGGTTGTCAATTATGACGCCAAGACTGCGGACTTGCTGTAGTTGGGGAAGAACAGATGTAGAAAGGTGGGATGTGTTGGAGGGGATGTTATTGTGTGGCGTGATGAGGATGAGTTCCGTTTTGGAAGTGTTTATAGCTAGGAAGTTTTCTGTGAGAAGCTTTTTTATTTCAGCCAGGGCTGATTCCCAGGTTTTCAGAGCATTAGAGATGGAATCATTAATAGGGATGATAATCTGTACGTCATCAGCATATATGAAGTGACGGAGATTCAGTTTTGCTAGGAGTCGACAGAGAGGAGCTAAGTAAATGTTAAACAGTGTTGATGATAGCGAAGAGCCTTGTGGTACACCTTGTAGCAGATTTCTTGGTTTAGATATTTGGGATCCCAACTTGACACTGAATGTCCTGTCTTTCAGAAAAGACAGGACATACAGTGTCCTGGCCAGTACATGGGGTGCCTCTCCAGTGCCTAGACTGCCGGAAGATCGGTTCAGAAGGGGCCAGCGCGCCTTTCCAAGGCCCTCCAGGGGCAAGAGTTCACAGCGCTTTGTTCCTTACAGGAGTCGATCCAGGCACCACGTCCTCAGGCCAGGAATCAGTCCTTTCGGACCAAGCAGCGCAAGAGGGGAGCAGGCCCGGGCTCAGGTCCCGGCCGTGCCTCCCAATGAGAATCCGCCGATTCATCTGGGGGATGGAGCCATAGGGGGCAGGTTAACCCTCTTCTACCCCAGATGGGTCGAGATCACGTCGGACCAGTGGGTCCTCGCCATTATCCGAGAGGGATATTATCTGGACTTTCATCATCTCCCTCCGGACAAGTTTGTGGAATCGTCATGTTCCATACACAAGAAGGCAGCATTGGAAGCTACCTTGGCGAGGCTCCTGTCCTTGAACGCTATCCTCCCAGTACCTGCCTGGGAAGTGAATTCTGGACACTATTCCATTTATTTCATGGTACCCAAGAAAGGGGGCACCTTTCGGCCTGTACTGGACCTCAAGTCCGTCAATCGATACTTACGGGTCCCGAGGTTTCGCATGGAAACTCTGCACTCCGTCAAGACCGCAGTACAGCCAGGAGAATTCCTCACAGCATTAGACTTGTCGGAAGCCTACCTGCATATCCCGATCCATCCGGATCATCAGCGCTACCTACGCTTCAAGGTTTTGGGTCACCACTTCCAATTCCGGGCTCTGCCCTTCGGATTGGCCACGTCACCGCGGACCTTCACCAAGGTGGTTGTCGTGGTAGCAGTGGCCCTCAGGCGGGAAGGAATTCTGGTCCATCCCTACCTAGACGATTGGCTGATCAGGGCGAAATCACGAGAGGAGAGTCATCGGACAACCGACAGAGTGATCGCCCTTCTGGAAAGCTTGGGCTGGGTAATCAACCTCAGCAAGAGTTGCCTACAGCCTTCCCAGTCACTGGAATACCTGGGAGTACAGTTCGACACGCAGGCCGACACAGTCAGTCTCACTACCAAGAGAAGGTTGAAACTTCAGACGCGTATCCAGTACTTGATGGGAGCCAGTTGGCCCATAGCTTGGGATTATCTGCAGGTTCTTGGTCTCATGGCATCCACCCTGGAAGTGGTACCTTGGGCAAGGGCCCATATGAGACCTCTACAACACTCCCTGCTCTCTCGCTGGAGCCCTCGTCTACGGAACTATTCCACGCACCTACCTCTGCCTGCCAGAGTCCGGACACAGTTACGGTGGTGGCTGCAGTCCGACCACATGAGCAAGGGGTCGAGGATGTCCTCCCCCACGTGGACTCTGCTCACCACAGATGCCAGCCTGAGCGGCTGGGGAGCACACTGCGAAGGACTCACTGCACAAGGGCGGTGGCGCGGAGAAGAGTCAGCGTGGTACATCAACCGTCTAGAGGCTCGGGCAGTCCAATTGGCATGCCTTCGATTTGCTCACAAACTGAAGAACAGAGCAGTCAGAGTGATGTCCGACAACGCCACCACGGTGGCATACATCAACCGTCAGGGCGGAACCAGAAGCCGACAAGTATCTCTGGAGATCGCCCCACTGATGGTTTGGGCAGAGGCGAATCTTCAGGACATCTCCGCCGTCCACATTGCCGGGAAGGACAACACCACGGCAGACTTCCTCAGCAGAGAACGTCTAAATCCGGGAGAGTGGCAGCTGTCACCCACAGCCTTCCAGATGATTGTGGATCACTGGGGGATCCCGGACATGGATTTACTGGCGGACAAGTCCAATGCTCAAGTACCCAGATACTTCAGCCGCAAGTGCGATCCGTTCTCCCACGGAATCGATGCCCTGGTTCAGCCGTGGCCTCCAGGGGCTCTGCTATACGCCTTTCCTCCGTGGCCTCTGCTGGGCGCCATCATCCACAAGATTCAGAAACACCGGGGCCTAGTTCTTCTAGTGGCACCAGACTGGCCAAGAAGACCCTGGTACGCGGACATGAGAAGACTACTGGCAGGGGAGCCCCTTCCCCTGCCTCCTCTCCGGGACCTTCTACGTCAAGGTCCCATTCTCCACGAGGATCCAGCTCAATTCTCTCTTATGGTCTGGCCATTGAGAAGGCTAGACTGAAGAAAAGAGGCTACTCGGAGCCCGTGATAGATACACTCCTCTGAGCTCGCAAGTTTTCCACATCCCTCACCTATGTAAGGATCTGGAGAGTATTTGAAGCATGGTGCGACACTCATGGCACCAATCCACATGTGACCACGATCCCTATTGTGTTGGATTTCCTGCAAGATGGACTTCAGAAGGGTCTCTCCCTCAGCTCCATCAAGGTTCAGGTGGCTGCGCTGTCTTGCTATGGCCCCAGGAGGGATGGCAAGACCATCGCCAAGCACCCAGAGGTTTCTCGCTTCCTGCAAGGAGTCAAGCATATTCGTCCGCCACTGAAGTGGCTTGGGCCCTTATGGAACCTCAACCTTGTTTTGGATTTCCTCGCGGGATCCACCTTCAGACCCCTTCGGGGCCTGTCTCTCTGTTCTCTAACCTTGAAGATGGTGTTCTTATTGGCAGTGTGTTCCGCACGCCGCGTCTCAGAGCTACAAGCACTGTCCTGCCGTGATCCCTTTCTGAGAATCACCCCAGAGGCTATCCATCTTCGCACGGTTCCCTCCTTTTTACCTAAAGTGGTTTCACAGTTTCACCTTAATCAGACTATATCCTTGCCTACCACGGCAGGTTTGAAGAAATCTGAAGAAGGACGTTTGCTACGCCATCTCGACATAGGCAGACTGCTGCCTAGATATCTGGAAGTGACACAAGAACTACGAAAGACAGACCATCTGTTCGTCCTGCACAGCGGGAAACGACAAGGGGAAGCGGCCTCTCGGCACACCATCGCCCGCTGGATTAAAGAAGTTATCAGAGCAGCTTATGTGGAGGCTGGGAAGTCTCCGCCTCTACAAGTCAAGGCTCATTCTACCAGAGCACAAGCGGCATCCTGGGCGGAATCCAGGATGCTGTCGCCTGCAGAAATATGTAAAGCAGCGACATGGTCCTCCCTCCATACCTTCTCCAGGTTCTACCGTCTGGATGTCCAGGCTAGGGAGGACTCAGCATTTGCGAGGGCGGTACTACATGGTCCTCAGGCAGCCTCCCGCCCAGGCTGGGAGTAAAGCTTTTGTACATCCCATTCGTTCTGAGTCCATCTGGCTACATGCCAGGAAATGTTGAGATTACTTACCTGATAATCTCCTTTTCCTTAGTGTAGACAGATGGACTCAGCATCCCGCCCAGCTGCCTGTGTACATGGGTGTCACCGATTCAAGGTAAGCCATGTCATCTGTTTCCATAAGAGCGTACACTCTACCAGGTGTCAATGCCTTCCGGTTGGGAATGCTGGCGGTCTCCAGCTACTATCAATCGGTCAGGGGAATCCTGTTTCACTTTTCACTGAGCGTCAGTACACACATCCATAACAGCTTTTGCAAGGAAGATTACTAAGTTGCTACGCTTCCTGTGGGGGTATATATATGCCCGTGCTGACGTCAGATCCGTCTCCAACTGCTAGCACGCGGATACTATACCCATTCGTTCTGAGTCCATCTGTCTACACTAAGGAAAAGGAGATTATCAGGTAAGTAATCTCAACATTAAGTGCTTCTGGGACATCTTTCAGCATTTGCAGCTTTACCCTATTGAAGAGTTTTGATTTGCTGGGGTATATATGTGTTGGCTTGGTCCCTGTGGGCTCTTGTCAGGGATTTAACTGACCTGATGCATATGCGGTGGTTATTTGAATTTCTATTAGCTTCTAGGAGGGGGGCCAGTTAGGAGTCCATAGGGGTTCAATGGACACTTCTCCCATGAGAAGGTTGGATCTGCTAAAGAAGTCTGGCAGATCAATTGCTTGGGAGGAAAGGTGGGTGGGGGGAGTAATACAAGTCATTTTTGCTTCTTTTTCAAGATCTGATAATAGAGTTCAAGAGGGAATGGATAAATTGGTGTTACTTAGCAAAATGCTTGTTACTGAATTATTTGGGAAAGAGTATCTTAAAAGAAAGATGGATGTTGGGAGGGGTAAACCTTATGTTGTCTTCATGTATTCTTTCCCTTAATGATAAGGGTCTCAACACTCCCAGGAAGCATCAGCTTTTATTTCAGGAATTGTCTCATTATAAAGCTTCTATTGTATTGATATAGGAAACCCATTTGAAGAAAAGACATGAGAACTTGTCATCACAGGAGTACATTCATAGATACTTTGCAGCGACCTTCAAGGGGGAGAAGTATACAGGGGGTGGTATACTTTTTTCTCAGCACTTTGTTCATGAGATTTTATTTCAGCAGGCTGATCCTAAGGGTAGGTTTTTTCTGGTAAAAATAAAAGTGGGTAGTGAATTATACACTATTGTTAATATTTACACCTCCAATCAGGATCATGATTCCTTTCTGAAATCCATAGATCAGCTGCTTCTGTTTCACAGAGAGGGGATTTTGACTGTAGGAGGTGACTAACTTTACTGGAATGCCTTCCCTGGAAAATTCATATTATGCTAATAAAGGCTTGAAAGGGGCATGGCACACTCTTAGGGTTAGATTTTATAAATCTGCACCAGGCGCAAACAAGAGTACGCGGGATTTTAATAGATACGTGCGTAGCCGCGCGTATCCATTAAAATCCGGGGTCGGCGCGCGCAAGACTGCCCAAACTCGGCAGCCTGTGCACGCCGAGCCGCGCGAAAGGCTGCCCAAAATCGGCAGCCTGCGAACGTAGAGCCGCGCAGCCTGCCTCCGTTCCCTCCGAGGCCGCTCCGAAATCGGAGTGGCCTCGGAGGGAACTTTCCTTCCACCTACCCCCACCTTCCACTCCCTTCCCCTACCTAACCCACCCCCCCAGCCCTATCTAACCCCCCCTACCTCTTGTTGTACAAGTTACGCCTGCCCGAAGCAGGCGTAACTTGCGCGCGCCGGGCTGGCCACCGGCGCGCAATTCCCAGACCCGGGAGCCGTTTCGGAGGCCTTGACCATGCCCCCGAAATGCCCCCAGGCCGGAACCACGCCCATAGCCCCGCCCCCACATGACACGCCGCCGCAACCCGCCCCCCAACCCGCCCCCCTCAGGAAAGCCCCAGGACTTATGCGCGTGCCGGGGCTTGTGAGCGCTGCCGAGCCTACTCAACATAGGCTTGGTGCGCGCAGGGGGTTCTTCGGCCAGGTTTTCGGGGGGGTATGCACGTATCTTACGCGCGTACCCCTTTGAAAATCTGGCCCACAATCTACTAATGGAAAAATGGAGTTTAGTAGATATCTGGTGCCAGCGCTATCCCACGTCAGCGGATGATAAATGCTGGAGGGGCTGTGGTGACATGGGTTCTCTTTTTCATATTTGGTGGAATTGTGGGTTGATTTCTGATTCTCTAAGGTTTTAGATGTAGGGGATGTCTGTAACCCCAAATTTATTTTACTGAATATCCTGGTTTGTGGAATTGAAAGACCATTACAAAGGTTGTGCCAGCAGATATTTATATCAGCCAAGTGCAAGCTTGTAGCTTACTGGAAGCGAAAGGATGTGCCTTCATTAAATATGGTCTTGAGTAGGCTGCATAGATATTATCGCTTGGGAAAGATCCCCACTTAACAGCATAACTCGGTTGTTTATTTTGATAAAATTTGGACTCCCTTTGTGGTTTGGTGGGAAAAACAACAATCAGATGGTTAAATTGTGCTGCTGCGTTGTATTGTGTTGTGCTGATTATGCTTATTTTATCAGTGACATCTCTGAATTCTTTGAAAATGTTTATTGTATCATGCTTTTTTATATTTTATTAATTTCAATAAATACATCAAATACAAATTTCACATTTGACAAAGAAAAGAAAGTACAACACATAAGAAATAGATACAGAATGTTAGGAATTATTAAGAAGGGAATGGAAAATAAAACGGAGGATGTCCTAATGCCTCTGTATCGCTCCATGGTGAGACTGCACCTTCAATACTGTGTGCAGTTCTGGTCACCGCATCTCAAAAAGGATATAGCTGCACTGGAGAAAGTGCAGAGAAGGGCAACCAAAATGATAAGGACATAGAACAGCTACCCTATGAGGAAAGGCTAAAGAGTTAGGGCTGTTCAGTTTGGAGAAGAGATAACTGAGAGGAGATATGATAGATGTCTACAAAATCATGAAAGGACTTGAACAAGTTAATGTAAAACGGTTATTTACTCTCTCAGATAATAGAAGGTCCAGGGGGCACTCCATGAAGTTAGCAAGTAGCTCTTTTAAAACAAATCGAAGAAAATTCTTTTTCACTCAGCGCATAGTTAAGCTCTGAAGTTCATTGCCAGAAGATGTGGTTACAGCAGTTAGTGTAACTGGGTTTAAAAAAAGGTTTGGATAAGTTCCTAGAGGATAAATTCATAAACTGCTATGACGGTAATTAATAAGCAATAGTAGCTTATGATCTATCTAATGTTTGGGTACTTGTGACTTGGATTGGCCACTGTTGGAAACAGGATACTGGGCTTGATGGACCTTTGGTCTGACCCAGTATGGCATATCTTATGTTCTTAAGTAATATGAAAAAGCAAACAAAACAAATACATATACTTATGCATGTATAATTGGGGGAGAACAATATAAGGCCTGAGGCAAGGCTCTAAAAATAAAATATCAATAATATATTAGGAAACAAAAGAAGCATGAAGAAGACCCCCTTCGTGTATACTAAACATGCCCCTCAAGGGGTATTTAGGGGACCTGGGAGAAAACATTACTCCTGGCATCCAAGAACCCCCGCAACTGGATAGGATAAAAAAATATATTTGACACCATTTAAAAGGATCAAAAATTTAAAGGAAATCTTATGTCACAGGTAGCATCCAAAGTCTGTCCTTCAGATCTCATACTAAGAAATTTATTTCTATGGTCCTGTGTTGCTTCAGTTAAATCTGGAAAGATCCATAACTTTTGACCCTTGAAAGGAGCACCTCTGTGGCAAAAGAACAACAATAGAATATAATTCCTATCTTGTAAAAAAGCAAATGAAACCAAAAGCGTGGCTCTAGATGTAATATTGTCTTCTGAACTCTCAAGAAAATTAGAAAGATTAGGTAAATTCTGGGAAGCATCCCTATCTGTTGATTTCCTAGAAGATGGAAGGTAATATAACTTAGGAATTGGTGGCAAAGCTTCCTCAGGAATTCCCAATACATCTTTCATAAAAGATTTAAACAGTTCAGATGGTGAAATAAGTTGTATTTTCGGAAAATTAAGTATATGCAGATTCACAGCATTTGAGAAGTTTTCCAAGTTCTCAATTTTACATGAAGATAAGCTTAAATCTTTAATGATCTCAGATTGCTCTGCTTTCTGTCGTGACCCTTGTCTAGCAGAAGACTCCAAATCAGTTATCCTTTTCTCTCATTGCTGCAATCTAGAGCAGACACCTTAGTATGAATATCTAAGGCAGCGATTCTCAACTAGTGTGTTGCCAAGCATCAGGGTGTCGCCATGCATAGGCAGGTGTGTTGCTTCTTCCCGGTGTCCCGCTGCCCCGGTTGCACTTCCCTCTCTTTCCTTCATCGAGGTGAGACACACATATTCTTCCACTAACATTGCTGCCATTCCATCTTGGCAGGAACGGCAGCAGTTAGTGGAAGCTAGTAACATCAGCGGCATGAGCTTTCTTCTTCCCACCACCACGGTCCGGAACAGGAAGTGATGTACAGTGGGGAGCGCAGGAAGAAGAGAAGACCATGCTGCATAAAGTAGCAGAAATGCAAGCCCAGACAAAATGAAGCACAGCTGGCATCAGCAACGGGAGAAAGAACAGATTTAGCCCCCGCAACCAATGAGATTCTTCATTCTCGAGCCGTGGGAGCTGGAGAAGGAGGCTACTGCAGCTACCATTTGTGCTAGGGAGGGGGTGGGGGTTGTGAGTGAGTGAGAAAAAGCTAAGGAGAGAGAGTGTATGTGTGATTAATAGCATGTGTGTAAGTAAGAGATACAGCATGTGTGTGATTGACAAGAGACAGGTCAGGGAGTTGATGTGTTTGTGTGTTAGAGAGATAGCTGGTGTGTATATTTGTGAGAGAGAGATAAACTAGTCAAGGAGGTGACTGCGAGGGAAACAGACTGGTCAGGGAGGTGACTGGTGTGTTTGAGGAAGAGAGTCTGGTTAGGGAGGTCACTGGTGTGTGAGAGAGATTGGTTGTGAGGTATAATTGGTGTGTGTGTGTGTGAGAGGACCATGAGAACAGAGCTTCAGCATCCACTGCTGTTACGGATCTGGAATTGGACCCTTAGTCCAAGGTAGAGTTAGCGCTACCTAGAGAGAATAAATCCTCTTAGGTCCCTACCGTCGGAAGGCAAGGCCGGGTAAAGCAGAAGTTGAACAGGTACTTCGCCACTGGAAGCCCGCGGTCCCCCCAGGAGGAGCCCGTAGGGACCTGGGCCGCTTGGACTTAGGTGAATCACTGAAGACTGAAGATAGGTCTGGATGCAGGCACCTCCTGCAGGTCGTGGAATCCAGACAGCTGGGGCCTCCAGCAGGTCGTAAGCCAGTCCAGGAGTCGAGGCCGAAGAATGGTCGGAAGCCGGTCCAGTGGTCAAAGCCAGGAGAATGGTCGGAAGCCGGTCCAGTGGTCAAAGCCAGGAGAATGGTCAGAAGCCAGTCCAGGGGTCAAGCCAGGAGAATCAGTCTAACGAGAGGAGAAGCAGAAGCTGGGATCAGAAGGACAGGAACAAGACCGAAGCAGACCAACAGTGGAGACCAGGATCAAGCCAGGAACAGGAACTCGGAGCTCAGGAACCACTCCTGACAAGGAGCCAAGATACCAAGGCAAGGTCTGAGGAGCAGACCTTACCTTATATACAGGAACTCAAGGAGGAGTCCCAGGGAGAAGGCCGGCTGAGAATCGTGCCCCCAGACAAACACTTTGTTACGCAGTCTCTTAGGCACCACCGTTTTACCAGGAGGAACAGTGAAAGTTGCAGCGAGAGTGATGCAGGCCGGATCTATAATATGTTGAATGGGTTCCTCTATGTCTTCTGTGGAAAAAGATCAGGATAAGGCATCTGCCTTAACATTCTTGCTAGCTGGGCGATATTGAAGTTCGAAGTTAAAACGTGTAAAAAAGAGCGCCCAACAAGCTTGGTGCGGATTCAAATGTTGAGCCTGCTGGAGATACACCAAATTCTTATGGTCCGTATATACCGTTATACGGTGTTGGGCTCCTTCCAGCCACTGCTGCCATTCCTCAAAGGCAAGCTTTATGGCAAGCAGCTCTTTATCCCTGATGGAGTAGTTACGTTCCGCTGATGACATTTTTTTGGAAAAATAGGAGCAAGGATGAGAGGACCCAGACATGTCATTCTGGCTTAAAACAGCTCCTACTCCTTCAGCAGAAGCATCCACCTCCACTATAAACGGACGTTTGGGATCAGGGGGCCGAAGGCAGGGTTGTTGGAGAAAAGAGTTTTTAAGCGCTTGAAAAGCCTTTTCAGCCTCAATAGGCCAGTCCTTGATGTTTGTCCCTTTACGGGTAAGGGCGGTAAGAGATGCAGCCAGTTTAGAAAAATTCTTAATAAAACTACGATAGTAGTTTGCGAATCCAAAGAAACGCTGAAGTGAACGTAATCCCTTAGGCTGGAGCCATTCTTGGATACATCTTAATTTGGAAGGGTCCATCTGGAAACATTGTTTGGAAATTATGTACCCCAGATGTTGCGGTCCCTGGCCGTACCTCGGGGACGGTCCGGGCTATTCCAAGGCCTCCATGGGCCTGCAGGCCCTCCAGCGCGTCTCTCCCTGCTTGGGAGAGACGCCGACGATCCGGCGCAGCTGGCCCCGCCCCCTAGACGCGCACGCATGAGGAGGAGTTTCATTTAAAGGGGCCAGCACGGGAAACCTTCAAGCCAGCCCTGGATGACATCAGACGCCTTCAGGGTATTTTAACCCTGCATCTGGACTCCTTCAGTGCCTTGCAACGAGGTTCCTCAGGTTTCCTGACTTGCTAGTTGCTGTGAACTCTTGGATTGCTTCTGTCTCCGACCCGGCTTGCTTCCTGACTTGTCTCCTGCTTCCGTCCTTTGGTTCTGGTATCCATGTCTGACTTCTGGCTTTCGACCCGGCTTCGTCCCACGACTTTGTCTTCAGCTTCCGTTCCTGGCTTGGTATTGACTCCTGACCTCTGGCTTCCGACCCGGCTCCGTCCACAACTCCGTCTTCTGCTTCATCCCTGGCTTTGGTTCGGATCTCTGACTCCTGGCTTCTGACCCGGCTTTGCTCCTGGACTCCAACTTTGGCTTCTTCCTTACCTCAGGTATCCGGTACTTGCTGGCCCAGAGGATTCTCCTAAGTCCCAGCAGCCCGGGCTCTCACGGGCTCCTCCCAGGGGAACCACGGGCTTCCGAGGATGAAGTCTCTTCAGCCGCTGCCTGGGTCCTTGGTCGCATAGGACTCCGCCTAAGTCCAAGAGATTCGGGTCCCTACGGGCTACTCCTGGGGGGACCTCGGACTTCCAGTTGTGAAGCCTCTTCTAAGTCTCTGCCGAGCCGCCTCCCGGCTGGGACACCTGCTGCGGTCTTCCATAGCATACCATCCACTGTCCCAACCGGCCCAAGGGTCCACGATTGTAACACCAGAAAGGGTAAAAATTCCTGTTCAAAAATGCATTTTTCGATCTTGGCGTATAAGCTGTTCTCTCTTAGGCGTTGTAACACCTGAACAACATGTTGCCGATGTGTCTGTAGATGGAGGAAAAAAATCAAAATGTCATCTAGGTAGACTACTACACACACATAAAGTAGATCTTGGAATATTTCATTGATGAGATGCTGAAATACTGCAGGAGCGTTAGTCAATCCGAAGGGCATAACAAGATATTCATAATGACCATCTCTGGTGTTAAAAGCAGTCTTCCACTCATCACATTCCCGAATCCGAATCCTATGCTCCTTGAAGATCCAATTTAGAGAACACTCTGGCTCCCTGTAGGCGGTCAAAAAGTTCCGCTATCAGCGGTAGTGGGTATCGGTCCTTGATGGTGATAGCATTGAGCCCACGGTAATCAATACAAGGGTGTAACGTACCATCTTTTTTCCCAACAAAGAAAAATCCAGCCCCCACTGGAGATCTGGATCATCGAATGAATCCCTTCTGTAGATTTTCTTGGATATATTCAGTCATAGCACGAGTCTCCAATGCGGATAACGGATAGACCCTACCACACGGCAGGGTAGTTCCAGGAACCAAATTAATGGTACAATCAAATTCTCGGTGCAGGGGCAACGTATCTGCGGCCTTTTTAGAGAAGACATTGGTGAATTGTCCATATTGGGAAGGAAGGCCCTCCAGACGAGTGGTGCAGATATGAGTACTTGAGGCATTAGATCCTTTAATGCAGGTTTCACGGCAAGCTGGACCCCATTGAACCAGTCTTAAAGACGTCCAGTCGAACTTGGTTGTGACGTTGCAACCAAGCAATACCAAGAACAACTGGGTGAATGGCTTTCTGAATGATATAGAAGGTGATGCTTTCAGTATGATTTGGTGCAATATGGCAATCCAAGGGAATCGTGAGAAGAGTTATTTTCCCTGGCAGAGGATCTCTGTGGATGGATGAGATGATCAATGTCCTTGGGCACAGACGGGTAGGAATATGCAGTTGTTCTACCACATCTTGCAGGATGAAACTTCCTCCAGCCCCGGAATCTACTAACGCCAGCGTAGAGAATTTGTGGTCTCCTAGAAGCAGAGTTATCTGCAGTGTGAGTGGGGGAGCTGGAGAAGTGGTGCCTAGGGTTACTCCCCCAATAGAACCTAGGCTTGGCAGTTTCCCGGACGCGTAGGACAACGCGCAATGAGATGGCCTGACCCTCCACAATATAAACAGAGGCCTGCCTTACGTCGCCTTTGCCTTTCTTCTGGAGAGAGAGGTCCACGACCCAACTGCATTGGTTCTTCGCCCGACCCCTCTGTGATGGATGTAGATCAAGCTGCCGGGGGAGAAGAACGAAAAGGAATAGGCACTGTCACGTGTCTTCCGGTGCTTATTCCTTCACGAGCTCTTTCTTGTATACGGCGATCAATCCTGGTGACTAATTCAATCAAAGAGTCCAAGGAGTGAGGCAACTCACGGGTCGCCATTTCGTCCTTAATTCTGGATGACAATCCCTCCAAGAATATGGTCCGGAGACAGCTCTCCTCCCAATGGAGTTCTTTTTTTTTTAATTTGTAATTTTTGTTGCTGTCAATCAGTTTAAAGACATGAACAACCAGAAGACTATACAAGTCGGTAAACAGCTTATAACCAATACGTATCAGAGGTATACATCATACAATGAAATGTTCCCACCCCCTCCCTCCCGCATCATGCTAGATAATAATAAAAACACGAGAGAAAGACATAGAAATACATCATACCAGTCAAGTAATAGACCTTAGGTGTTAGACCCAACTCCACTCAGAAAAGAAGTAGTGACTAATGGGTAGTTCCTTAGTACTAAGGAATAGGGAAACATTAAAAGGCCAAGCCCATCCAAGTTATATACGATTCCCAAATAGAATTAAATTTGAGGAGGCGGTAGTTTTTCAATGCAGTGAGACGACAGAGAGTACAGGTTCTATCAATACGGTTCAGGATTTCGGTAGAGGTAGGTGGTAATGATCGTTTCCAATGGAGGGCGATCTCCATTCTGGTAGCTGTGCAGACCTGTTGGATGAAAGTTTGTTGATGCTGAGGTAAGTCATCATTGAAAAGCGATAACAGCGCTTGTTCTTTCGAAACCACATATTGGATGGAAAGTATGGTTGAAAGGACAGTGGCTATATATTTCCAAACCGGTTGAATGTGAGGACAGTCCCACCAAATATGTAGGTAGGTACCTTCCTGTCGACAGTTACGCCAGCATAATGGTGACTCAGAATGGAAACAACGATGCAATCGAGCCGGTGTAAGATGCCAGCGGTACAACATTTTATAATTCGCCTCAATTATCCTCGCGGACACATTGCCCTGTGTGATCCTAGTAAAGATGGCCTTCCATTCCTCCTCCGATACTGATCTGGCTAGATCTCGCTCCCACGCCTTCAAGTGCTTGTATACTGTGAAAGGACGCATAGATAAAAGTTTGTAGAGTTTAGACACTAAACCTCCTGGTTGCTTATTCGCCGAGCAGAGACCTTCAAATAGAGAACACGTTGTGGACAGCTTTCCCTGAGATTGCAACTGTGAAAGAAAGTGTCTAAGTTATAGGTAAGAGAGAAATTCCTGAAGCGGCATTTGAGAAGTCTCGACAAAAGTGGAGAAGGAGATCGCCGATCCTTGATGGACTAGATGAGATATGTTTGTAATCCCTCTAGTCTTCCAATTCTGAAAGGCTGAATGGGGTAGCCCAGGTGAGAAATGAGTATTGTGAAATAAGGAAGATTGTAGAAAATAGTCAGCATCTCCCACAAGTTTTATTTTCCACCAAATCCAGATATGCAGGGTGTGGCGAGTTGTAGGGGGCAGGACTAGATCTATCCACCATGTGTTCCTGGGTTGCCAAGTAAGAGACGCAAGCGGCATGTCCTCCAACCATTCCTGTTCTAGCGCCATCCATGGTTTAGGATCATCCTTCGCATGCCAGGCCACTATTGGTTGTATTTGTGCTGCAGCGTAATACCATTCCAAATTTGGCTGGCTCAGACCTCCCGAAGACTTGGGAAGATAAAGGATTAAGCGTGCTACTCTAGGGGGGCGGTGATGCCTGAGAAAGCGTAGGAGTTTTCGTTGTCATAGACGCAGGTTAGTTTTGCTAACTGGAGTAGGTAATGTTTGAAAAAGATATAAAAACCTGGGAAGAATGTTCATCTTAAGAGTCGCCAGTCTGCCCAACCATGTTAGGGGGATTGAGTTCCATTTGTCTAGGTCTTTCTCTATCTTCTGCATGAGGGGGACATAATTAAGCTGGAATAGATCTGCCATGTTTTTACTGAGTTGGACCCCAAGATATTTTAATTTAGAAGGGGCCCACTTAAAGGCATGGGTAGATTGTAGAGAGCGTACAAAATCTGGTGGACATGTGAGATTAAGGATCTCTGACTTATCCCAGTTGATTTTAAATCCAGAAATGGCACTAAAATTTGCTAA
The DNA here is from genome assembly GCF_901001135.1 of Rhinatrema bivittatum. Classification (NCBI taxonomy): domain Eukaryota; kingdom Metazoa; phylum Chordata; class Amphibia; order Gymnophiona; family Rhinatrematidae; genus Rhinatrema; species Rhinatrema bivittatum. The sequence continues at coordinate 47,945,316 of NC_042627.1, read as the reverse complement.
TTCCAATTCAATCGCTGGTAGGGAGGTCCCAGGGTTACATACTGTGAAAAGGATGTCATCCGCAAACAGCGACATTTTAAACTGCTGGGAGGTGAGAGTAAAACCCTGCACATTCGAATTGTGTCTAATGTGGATGGCCAGAGGTTCAAGGAATATAGCGAATAACAAGGGTGACAGAGGACACCCTTGTCTGGTGCCTCTACACACCGGGAAGGGTGCCGTGTATCTATCATTGATTTTGAGACAAGCAGTTGGGAGGTGATAAAGGGTGCGTATCCAGTTGTGAAAGAAGGGACCAAATTTCATATAGTACAGGGTTTGGAATAGAAAGGGCCAGTGAACCATGTCGAAAGCTTTTTCTGCGTCGATGGCCAGGAGAAGATGGGCCGCCTTCTGAGTGGAAGAGCCCCAGATAATATTTATGATTTTGCGGACATTATCACTGGCCATACATCCCGGGATAAAACCCGCCTGGTCTGGGTGTATAATTTGAGCGATAAAGCGATTAATCCTGTCCGCTAGTATCTTTGCAAGCAATTTGAGGTCCAAATTAATTAGTGATATCGGGCGGTAGGAGGCACAGAGAGTAGGGTCCCTACCAGGTTTGGCATTGATGGTAATACCTGCCTTGTTCGAATCAAAGTTTAAAGTACCACCCTCCCGCAGATAGTTAAAGTGGCACTGTAAATATGGTGTGATATTGGAACCAAAGGACTTATAGAATTTGGCAGTGAGGCCGACTGGGCCCGGGGACTTTCCGACCTTTAAATTCTTGATGGCCATCATGATTTCTAATATGGAAATGTCTGCATTAAGTAGCTCCGTCATTTCAGGAGATAATTGGGGTAACTGGGTAGATTGTAGATAATGTTCAATATCTCTGAGCTGTATATGGGACTCTGCAGAGTACAATGACTGATAGAATTTAAGAAATTGCTGTGCAATAGCAGAGTGGGTAGATTCAATGTGGCCTTGGTCTGTTTTGATTTTGAGAATATGATTTTGGAGGGCCTCTTTTTTTAATTGATGAGCAAGGATCCTTCCAGCCTTATTGCCCCCTCGAAATGGGATTGTCTAGTAAGGTTTAGCACATGAGCAATATGAGCTAACTCAAGCCTCTGAAGGTCACTTTTTTGAAGGAGTTAATAAACATGTGGATAAAGGTGAACCGGTAGATATAGTATACTTGGATTTTCAGAAGGCATTTGACAAAGTTCCTCATGAGAGGCTTCTAGGAAAAGTAAAAAGTCATGGGATAGGTGGCGATGTCCTTTCGTGGGTTGCAAACTGGCTAAAAGACAGGAAACAGAGAGTAGGATTAAATGGGCAATTTTCTCAGTGGAAGGGAGTGGACAGTGAAGTGCCTCAGGGATCTGTATTGGGACCCTTACTTTTCAATATATTTATAAATGATCTGGAAAGAAATACGACGAGTGAGATAATCAAATTTGCAGATGACACAAAATTGTTCAGAGTAGTTAAATCACAAGCAGATTGTGATAAATTGCAGAAAGACCTTGTGAGACTGGAAAATTGGGCATCCAAATGGCAGATGAAATTTAATGTGGATAAGTGCAAGGTGATGCATATAGGGAAAAATAACCCATGCTATAATTACATAATGTTGGGTTCCATATTAGGTGCTACCACCCAAGAAAGAGATCTAGGTGTCATAGTGGATAACACATTGAAATCGTCGGTACAGTGTGCTGCGGCAGTCAAAAAAAGCAAACAGAATGTTGGGAATTATTAGAAAAGGAATGGTGAATAAAACGGAAAATGTCATAATGCCTATGTATCGCTCCATGGTGAGACCGCACCTTGAATACTGTGTACAATTCTGGTCGCCGCATCTCAAAAAAGATATAATTGCGATGGAGAAGGTACAAAGAAGGGCTACCAAAATGATAAGGGGAATGGAACAGCTCCCCTATGAGGAAAGACTAAAGAGGTTAGGACTTTTCAGCTTGGAGAAGAGACGACTGAGGGGGGTTATGATAGAGGTGTTTAAAATCATGAGAGGTCTAGAACCGGTAGACGTGAATCGGTTATTTACTCTTTCAGATAGTAGAAAGACTAGGGGGGCACTCCATGAAGTTAGCATGGGGCACATTTAAAACTAATCGGAGAAAGTTCTTTTTTACTCAACGCACATTAAACTTTGGAATTTGTTGCCAGAGGATGTGGTTAGTGCAGTTAGTATAGCTGTGTTTAAAAAAGGATTGGATAAGTTCTTGGAGGAGAAGTCCATTACCTGCTATTAAGTTCACTTAGAGAATAGCCACTGCCATTAGCAATGGTAACATGGAATAGACTTAGTTTTTGGGTAATTGCCAGGTTCTTATGGCCTGGATTGGCCACTGTTGGAAACAGGATGCTGGGCTTGATGGACCCTTGGTCTGACCCAGTATGGCATTTTCTTATGTTCTTATGTTCCTCTCTAGCCTTAGATAGTTGAATGAGAACCTTCTTGGACCCAGTCTGTACATGACACTGCATTAAAGACTTGATTTGACCCCGAAGTGAAACACAGGCTGCTTCTCTCTTTTTTTTAAGATAAGCTGAGTGAGAAATAAAATGGCCTCTTATAAAGGATTTGAAACTGTCCCACAATGTTATCGGTGAGGAAACAGAGGTCTCATTTATTTGGAAATATTCATTGATTATAGACATTGTGGACTTAATAAATGGAGGATCTTGTAAAATAGAGTCATTAAGTCTCCAAAATTTACTCCCGAGGTCACCTCCTATAAGATAGAGCGTTATAGAAATAGGGGCATGATCTGACCAAGATATTATTCCCACCTCGGAGCACTGGACACTATGATATAGAAATGTATCCACCAATAGGTAATCAATTCTAGAATAAGAATCATGAGCTTTAGAATAGAATGTATAAGATCTTGAATGTGGATAAGTTAGCCTCCAGGGGTCCACCAAATCATGGACCTGCATTAAATCCTTAAGAGCTCTGGTATGCGCAATAGCTGTATGTGAATGGCCCTTTGAGGTGTCTATAGAGGGCGAGATACTGACATTCAAGTCACCACCAATGATAAGCCGCCCAACCACATGTTGCAGTATGATGTGTTGCATTTGATGAAAGAAAGCAGCCTGGTCACTGTTGGGTGCATACATATTTAAAACAGTGAAATCCGTGTTATGCATAGTAATACAGAGAAGTATATAATGCCCCATAGGATCTGTAATACATTTTTTACATTCAAAAACCAAATGAGAAGCAAATAGAACTCCAACCCCGGCATATTTAGATTTTTTAGTAACTGCTGCAAAATATTGACCATTAAATTTAGAGGATTTCATGAGAGACTCATATCTACGAGTGAGATGAGTCTCCTGTATTAGTATAATATCTGGCAAGGTTAGGGACATCTCTTTATAAAAAAGGGAGCGTTTCTGAGGGGAATTAAGGCCCTTTACATTGAGGGAGATAATTTTCAGTTGAGCCATGATGTCATGAAAATAAATTAATCTGTAATCATAACAGAGAAGTTGTCCCAGAAAGTATCATCAGCAATACCAACAATGGTAACGCGAGACACTGGAAATATCTTGTGAGGGATAAGTACCATAAGGGTAGTGGAGAATGACATAGGCGCCTATCCTTCCAACATTTGGAAAATAAAGGCAAACAATGACTGGTCTAATTATAGTCTGAAGGCTGAATAATAGCATGATCCCCAGGAGGACTGTAAATGTCCTCCGAACCCCTAAGAACAGCCTGCTATTCCCTCCATGCAGGCATACTACCATCTTGGTGTGAGGGGTGTAGATATGACCCCGGAGGGATGCCATACTCTGCTAGCCCCCACCCATCCTCCAGAGCATGGAACAGATCAACAAAAATTTAGAAAACTGCGTCAAAAGCTTGTGAATTACTGAGACCTTCAGAATAACTTGAGAAAATACACATATAATATATCAATAAACAATGAACTCATCAGAGTAACTGCGGTCTGTCGCATAAGGAAATCTAGCGTCGCCCATAGAAAAGAAGTCAGGAAGGGCCCTGGCTGGACGAGGACCCTCCGGAGTGCCTGCGCAGGCGGCTGTTGCGAGGCCCGACCCTTTGCCAGGCAGGGTAGGGCGGGCGCGTTGTTTGCGAGCTGCCTTTCTTCTGCGGTGACTGCGTAGAGGAAAAGCCGATGGCTGACAAGCTAGAATAGGCTTCGTCTGGAATCAGGCATTTGTGCGTGACTCCTTCCAGGGAGTATGAAATGCCGAATGGGTGCATCCATCTATATTTTATGTTCTTGGTACGCAGAAAAACCGTAATATCCTGAAATTTTTGCCGGTTTTGAAGAGTTGCATATGAGAGATCAGTAAAAATAGAAATGTTATGACCTTCCCAGGTCCAATTGGTTTTCTCTCTCGCAGAAGACGCAACTTTTTCTTTAGTAAGATATCAGTAAAGCACACAATTATGTCCCTTGCTTTATTTATTTGGGGAGCCCTCAACGCTCGGTGAGCCCGGTCAAATTGAAGTACGGGCATATTTTCTGGATCGCTTTTGCGGGTCTCCTGCAACACATGGAGGCAAAAACTTTTGATAAGCGCATGGCAGTCTTCCGTCGGCAGCCTTCAGGGAAACCCCTGAAACGGAGGTTACTCCGTCTTGTTCTATTTTCAAGGTCAGCTAGCTTAGAATATAATTGAGTATTGTCCGCCCGGAGCTCATCGCATAGCTTCTTATTAGTAATAGAAAGCTCGTGGTTACCTGCCAGGTGTACATCAAGTTCGTCCACCCGATGTCCTAAGGAATTGAGATCTTCCCTCATTTCTTCCATGTGTGTCATGAGTGTTGTGCTCAGGCTTGTGGACCCTTGGCCGGCAAGAGGATGGTATACCTTTCGGAGGGTCCGTAGGCTCTCTCGTCGGGTGGCGAGGCAGAACAGGAGGCAGGACCAGCTGACCCTTGGTACTGGAGACTGAGGCGAACATGGAGATGATGAAGAGAGGAGATAAGGCGCTGTGTCTTCACCACTGGTAGTCTGCGGTCCCCCCCCGGGAGGAGCCCGTAGGGACCCGACCGCTGGGACTTAGGTGGACCTAGGGAGGTCAGGGTAACGGTGCAAAGGCCAACTGGAGCTTCGCCCTGAAAGCCCGCGGTCCCCCCAGGAGGAGCCCGTAGGGACCCGGGCCGCTGGGACTTAGGTGGGCCCTTGGAGAGTCTTGAAGGAGTCCTAGGTCGAGTGCCAGAGGGTCGTCGCTCACCAGTCCGAAGTCGTGTACCAGAGAATCACCGCTCGCCAATCCGAAGTCAGGAACCAGAGAATCACCGTAAGCCAATCCAAAGTCAGGAACGAGAGAATCACCGTAAGCCAATCCGAAGTCAGGAACCAGGAACACCAAGACGGAACAGGATCCAAAGCTCAAGGACTCACCGAAGCAAGCAGATTGGACAGCGCTGGAGGACGTTGCCAAGTCGAGGAATGAGCAGAGGAAGCCTCCTTAAATACTTCCTCTGCTTGGATTATTGGAAGCAGGTGAGTATCCTTAAAGGGATCAAGTCCCTTTAAATCCAGCAGGGGGGCGTGGCCTCGTGCCTAAAGATGGTGGCGGCCATCTTGGATTTCCTCCTCCGAGGAAAGCCAGCTGAGCTCCGCGAGGGAGGCGCGGGGACGGCTCCCCAGCGGGCGGCCAGACCGCGGACCACCCCCGGGGCGATGGGCACCAGCCCCGGGGAGCATGCCAGGAGTTTGCCACGGCGAGTCGCCACCGTGGTAGAGGTAGGGAGCCACGCCCGTGGATGGCCACGGGCGCGGAATACAACAATGAGCTCTTGTCGGTAAGTTTTGATATCAGCCCTGATGCTAGAGAACCATTCTCTGAACTCGGCCCGAGTTGGGTGCTCAGTAAGTTGGGGTTCGGTGGATTCAGGGCCGCTCTGGTGAAGCTCGGGCCTTCAGATCGCTCAGCGGCGCCATCTTGTTCTGCAGCCTCGCGGCCCAGCGGATCATCAGTCTCATCATTTCGATAAGTCCGGATTTTTCTTTCTGAGCGACATAGCTCTTGGTTTGGACTGTCGATCCGTATATAATGCGACAATTATCGGTTAAGGTAGGACGCAGATTCTGAAGGATTAGGTGAGGGACGGCAGGAGCTCCCGGATCAAGCTACCATCGAGGCGTGTGATGTCACACGTCCCCCCCTCCCAATGGAGTTCTGATGCAAGAGTTCTAAATTCTATAGTGTAATCCGCCAACGGACGACCTCCTTGGCGAAGTTGTAGAAGCTTGAAACCAGTGACTACTTGTTTTCCTGGATCATCAAATATTGTTTGGAACAGTTTCAAGAACTGAGGAAGATTTTGCAGAATTGGATCTGATCGTCTCCAGTAAGGAGAAGACCACACCAGGGCCTTGCCCTCCAACAAACATAAGATATATGTAGTCTTAGTCAGATCATCCGGAAAAAGAGAAGCTTGTAGATGGAAATGCATGCTGCATTGATCGAGGAATCCCTGGCACAAACGAGGTTCATCTGAATAATATGTAGGAATAGGTAATGGAATGTTTGGACGAGTGTTCCCCGGCATCACGGATGGTGGAGGTAAAGGTGGTGGAGCTGCCTGAGCCGCCGCCAAAGAATCGAGACGAGCGATGAGCCGTTCTAGGGAAGACGCCATAGATTCCAATAGTCATTGCTCCATAATCTTCTGGGCCAGTTCAGGAATGGCCTGCCTGGCTGAGGCCTCTGCCGGGTCCATGGCCTTGGTATTCTGTTATGAACCTGGAAGTGGACCCTTAGTCCGAGGAAGGGTTAGGGCTACTTCAGAGAAAGTGAACCCTCGTAGACCCCTCTCGTTGGAAGGCAAGGCCTGTTACTGCAGAAGTTGAAGAAATGCTTCGCCACTGGAAGTCCTTGGTCCCCCCAGGAGGAGCCCGTAGGGACCAGGACTGCTTGGACTTAGGTGAATCACAGAGGATGGAGAGTTGGTCTGGATGCAGGCGCCTCCTGTAGGTCATGGTCTCCAGACCGCTGGCGCCTCCAGCAGGTCGTAAGTCCATCCAGTAATGACAGCTGAAGAGTGGTCGGAAGCCGGTTCAGAGTCAATGCCAGGAGAGAGGTCGGAAGCTGGTCCAGAGTCAACGCCAGGAGGGAGGTCGGAAGCCGGTCCAGAGTCAACGCCAGGAGGGAGGTCGGAAGCCGGTCCAGAGTCATCGCCATAAGAATCAAACCAAGGAGGGAGAAGAGCAGAAGCAGGAACAAACAAACAAGAACAGGCTCGGTCGGAGGAATCAAGGAACTCCGAGCTCAGAACTTGACCAAACAGGAAGCCTCAATACCAAGGCAAGGTCTGAGGAGCAGACCTTGCCTTAAATACAAAAAATACAGGGAGGAGTCCAAGAGAGGAACCACGACAACTTCCTGTCGTGGTTCCTTTAATTTTAACCTGCAGCCGCGCGCGCGGCCCTAGTCAGCCCCAGAGGGGGGTGGAGTCAACCCGGCAAGAGAGGAGCCATGCGGCCGGACGCCAACATTGGCAACGGCCGTGAGAGAAGCGCGGGAGAGGACTGCCCGCGCCCGCCAGAGCCTGAGAAACGGCCCGACCCCGCGGGTAGGCTTTTGCCCCAGTCGCGGGCTGCCGCAACCGGCGGCCATGACAGTCGGTCCTGACCGCGGACTGCCGTGGCCGGCGACCATAACAGATCTAGGGACTATGTTAGGTGCTATATTTCTATTTCCATTTCTCCAGTTTTGCACTGCATGCAGAGTGGCTTTTTTGAGTTTCCATTTCAGTTTATGGTCTTTCTGTACTTTGTGAAGGTCAGTTTTGTGGGTATTTCAGAGGTGAGGTATTTTACTAGTATGTAGGCATTTGTATCAGTCTTATTTGTTGTGTTTTCTCAATAGGCCATACATTGGTGATAAATTAATCTTTTCATAAGGAGAGCTATTGTGCCTGGTAGTAGAGAGAGTTTGTTTTGCTGTTACTGAGATGACACCAGAACCAGAATATCTTTTTTATATGGTGAATTGTATGGGGAATGTCCTAGTTCTGCTCCCATTGTTGAGGGGATGAAAGGGGTTCCTGTGAATGCAAAGTGTATGTTTTCATTTAGCCCAGTGACAGTCATGTGTTCAGTGTGTCACATATGTGAGAACCATCTGTCAGGTGTGTCCTGACCAAAACAAGGGTGAGAACCACTGATCTAAGGTAAGAACCGCTAAAGAAGAAACAGTCTAGTCTATAGAGGCCATAACCTACCACAAGTCATCAAGGTAAACACAGGATGGCTTAACCAAAACGGGTCTGACCTGAATTTCCATAATGGTAGTCTGCAATAACTGTATATCCACTCCAGTCGATGGGGCTGGGTGCCCATAGTTTGCAGCAAGAGTTCCCTCCTCCAAACTGTATTGGGGAAATGTCGCAACACAACATGGAGGAGTTCCTGAAACCTGTTTCTTGTTGCAGCGACAGAACCCCCGCACAGGTAGCGTAACTGGGAAGCTATGAGGCCGAATGCACCTCAGGGCTGAGAGACGCCTCAGCCAATGACGGGTCATTTACCAGGGTGGAAGCCGAAGGAGTGGCAGTGTATTCAGGAATACTTGTTTGCCGCAATCCTCTCTCTTCAGGAAAGCACCGCACTGCTCCCTTTCTTTTCTCCATATTCAAAAAGATAAAAAGCAACAGGCTCCAAGATAAAAGGAATTATTAAGGGAGAGCTCAGAAAAGCATGTCTAGTTCAGGCGCCATCTTGACTCCTCCTTGTACCATGCTTTTTGACTCCTGATAAGGGAAGGAGTTGAGGGTGTGTTATGGTGGGGTAAGGGATACTGAAAATTTCATACTGAAAATGATGTGATATTGTTATGCAATAATTGATTGTTCTTGATTGATTCTGTTAACAATAAAAATTGAAATTGCAAAGGCGGCTCCATCTTCAACGATGCACCCCCTTCCACTGGAATAGTGGTATGCCTGTCACAGCTACAACAGGTGCATCCACCGGTGGAATCTGAAAGAACTTCAGAAAGGTCTCCAGTGGGAGAAGGTACAGAATCTTCAGGAGCTCCACCCCCACAATTCTGACTTGGAGGAGTCCCACTCTGCTAACATCAGTTCCCCACCTCCTACTGTGGGTGGTGGGGAAAGACAGTTATGGAAGTCCGCTTTCCCTTAATGATTGTAACGGTTCTCTTGGGTTTTCGGCTCTTCCAAGTAGAGGCAAGAAAGCATCTGCTCTATTAGAAATCCTACTTTCCCTTTGTAAAACCAGCGAATAGCAGATTCTTCCTCCAGCCCTGGCGTGTCCTCCCCCTTCTCTAGGGATGCCGAGCTATTGTCATCACCAAGATCTTCCGCATCCCCAGGCCCCTTTCAGGGAGGACCTGGGACCTCACTGTCCCCCGCACCCTCTTAACCAGCACCTGGGAAGTTAGAATCAGCAGCAAGACCTCAGCCACCTTTCCTGCAGCTACATGTGAGGCCTCTCTGGACCATAAAAAAGGCATAAAGGAAATGATGCAAATTCTAGTAAAACGTCTGGGGAGAAGTCTCCATGGACACCCGGGCCCAACACCTCCAAAGTTCCAGGTGTATGACCGCAGACACCAGAGTAGGAATCGCCTCAGGGCCCCCACAAACCCCCAACATCTCAATCTCCCCCTGGCCAACTTGCATGGGAAAATCATCTAAAAAGGCCATCGGCTCTGAGGCACCCACAGCTGACTACGTGTCTGGTCCTTAAGCCTTCGGTGGCACTAAAAAGGAGCTTTGTGGAGGAAAGAAGGAAGAAGAACCGGTCACTAGGCAACCCACAGGTGCTGCAAGTGAGTGTATACACTAAGCACAGAGATTCCTTCTCAGCCAAGGCCCAAAGCGAGTGGCTGTGCTTGCAACGGCGCATGCCTCTCATGGCCTGATCCATCCCCCTCTGTTGCAGTGAACACATGTCCAGTTCACCAACTCCCTCACCCCACCAGCAAACTGACAAGCGGCCCATTGCTCCCCTTCCCTAAGTCACGGCTGCCAGAAAATGAGTTGTCTCCTCGAGCAGTGCAGAGGCTTCACATGCCTTGTCCCTCTTTCTAGGTTTTTTTTTAAATTTTATTTTTTTGCTTTATTAAAAAAGGACAGCTAAGAGCAGAAGCGAGCAGATGAGGAGTGGGGTGCGGGGAGAGAATGGGGGGAGTCAAACTGCAAACTTCCTCTCAGGAGGAACAATTCTTCTCTTTTTTTTTGTTTGGCTGATCCCCCCTGCCAAGCTCTACCAAGCACCTTTAGGGACCGGGAGTGGCTAGTTGGGCTTACACCTCTAGTCGCAACCAGTGGCCTGGCCTGGGGTCTAATCCATGATCCAACGCCGAGCTGCTGCACCATCCACATCTACCATTTGCTGGAGGCAGAAAAAGCAAAATTGCTTACCTTGTAATAGGTGTTATCCCAGGACAGCAGGATGTAGTCCTCACATATGGGTGACGTCATTCATGGAGCCCTTAAGCGGGAAAAACTTCTGGCAAGTTTCTAGAAGCTTTTAACTGGCTGCCTGAGGCTACTGAGCATGCCCGGCATGCCATGATATTCCCTGCCACAGGGGTCTCACTCCAGTCTTGTATGTAGCAATAAGCGTTAGCAAAAATAAAATAATAAAGTCTGAGGCCCAACTCCGCGGGGTGGCGGGTGGGTTTCGTGAGGACTACATCCTGCTGTCCTGGGATAACACCTATTACAAGGTAAGCAATTTTGCTTTATCCCAGGACAAGCAGGATGCTAGTCCTCACATATGGGTGATTAGCAAGCTAGAGGCTGAGTCATTGTCCATGCAGGTAACCGGAATGCCGTGTTGAAGAAATGAGTCAGCCAAAGATCACAGTAGATTGGATGTAGAAGGAGTTGGGATTAAACTGGAAACAAGTTCTTTAAGACAGATTGTCCATAGGCTGCATCCTGTCGTCCTTCCTTGTCCAAACAGTAATGAGCTGCAAAGGTGTGAAGGGAACTCCATGTTGCTGCTTTACAAATGTCAATGATTGGCACTGAACGAAAATGTGCTACTGAGGTTGACATTGCTCTCACTGAATGTGCCTTTACTCGTCCCTGAAGAGGAAGGCCTGCTTTTCCATAGCAAAATTGTATGCAATCTGCTAACCAATTGGATAGAGTATGCTTTCCCACTGCTTTACCTGGCTTATTTGGGTCATAAGAGACAAAAAGCTGATTGGATTTTCTGATAGACGTAGTGCGATTTAAATAAAAGGACAATGCACGTTTACAGTCCAAAGTGTGTAAAGCTCTTTCGCCTTGGTGAGAGTGAGGCCTTGGAAAGAACGTGGGTAAAACTATTGTTTGATTTAAGTGGAATTCCGTAACTACTTTAGGAAGGAATTTTGGGTGTGTTCGGAGAACCACTCTGTCATGGAGAAACTTTGTATAAGGTTCATACGTGACAAGTGCCTGTAACTCACTAACCCTTCTAGCAGATGTGATGGCTATGAGGAAAATAGTTTTCCATGTGAGAAATTTAAGATCACAGGAATCTATGGGTTCGAAAGGAGAACGCATTAGTCCTGTTAAGACCAGATTTAGGTCCCATTGTGTAGCTGGGGGCCGAATTGGTGGTCTTAGGTGTGTTAGACCTCTCATGAATCTACTGACGAGAGGTTGTGTAGATATAGGTGCATCTCCTATTTTGTTATGATAAGCGGAGATTGCACTCAAATGTACTCTGATTGATGATGTTTGGAGACCAGAGTCTGATAGATGGTACAAATAGTCTAGAAGAGAAGCTGTGGGGCAAGTGAAAGGATCGATATTGTTTTGCTTGCACCAGAAAGTAAATCGTTTCCATTTGAAAGAATAATTCTTTCTCGTGGAAGGTTTTCGTGAAGCTATAAGCACTTGAGAAACAGTAGTTGAAAGATTGAGTGGTTGTAAGATTAGGCTTTCAACATCCATGCTGTCAGGGATAGGGATTGAAGGTTGGGATGTCGTAACCGACCCTGATCCTGAGTGATGAGATTGGGAGTTACTCCCAGGTGTATTGGATCCCTGACTGACAGATCTAGAAGTGTGGGAAACCATACTTGCTGAGGCCAATATGGGGCTATGAAGATCATGGATCCCTTGTCCTGTTGTAGCTTCACCAGTGTCTTGGTGATGAGCGGTATTGGAGGATAAGCATATAGTAGGCCTGAGTTCCAAGGGCGAGCAAAGGCGTCTTTGGCTGGTTGGTTCTTCTGTGTGCGCAGAAAACAGAAGTTGTCCACCTTGTGGTTCAGATGTGACGCAAAAAGGTCTGTTGATGGTTGTCCCCAACGTTGGAAGATTTTGTTCGCAATAGAGGGATTTAGAGACCATTCATGCGGTTGGAACTGGCGACTGAGTCGGTCTGCTAGGACATTTTGAATCCCTGCTAGGTAAGTGGCCTGTAGGAACATTGAGTGGTTCAAGGCCCAGTCCCAAATTTGTGCAGCTTCCTGACAGAGGAGATACGAGCCCGTACCTCCCTGTTTGTTGATGTACCACATGGCTACAGTATTGTCTGTCTGTATTAGTACAGTCTTGTGTGAAAGGCAGTCCTTGAACGCATGCAGTGCATAACGGATTGCTCGAAGTTCCAGAAAATTGATTTGATATGTGGCTTCGAGTTTTGTCCAAGTTCCTTGAGTCTGAAGAGAGTGTACATGAGCTCCCCATCCCAAGGTGGATGCATCTGTAGTTAATGTTATTTGAGGGATCGGTTTTTGAAAGGGTAGGCCCTTGCGTAAATTGTCCTTGATTGTCCACCAGTGTAGCGAGGAGCATAGTTGGTGGGTTACTTGGATCCGATAATGTAGTGGTTGAATGGCTTGGATCCACTGTGATCGAAGAGTCCATTGGATTAATCTCATGGCAAGTCTGGCCATAGGAGTGACGTGAACCGTTGAAGCCATGTGGCCTAGTAAGATCAGAAACTGATGAGCTGTCACTTGTGGTTGTGTGGACATGGAGTACGCCAACTGGGACAGTGTTTGTGCACGGTCTTCTGGAAGAAAAGCTCGTGCAAGGTTTGTGTCCAATTCTGCTCCTATGTATTGGAGTAGATGAGACGGTTGCAGGTGGGATTTTTGATAATTGATGAGAAAGCCCAGTCTGTGAAGTAACTGTATTGTGTAATGTAGAGAAGTTAGTGCTCCTTGTTGTGACTGACTTTTTATTAGCCAATCATCGAGGTAAGGGAACACATGAACACCTTGTTTGTGCAAATGTCCTGCTATTACTGCTAGGCATTTGGTGAATACTCTGGGAGCTGAGGCGAGGCCGAATGGTAAGACTCTGTATTGGAAATGCTGGTGTCCCACCTTGAATCTTAGGTACTTGTGATGAGGTGGGAATATAGGTATGTGAGTATATGCATCTTGGAGATCCAGAGAACAAAGCCAATCCCCTCTTTGTATGAGTGGAAGCATGGTGCCTAAGGATACCATTCTGAATTTTTCTTTCCTTAGAAATTTGTTTAGATTTCTGAGATCTAGAATGGGACGAAGGCCTCCGGTTTTCTTTGGAATGAGGAAATACCGGGAATAGAATCCTCTTCCCTTCTGAGAGTGTGGTACGTGTTCCACAGCTTTTGCTTTCAGAAGAGTAGATAATTCTGTTTGTAATTGAGGAATGTGTTCGAGATAGGAGTTTTGTGGTGGAAACTCCTGAGGGGGAGCTGTGAAGTCTAGGTGGTAACCCTGATGAACTATGGATAAGACCCACTGATCTGTTGTAATGCTTTCCCATTTGTTGTAAAATTGGGAAATTCTTCCCCCTACTGGTAATTCTGGATAAGGGTTTGGTTGGCTCTGCTCTCTGGGATGGCTTTCAAAAACCAGAGGTTGTTGAGGTCTTGTAGGCCGTGATCTAGAGGTCTGAGGGTAATATCTCCTTGGCCTGTAGAAAGGACGTCTTGTGTCCCTACGTGGCGGCTTGCGGGTAGGGTGAGATGCAGTGTCATGTGACAAAGTGGAGAGCTGCTTTAAGGTTTCAGAGTGTTCTCTAAGCTGTGCCACAGCGTCTTGCACTTTTGTGCCGAACAAATTATCACCTTGGCAAGGCAAGTCCACTAGTTTGTCCTGTACTTCGGGACGTAAGTCCGAAGCCTTCAGCCAGGCCCATCTTCGTGCACTAATGCCAGATGCTGCAGTTCTGGAAGAAGTCTCAAAAGCATCATACGCCGCTCGTACCTCGTGCTTTCCAGCATCTAGACCCTTTTGCACAATTTGTTGTGCTGCCTCTTGTTGTTGCTGAGGCAGGGATGGGAGAAATTCTTCTATCTGTTTCCAGAGATTTCTCTGGTGCTGCGTCATATACAGCTGATACGCAGCAATCTTGGAATTCAGCATGGCTCCCTTGTAAATCTTTCTTCCCATAAGGTCTAGGAATCTGTTGTCTTTCCCTGGAGGAATAAAGGCGTGCGTTCTGGATCTGCGTGATTTCTTTTGAGCAGATTCTACTACTAATGAGTTGTGTGGAAGTTGTGGTTTTTCAAAACCTGGGGCTGCTTGTTGCGGTCTCAGGCGCCACGGTGGCGCCCGAGGCCTTACCTCCTCTTCGGGTCCCGGAGCCCTGCCGCGATCCGCGGACTCGGGACCCCGGCCACAGCTCCCTCCTTCCGCTCCGACCCCGCGCGGGCCTGCAAGGCCTTCAGGCGCCATGCGCTGGCTCCCTCTCCACCGCCGGCGTCCTCCCGCGGCTAGCCCCGCCCCCTAGGCACGCGCGCGCGGCAGAGCCCTGTTTTTAAAGGGCCCAGCGCGGGAAAGCACGGCTCCTCCCTTTCCTGACGTCAGACGCCGCAGGGCTATTTAAGCCCTGCAGTTCCTAGTCTTCCTTGCCTTGCAACGAGGTTCCTTCTTCCGAAGAGCTAGTTGCCATCGTTCCTGTTACTCCTGTTTTGTCTTCAGCCTGCCTTGACTCCGGTCCGTGACTTCGACTCCTGTTTTGTCTTCAGCCTGCCTTGACTCCGGTCCGTGACTTCGACTCCTGTTTTGTCTTCAGCCTGCCTTGACTCCGGTCCGTGACTTCGACTCCTGTTTTGTCTTCAGCCTGCCTCGACTCCGGTTCGTGACCCCGACTCCTGCTTGCTCGCCGCCTGCCAAGACTCCGGTTCGTATTCCACTCCTGGGTTTCCTCGTCCTCGCCTAAGTCCCAGCGGTCCGGGTCCCTACGGGCTCCTCCTGGGGGGACCTCGGACTTCCAGGGCGAAGACTCCTAAGTCCTAGCGACCCGGGCTCCCACAGCTCCTCTGGAGGAGTCACGGGTTTCCAGGTGAAGCTCCAATTGCCCAGTGGGAGTTCTGCCTACAGACTGTTCCCTCGGGTCGGTCGGCCTAAGGATCCACATCCGGATTTCCTCCATCACAACAGTTTGCAAGGCCATGGATCCGGCAGACCTCGCCGGGCTACAGGCCATTCCGGGTTTGGCCCAGCGGTTGGTTCAGCAACAGCAGGTCCTGGCTGCAACAGTAGAGCGGCTGGCCGCTCGCATGGATGCCGAGCCGCCCGCACCTGTTCCGGTACCAGCACCCGCTCCAGCACCACTGGTAACCCTCCAGTCCCCTATGCAGCTTCCAGCGCCCTCACGCTATGCCGGGGATGCCAAGGTGTGTCGAGGGTTCTTAAACCAATGTTATGTGCGCTTTGCACTACTGCCTAACCAGTTTCCTACAGATGGCACCAAGGTGGCGTACATTTTTTCCCTTTTGGACGGACGGGCCCTGAACTGGGCTTCCCCCATGTGGGAGAATAATGATCCAGCGCTGGGGGATTTGAACCGTTTTGTGGAAGAGTTCAAAGCGGCTTTTGATGAGCCAGCACGACAGGCTTCCGCTACCTCAGAGTTACTTCAGCTCTGGCAAGGAACGCGAACTTTGGCGGACTACGCGTTGGAATTCCGCACGCTCGCCCACGAGGTAGGCTGGCAGGATGAGGCTCTTCGGGGCGTGTTCCTGGAAGGCTTAGCCGGTCGTATTAAGGACGAGCTAGCGGCTCGGGATCTGCCGGAGACCCTGAGTTCCCTTATTGACTTGGCGGGCCGAATTGATTGGCGTTTGCAGCAGAGGGCGAAAGAGGGGCGCCCTTTTCGACGCTTGACATCCGTGACTCCCAGGATCTCGAACTCGGGCTCACGGGGAACTGCACCTGCACCAGCAACTTCCTCGGACGAGCCCATGCAAGTGGGCCGCTCGTCATTGTCACCCGAAGAAAGGCAGCGACGCCGCGACTTGAGGCTGTGCCTGTACTGTGGCGGTAAGGGCCACTACCTTGCACAGTGTAAGGAACGGGCGGAAAACTCCCGCGCCTAGGTGTAAGGGAGGAGTGTCCCCTAGGCTGCCTTAGCGCTGCTCCTCAGTGTACCATACCGGTAACCTTGGAATATCCTGGTGGTTCCTTCCTCACGCAAGCCCTAGTCGACTCCAGGGCAGGAGGCAACTTCATTACTAAGGACCTGGTGCAACAGCTGAATCTTCCTACACGATCTAGGACTCCTGCCTTACGGGTAACCTCTATTCAGGGTACTCCTTTGTCTGGATGCATTTCCTCAGAGACCTTTCCGTTGATTTTGCAGACGGGCTTATTGCACACAGAGGAGATTTCGTTGTTAGTTTTGGAGAGAGCTGTACATCCGGTGGTCCTTGGTTTACCCTGGCTCCAAAAACACTCTCCTGTAATTCGCTGGAAGGACTTTCAGATTACCCAGTGGAGTTCTGAGTGTTTCCAATCCTGCCTCCAAGCAAAAAGATTCCAACGGATTCCGCTGGCTCTCACCTCTCCGGTATTACCGGCTCCGTATGCAGATTTTCTGGATGTCTTTTCCAAAGAAAAAGCAGAATTGTTACCGCAACACCGACCGTTTGACTGTGCGATAGAGTTGCTCCCGGGTACTACTCCCCCTCGGGGACGGGTATACCCGTTGTCTCAGCCTGAGACCCGGGCTATGTCAGAATACATCACCGAGAATCTGGCTAAGGGCTTCATCCGCCCTTCAAAGTCTCCCGCCGGAGCAGGTTTCTTTTTTGTTGCTAAGAAGGACGGAGCCTTGCGGCCTTGCATAGATTACCGTGGGCTCAACGCTATCACCAAGAAGAACCGGTACCCGCTTCCCCTCATTCCGGAATTGTTGGATAGGCTCCAAGGAGCCCAAGTGTTCACTAAATTGGACCTCCGTGGCGCATACAATCTGGTCCGAATCCGTCCCGGGGATGAATGGAAGACGGCGTTCAACACCCGGGACGGCCATTATGAATACCTAGTGATGCCGTTTGGACTGTGCAATGCTCCCGCCGTATTCCAGCACTTAATGAACGAGATTCTGCGAGAATTATTGCACTCCTGCGTGATCGTCTATTTGGACGATGTTCTCATACATTCCCCGGATCTTACCTCCCATCGGCAACATGTGAGACAAGTACTCCAGATCTTACGAGACCATCATTTGTATGCAAAGTTTGAAAAATGTCTCTTTGAGCAAGAGTCGTTACCCTTCCTAGGGTATATTGTGTCCTCTACCGGTTTCCGGATGGACCCCAGTAAGGTGTCCGCCATCAGGAAGTGGCCCCGTCCTGAGGGGCTTAAAGCGTTGCAACGTTTTTTGGGGTTTGCTAACTTCTACAGACACTTTATTCCCCAGTACTCTCGATTGGTGGCACCTTTAACCGCGCTAACTCAGAAAGGGGCAAACACCCGTCTTTGGCCTAAGGGGGCTTGTGAGGCTTTCGAACAATTAAAGGAGGCGTTTCTCTGGGATACTTGTTTACGTCACCCGGATCCCACACGCCCATTCTTTGTTGAGGTCGATGCCTCTAACATTGCTGTAGGGGCGGTCCTCTCGCAGGTCTCTACCTCCGGGCATCTCCTACCCTGCTCCTATTTTTCCAAAAAATTCTCGTCAGCCGAGTGTAATTACGGCATTGGGGATAAGGAGTTGCTGGCTGTCAAACTTGCGCTGGAGGAGTGGAGACAGTGGTTGGAGGGCTCCCTTCATCCGGTCACGATTTATACAGATCATAAAAACCTGGAGTTCCTCAACCAGGCTCAACGACTTAATCCCCGACAAGCACGTTGGTCCCTTTTCTTTAACCGTTTTGATTTCATACTGAAGTATCGTCCCGCCTCGAAGAATGTACGGGCTGATGCGCTCTCTCGTTATGAAATTCAGGAGGGAAAGGAAGACCTCCCACAACACATCATTGATCCCGCTAGAATCCAGGTAGCCAGTACCACAGTTTCCACTCTAGGACGAGTTGTGGTTTCTCGCAAAGACCGCAGGAGGGTGTTAGCCTGGGCCCACGACTCCCTTTCGGGGGGTCACGCCGGCAGGGAGAGGACGCTCGATCTGCTTAACCGCTATTACTGGTGGCCTCGAATTCGTCAAGATGTGCGAGTATATGTGGATTCGTGCCCAGTATGTGCCCGGCAAAAACCGCCTAGTGGTCGGCCCTGGGGGCTCCTGCAGCCGCTGCCTGTTCCCGCGGAACCATGGTCCCACATAGCCACGGACTTTGTAGTGGATCTGCCACCCTCGGAAGGTAATACGGTGATTTGGGTAACCGTAGACCGCTTTTCTAAGATGATTCACCTGGTACCCTTGCCTAAGCTGCCCTCTGCGCCTGAACTCGCGCTCTTGTTTACCCTACACATCTTCCGGGCTCATGGACTACCACAGAGTATCGTATCAGACAGAGGGCCACAGTTTACGGCCCGTTTTTGGCGTGCCCTTTGTAAGAAATTTGGGGTACAATTAAATTTGTCCACGGCATTTCACCCCCAGTCTAATGGCCAGACGGAGCGCACGAACCGCACTCTTAAAACCTTCCTCCGTAGTTTCATCTCCGAAAAGGGAACTGACTGGGTTTCTCTTCTGCCTTGGGCAGAGTTCGCCTACAACAATCATACCCATGCTGCCATGGGACAAACACCTTTCCAGATTGTGTTTGGACGCCACCCAAGGCCTCCAATACCGCTTCCTATTCCCATTCCATCACCAGCTGCCTTAACCGCAGCACGCCAAGTGCATCATCTCTGGAAGGGGATTCAACTCAAACTGACCACTGCAGCGAGAAAGTCCCAGCAGTTTGCTAACCGTCATCGACGTCCAGCGCCGGTTTTCTTGCCGGGTACCAAGGTGTGGTTAAGCACCCGGAACCTCCAACTACCTAACCGTTCTCGTAAGTTGGCTCCCAGATACTGCGGGCCTTTTCAAGTTGCGGAGCGTATTGGAACAGTATCCTACAGACTTCGCCTTCCGTCTTCACTCCGCATCCATAACGTGTTCCACGTCTCCTTGTTGAAACCGGTGGTACTTTCCCGATTCCACCATCCTTCCACAGACGCACTAGCATCACCTGCATCTCAGGAGAATACGTATCAGGTTCGGGAGGTCTTGGACGTTCGCTTCCATGCCCGTCGCTGGGAATACCTGCTGGCATGGGAGGGGTGCGGCCCCGAAGAAGACTCATGGGAACCAGCTCGGAACATCTTGGACAAATCATTGCTAACTCAATTCCATCTGGACAATCCCGGGAAACCCGGCCCTCGGCGGAGGGGGCGTAAGAGGGGGGGTACTGTTGCGGTCTCAGGCGCCACGGTGGCGCCCGAGGCCTTACCTCCTCTTCAGGTCCCGGAGCCCTGCCGCGATCCGCGGACTCGGGACCCCGGCCGCAGCTCCCTCCTTCCGCTCCGACCCCGCAAGGCCTTCAGGCGCCATGCGCCGGCTCCCTCTCCACCGCCGGCGTCCTCCCGTGGCTAGCCCCGCCCCCTAGGCACGCGCGCGCGGCAGAGCCCTGTTTTTAAAGGGCCCAGCGCGGGAAAGCACGGCTCCTCCCTTTCCTGACGTCAGACGCCACAGGGCTATTTAAGCCCTGCAGTTCCTAGTCTTCCTTGCCTTGCAACGAGGTTCCTTCTTCCGAAGAGCTAGTTGCCATCGTTCCTGTTACTCCTGTTTTGTCTTCAGCCTGCCTTGACTCCGGTCCGTGACTTCGACTCCTGTTTTGTCTTCAGCCTGCCTTGACTCCGGTCCGTGACTTCGACTCCTGTTTTGTCTTCAGCCTGCCTTGACTCCGCTCCGTGACTTCGACTCCTGTTTTGTCTTCAGCCTGCCTCGACTCCGGTTCGTGACCCCGACTCCTGCTTGCTCGCCGCCTGCCAAGACTCCGGTTCGTATTCCACTCCTGGGTTTCCTCGTCCTCGCCTAAGTCCCAGCGGTCCGGGTCCCTACGGGCTCCTCCTGGGGGGACCTCGGACTTCCAGGGCGAAGACTCCTAAGTCCTAGCGACCCGGGCTCCCACAGCTCCTCTGGAGGAGTCACGGGTTTCCAGGTGAAGCTCCAATTGCCCAGTGGGAGTTCTGCCTACCGACTGTTCCCTCGGGTCGGTCGGCCTAAGGATCCACATCCGGATTTCCTCCATCACAACACTGCTTGAACTAAATACGTGGAGTCCACTCTCCTGTTTACGCCAGGTGTTGTACATGGGTGTTCCCAAATTCTTTGTTGAAGGTGCAGTAGCACTTCATGCACTGGGATAGCCAAGTTATGTTTTGGGGGATCTACAAATTGTAGTATCTCCAGTGTCTGTTGTCTTTCATCTTTTTCAGCTTGGAGCTGAAAAGGGATGGATTCTGACATTTCCTGGATGAACGAGGAAAACAATAAGTCCTCAGGAGGGGACTGTTTCTTAGCCTGAGGCGGAGTACCTTCTGATAAAAAATCTTCTGAAGAATGCTCCGATTGTGTATCCGACCATGTGTCTGTTGGGGGCTGGTATTGATGATGTTCCAGCCTTCTAGATGGTGACACCCCAGATGGGCCTTGTAAAGGATCTTGATTGTCAGGTGAACCATCACTGACTTCACTTTCCCTTTCTTCTTCAGGCTGTGTAGGCAAGGATGCTAAAAGGTCCTGATACCTTTTTGTCAGCATGGCATGCAATCTTTTTTCAGAAGAAACTTCTGGAGCATGCGTGGAAGTGTGCTTAGATTTTCCTGATGCCTTCTTTGATGATAAGATTTTTCCTTGTACAGGAGCTCTAGATGGAGCTAGGGTGTAATGAGGTGTTAACTGTGAAGTAGTTGGCATCGAGGAAGTTAGGAAAGAAAACATTGAAATGGGAATCATTGAGGAGATGGGCCTGGAAGCCATTGTGGATATCGAGGTTTGTGAAATAATGGATTCCATCGATGGCCCCGGCATTTGGATCGACGATGAGGCTGCTGATATCGGCTGAGGAGCCGGCATCGCTGAAGAACAGCTCGGCAAATCTATCGGCATAGACAGGGTTGTTAATGCAGACGCTGTAGCCGGCATCGGCATCGAGATCGATGATGGCACCGGCATCGAGATCGAGGACGGCATCGACTTGATAGTCGGCATCGACTGGTCCATCGGCATCGACTGAGAAGTCGGCATCGACCTGGCGGTCGGCATCGACCCTAGGGTCGGCATCGGCGATGACGCCGGTATCTTCTCTTTGAGGGCATCAGTGACAATTTGCTTAATCAAAGCGGTTAAGTCTGTCACAGAAGTCGATGGCATCGATTCCCCTGCGGGTGTTACGGAGGTCGATGATAGCTTCCGTTGTTTAGATACCGGTTCCTCCGGCGGTGGCAATGGAGGAATTGAATGGTGCCTACGGTGTTTATGTTTTGGGCGAACTTCAGATACTGATTTTGACGATGCCACGGATGGTGATGGCGAAGAGGCATCCCCCGAACCCTCCGGGATCCTTTTCTTTATCAATATCTTTTTCGATATGCCCACCGGTGAGGATTTAGTCGAAGTCGTGGGAGACGGCGACGTCTGAATTTGAAAAATCTGAGCCATCTTTTCATGGCGAAGTTTCCTACCTTTCACCGTCATTTCTTGGCATTGGGCACAAGATGCGATGTCATGGTCTCCTCCCAGACAGCGAACGCACTCGACGTGCGGGTCCGTAATCGACATAGTCCGGTTGCAGGCCGGACATTTTTTGAATCCTGAGGTTTTCTCCGTCGACATCTGTCGATGAATTCAGACTCCCTTTTATCGAAAAAAGTATATGGTGTTTGTCACCAGCCGGTGACAGACCGAGTGAGACCCGTAAGGGGCAAAAAAACGTAATATGAACTTTATCGTTGTGAGGTAACTCACAGGGCTCCTATAAACCGCGATGCAGCTAGCAGCGCGGAAAAAAGAAGACTGGAGTGAGACCCCTGTGGCAGGGAATATCATGGCATGCCGGGCATGCTCAGTAGCCTCAGGCAGCCAGTTAAAAGCTTCTAGAAACTTGCCAGAAGCTTTTCCCGCTTAAGGGCTCCGTGAATGACGTCACCCATATGTGAGGACTAGCATCCTGCTTGTCCTGGGATAATACTAGGTTCCTGCCACTAGCGCCACCTCCTGAGTAGTGGCTGTGATATCTGCCTCCATCTGCTGGTAGGGGGAAATAACCTACTTGTTATGGCCTGGACTGGTGTAGCAGAATGAGATGGAAAGAGTAAATTTTCAATGGCTTTTGTGCATAAAAATAGCATATATTTTGCATGTATGTCAGATTTTCCATGCAGTTCATGTATGTGCATACTCCCTTGTTCATGAGCAAAAATACGCTTGGACAAAGTGGGCATATTAGGGTGTGTGCTTTGCTATTTTATAAACAATACACACGAATATTATCTATTTCGAACAGTTTTGTAATGAATTGCAGAATACAAGCACTTGTAAATAAATAAAAATAATCAAGAACGCGCATATGCTTTAACACTAGCTGTTTAATGAGCCAATTTCAGACTTGCTTTGTCTTTTTCAACCTAGTGTTGGGCACGCTAGCTTCTCTTAGTGAATGGAAAAGGCAGCTGGCTAGGACAGGGGGGGGGGGGTGCTAACTGGGAAATCATAGTCCTTGCCTGGAAATGTGTTAGCCTGCAATTTTTTTTGTTAACTTTGTTCTTTTGTCTCATACAAGGTTTTCTTCTATTCTTTGAGAAAACCTTTCAGTAAATGACACTGCATTTATGAAAGAGTCTGTGGGTGTATGGTAACTGGGAAATATTGAGGGATGAGTGAGTGTGACTGGGGCAGATTGGGGGAGGAGAGCAAGTTGAACTAAGGCATACTGAAGGGGTGAGAGTGGGCAGACTGGGGCATATTGGGGGTGAATGAATAGTTGGAGATTTCAAAGTTCAAAATGAGTATAATAGACTTATGTATACTCATTGCACAACAGTTAAGGAGAGAGAGAGAGAACAGAGGAGAAGGTAACCCATACAGAGAATAGACAGGACCAGGGCAGGTTTTGGATCTATCTGAGGAGCAAGTCTTGTACAAGTTCAGGTTCAACAAAGAAACCATACTATACCAATACCAGGGAGGCCATACCTTGCTAGTACAGCTCAAGGTTATTACAACCCTGGCCTTTTATTCCCATTGGCACCTTTCTTTACAGTATTGACTAGAACAAGCCAGTCAGCCATCCCATATGTATTGATCAGTTCCTGGCTGCATCACTATATAGCTTTTCTTCAGAGAAGACAGCAACAACAACAAGTTATGATTGATTTCTACCAAATTGCAGAGTGCCCCTCTGTTTTTGGAGTTATCGATTGTACTCGCTTCCCTATAAGTGCACCAGCAGGCAACAAGATCACTTACCGCAACTGCAAGGGCTTCTACTCCATCTCCAGGCAGGTGGTCTGTGATGCCAAGAGGCTCATCATAGAAATTATGTCCAGGTTTCCAGGATCCTGTCATGATGCCTATATCCTTTCATGCAGGAATCCATGAGTGCTTCCAGGAGAGTCTCATTATTGAAGGTTGGCTTCTAGGCAGGTATGGTGCTCTTACTACAACTAAAGTACAAAAAAATGAAGTGTGCACGAAAATCACCTGTGCTAAACAATGAGCATGGTATCAGAGAAATAACTGTAATGTAAGGTATAATCTATAGTCTCCTGTTCACAAAGGGTTTCAGACAAACTCAGTAGGCAGCACTTAAACTATCTAATCACTTACCATTTCGCGTACTGTCAAACTATAATCATTTTATCAAAAAGCCAAAACTTATAAAATTTGTCTTGCATGTGTCACCAATTGTGCAGATATCACCAATGAATCAAAAAGTAGTGCTTCCACTCAACTAAGCCTGACATGGCCAATGTTTCGAAAATCCAATTGTCTTCCTCAGGAGTCAATTATATGTTTCTAAAAGAATAAATACAATTTAATCATAAACTCTTCAGATAAGAGCTGTAATCACTTTCTAACAGAAACATGGTAAAACTTTCTGTAACGTTCCTATTCTCATAGAATCAAATATGGTGGCACACTCAAAGAAAATGCTGAGAACTCTCCCTTTATATACAAACATTTCAACCAATCAGATTTTCTTTGTAAACAACATTCTTATTGTATCTAAGCTAACAGTACATATAAGGCTGTGCTAGTACAAATGAAAATACAGTCAATTTGTAAAACCAAAAGACAAAATCCAAACATGGTCCCCACATTCTTAGTTTGATTCTATCCCTACCCGTCCCCCTCCCTCAGAGAGAAATTACCAAATAAAACTGATAAATTT
Organism: Rhinatrema bivittatum; assembly: GCF_901001135.1. Lineage (NCBI taxonomy): Eukaryota > Metazoa > Chordata > Amphibia > Gymnophiona > Rhinatrematidae > Rhinatrema > Rhinatrema bivittatum. The sequence goes on along the minus strand of NC_042627.1, from coordinate 47,920,771 downwards.
CCATATAAACCAATAGGGTTACTCCAGAGAATAGCCAAGGCAGCTTTAAGGACTCCATTATCCCATAATTTACCATACAGCTGAGTTAGCATACCAAGATTTAATAACTAATATAATACAGTGAAATGTTATTAACAGCAATGAACACAAAAAATCAACTACCGTATTTTTCGCTCCATAAGACGCACTTTTTTTCCCCCAAAGGTGGGGGGAAAATGTATGTGCGTCTTATGGAGCGAATATAAAAAAAAAACCAAACAAAAATCTAACAAACACCCCCCCCCGACTCCCCCAAGACCTGCCGACTTAATTTCCTACAACCCCCCCCCCAAGACCTGACAAATTAATTTCCTGCAACCCCCCACCCTCCTGACCCCCCCAAGACCTGCCAAACGTCCCTGGTGGTCCAGCGGGGGTCCGGGAATGATCTCCTAGGCGTGGGCCGTCGGCTGCCAGTAAACAAAATGGCGCCGACGGCCCTATGCCCTCACTATGTCACTGAGACCGACCGCTGCTATTGGTCGGTCTCAGTGACATAGTGAGGGCATAGGGCCGTTGGCGCCATTTTGTTTACTGGCAGCCGACGGCCCTATGCCCTCACTATGTCACTGAGACCGATCGCTGCTATTGGTCGGTCTCAGTGACATAGTGAGGGCATAGGGCCGTCGGCTGCCAGTAAACAAAATGGCGCCGACGGCCCTATGCCCTCACTATGTCACTGAGACCGACCAATAGCAGCGGTCGGTCTCAGTGACATAGTGAGGGCATAGGGCCGTCGGCGCCATTTTGTTTACTGGCAGCCGACGGCTCACGCCCAGGAGATTGTTCCCGGACCGCTCCTGGACCCCCGCTGGACCACCAGGGACGTTTGGCAGGTCTTGGGGGGGTCAGGAGGGTGGGGGGTTGCAGGAAATTAATTCGGCAGGTCTTGGGGGGGTCAGGAGGGTGGGGGGTTGCAGGAAATTAATTCGGCAGGTCTTGGGGGGGGTCAGGGGGTGGAGGTTGTTAATTTAAAGGGTTGGGATGGGGGGGGGGGGTTTGGGGGTTTGGGGGTTCCCACAGAAAGAAAAATTTTCTGATCTGGGGAGTGGACCGAAATGGCCCTCCCCAGACCCGAAAACAAAATGGGGAGAAAAAAAAAAACTATGCACTCCCCTAATTTGCTCCATAAGACGCCCAGACGCAGAGCCGGTTTAGCACAATTTTTTTTTTTTTTAATTTTCCCCCTCTGAATCCTAGGTGCGTCTTATGGTCAGGTGCGTCTTATGGAGCGAAAAATACGGTATATGTATTAGTAAGCCACTAACCTAACAGAGAGAGTCTTGTAGGATCAACTAGACAACTCACTTGTAATAGGTATTATGTGGCTTAAATTTCCAGGCATCACTATTACAGAGGGCACTTGTGTTCGGGGACCCTTGGGCCAGTTGGGACAGAGGATGGAGTGCTGTAGAGGTCCACAGCAAGTGTCCCAACCAGGAGGCGGTTCGGAGGCTCGGAGCAAGCTGAGAGACTGGACTACAGTTAAGTCCTATGCGACCAAGGACTTGGTACCCACTGGGAGGACGGACGACGTTGGACCCTGGTGATAGAAGAATCTTCACCCTGGAGACCGGCACTCCCCCGGGAGGAGCCCTTAGGAGTCCAGCCGCTGGGACTTTTGGAGATTCACCCTGGAAGCCGAAGTCCCCCCAGGAGGAGCCCGTAGGAACACGGCCGCTGGGACTTAGGCGACTCCCTGAAGGTGGAAGATGGTCTGGATGCAGGCGCCTCCTGCAGGTCGTGGGTTCCAGACGGCTGGCGCCTCCAGCAGGTCGTAGGTAATCCAAAAGTTGGTCCAGGAGTCTGAGTCCAAAGAGTGGCCCGCAGCCAGTTCAGGGGTTGGTGTCCAGAGAGCGGTCCAAAGCCAGTCCAGGGGTCGGTGTACAGAGAGCGGTCCAAAGCCAAACCAGAGGTCGAAATCCAGAGAGCGGTCCAAAGCCAAACCAGAGGTCGAAATCCAGAGAGCGGTCCAAAGCCAAACCAGAGGTCGAAGTCCAGAGAGCGGTCCAAAGCCAGTCCAGGGATCGGAGTCCAGAAGAATCAATCCAGCAAGGAGGGCAGAGCAGAAGCGGGACGAAGAGCAAACCAGGAACTCAGCAACAGCAGGCCGAAGACCAGGAACCTTGTTGCAAGGCACTGGAGTGATCTAGATGCAGGGCACTTACACCCTGAGGGCGTCTGACGTCATCCATAGCAGAACAGAGAGTTTTCCCGCGCTGACCCCTTTAAGAGGAGCTCCGGCCAGCTGCGCCGGACCGTCGGCGTCTCTCCCAAGGAGGGAAAGACGCGCTGGAGGGCCTGCAGGCCCAAGGAAGCCCCAAAACGGCCCGGGCCGCCCCCGAGGTAGGTGGAGGGACCGGGGCACGGCCCGGGACCGTAACAGTACCCCCTCTCCTACGCCCCCTCCCTGGAGGCCTGGGTTTACTTGGGTGATCCAGATGGAATTGGTGGAGGAGATTCTTGTCCAGGATATTGGAAGACGGCTCCCAGGAATTCTCCTCAGGACCATACCCCTCCCACGAGAGGAGGTATTCCCGCCGGCGGTGGTGGAAACGAACATCCAGGACGTCCTTAACGGTGTATATGGCATCAGGAATCGCCGTAGCAGCAGCCGGCTCAGGCGGCTTCGTGTGAAATTTTGAGAGAATCACCGGTTTGAGCAGGGATACGTGGAACACGTTGTGGATCCTCAATGTGGAAGGCAGACGTAATCTATAGGAGACCGCCCCGACACGCTCGAGTACTGCGAACGGGCCAATGTACCTAGGAGCCAGGCGCATAGATGGAGTCCATAAATGGATGTTTCTGGTACTTAACCATACCTTCTGTCCCGGAAGGAAGACCGGAGCAGGCCGACGAGACTTATCTGCAGATCTCTTAGCCTTGGCTGCTGCCAGACGGAGTTTCTCCTGGGTGATTCGCCATAAGTGGTGCAAATGTTGTGCCGTAAATTAGACCGCTGCAGACGGTACTGTCAGAGATAGAGGTAGTGGAGGTCTTGGAACTTTCCCATAGACCAACTGAAACGGGGATTGGTCCGTCGCAGAGTGCTTGTGCCGGTTATAGGAGAACTCTGCCCATGGTAATAAGGACACCCAGTCGTCCTGGAGATCTCCCACAAAGGAGCGAAGGAATGTCTTCAAGGTCCTGTTGGTGCGCTCGCTTTGCCCGTTGGCTTGGGGATGAAAGGCCGTGGTCAGGTGAAGCTGCACACCAAACTTCCTGCAGAGAGCCTTCCAATACTTTGCAGTAAACTGCGGGCCGTGGTCTGAGGTTATATGTGACGGGAGACCATGGAGGCGGAAAACATGCTGAGTAAAGAAGGTGGCCAGTTCTGGTGCCGATGGTAGTTTAGCGAGAGGCACAAAGTGGGCCATTTTAGAAAAACGGTCGACCGTGACCCAGATTACGGTCTTCCCGTCAGAGGCTGGTAAGTCGACGATAAAATCGGTGGATAAGTGAGTCCAAGGCTCGGTAGGGATTGGTAATGGCTGAAGAAGACCCCAGGGATGTCCATGCAGGGGTTTTTGCCGTGCACAGACGGGACAGGACTGGACGTAGAGGCGAACGTCCCTCTTCAGTTGCGGCCACCAGTAGAATTCTGAGAGGAGATTCAGGGTCCTGGCTATTCCCGGGTGTCCGGCAGTCAGAGAATCGTGGGCCCAGGCTAATACTCTCCTACGGGAACGGACAGGAACTACAGTCTTCCCTGCGGGAGCCACCTCAGCAGCCACTAAGAGGACCTTGGCTGGATCCAGGATGTACTGCGGCGGTGAAGAGTCCTCTTCAGTCTCAGAGGTACGCGAGAGGGCGTCCGCCCGGGTGTTCTTGTATGCCGGTCGGTAGCGTAGAGTGAAATTGAACCGGCTGAAAAAGAGGGACCAGCGTGCCTGCCGTGGATTTAGGCGCTGGGCGTGACACAGGTATTCCAGGTTCTTGTGATCTGTATAGACGGTTATTGGGTGTTGGGCCCCCTCCAGCCATTGACGCCATTCCTCAAAGGCGAGCTTAATAGCGAGTAGCTCCTTGTCCCCTATGCCATAGTTCCTTTCAGCGGGGGAGAACTTGTGGGAAAAATAGGAGCACGGCAAAAGTCTTCCTTTCTCGGATAGTTGACATAAAACGGCCCCAACTGCTACGTCGGAGGCATGGACCTCCACGATAAATGGTCTCTGCGGATCTGGATGGCGGAGGCAGGTGTCCTGGAGGAAAGCTTCTTTCAAGTCCTGGAAGGCTTGTATAGCCGTCTGCGGCCAATGTTTAGCGTCGGCGCCCTTCTTGGTAAGAGCCGTTAGCGGAGCCACCCTTTGGGAGTAGCGGGGAATGAACTGCCGGTAGAAATTGGCGAAACCCAGGAAGCGTTGGAGCGCCTTCACTCCCAGAGGTTGTGGCCAGTCCTTGATCGCTGAAACCTTCTCTGGGTCCATAAGAAACCCGGTGGAGGATACGATATACCCTAGGAAGGGTAAGGAATCCTGCTCGAAAATACACTTCTCCAACTTGGCGAATAATTGATTGTCTCCCAGCTTCTGTAGTACTCGTCGAACCTCCTGGCGGTGTGTCTCCAGATCCCTGGAGTAGATAAAGACATCGTCTAAGTAAACTATGACTGAAGAATGAAGCATGTCTCGGAGAACCTCATTCATGAGGTTTTGAAAAACCGCCGGGGCATTGCAGAGGCCAAAGGGCATAACCAAGTATTCATAATGACCATCCCTTGTGTTGAATGCGGTTTTCCACTCGTCTCCAGGACGAATCCGCACCAGGTTATAAGTCCCACGAAGATCCAGCTTAGTAAAAACCTTGGCTCCTTGTAGCCTGTCCAGGAGCTCCGGTATCAGAGGAAGAGGATACCGATCACGGCGGGTAATGCTGTTTAAACAACGGTAGTCTATGCAGGGGCGGAGTGACCCATCTTTCTTGGCCACGAAGAAGAAACTGGCTCCTGCCGGGGACTTAGAAGGCCGAATGAACCCACGTTCCAGGTTCTCCCGAATGTAGGCAGACATAGCTTGAGTCTCAGGAAGAGACAAGGGATACACCCGACCTCGTGGGGGTGTAGTACCAGGCAAAAGTTTATCGCACAATCGAAGGGGCGATGTTCGGGGAGAATCTCAGCTTTTTCCTTGGAGAAGACATCATGAAACTCCTGATAGTGCGGAGGCAGCGCCATGGGGGTTGTCAGGAGTGGCACCTGGGCTCAAAGTACCTTAGTCAGACAGGAGCGACAGCAGGTCGGCCCCCAGGAAGTCACCTGGAGGGAGTCCCAATCAATGATAGGTGAGTGTTTCCGAAGCCAGGGTATTCCTAGAATGATAGGATGCATAGATCTCTCCAGAATGAGGAAGGAGATCTCCTCTTGGTGCAGCACGCCAGTACGTAGGGTGAGCGGTTGGGTGCGTGTAGAAATGGTTCCTGGAAGAAGTCCTCCCTGGATGGAGGAAATGCGAAGTGGGGGAGTTTGGGGTTGTACCCCAATCTGGAGTTGCCGGGCTAACTCCTGAAGGATGAAGTTCTCTCCTGCGCCAGAGTCTATTAAGGCCTGAGTCTCAAACTCTCCCCCTGGGAGAAGCAAGGTCACCGGGACGAAGCACGGGGAGTCAGTAGTGAGCTGATATGCCTGGCAGGGCTGTAGTCCCTCAGGTACTGGAACCGTGATCCAGGATGGCTGAGCTGTTGAGAAACTGTAGAAAGTGAGTAGGCAGAGAAGGCAGCGTTCATGAACAGAACTAGATGACAAACTCACATAAGGTCTCAAGAGGCTCAGGAGCTGGAAAGGTTCAGGCCCTCGAGGAGCGAGTACCTGGTTCCAGGGAAAGCTCTGAGAGAACGATGGTAACTCACAGTTGTTTGTAGTAGCGATAGCTTCTAGGCAGTAGAGAATCTTCAGAGTGTTCAGGAACATGGGCCCTCGAGGAGCGAGTATCGGTTCCTATCTGTAATCTGAAAGTAAAGAAAAGAGTGAGGCCCCCGAGGAGCGGGTACCTCTGGTAAGTCCGAGGAGGCAGAATAGCTTGGGTAACGTAGTTGAAGCAATCCCCTTGCTAACTCAGTTAGATAGTGAAAATAGAGACCTTTAAATATAGGAAGCAGTTGACGTCATCTCAGGGGGACGCCCCTGAGGTTCGCGCTCTAGCTGGTACTTCAATCAGAGCGCGCGAGCGCCCTAGGTCATCAGGCAACATGGCAGATCTGCAACGTCGAGTCGGTCCGGGGACGCCAGAGGGAGACGGCAAGGAGACGCCGCGGCAGGCAGACGTCCATCAGACCCGGAGGGAGTCGCCACAGAGGTAAAGAGGGTGGAGTGAGAGCAGCGACAGTCGCAACAGTACCCCCCTTCAAAGGGCGATCTCCTCTTCGGATACCAGGCTTTGGTTTGGAAGGATGTGCGAGGTGGAATTGATGAAGCATCTCTTTATCCAAGATATTGGTTGGTGCTCCCAAAAGATTAAATCGGGGCCGAAGCCTTCCCAAATCAGAAGGTATTCAAAAGTCTTGCCTCTGTTACGAACATCCAGAATCTCTTTGATCTTCATTTCTAATTCGTCTTCTGCATTGATGACAGATGGATCTTGAGATTTGGAAGAATCTTGCAGAGTGTTATTGATGATATCAGCAGCAATGGATTGAGCTGCTGTGGACGTCACTGAAGGTTTCAGTAGAAGTGGTGATGTTAGGGTAGGTCCAAAACCCACTTCTAAAGATGACTCTCCAGTAGAAGTTGCTGGATGGGAGATGAAGTAGAATTCAGCAGTAATAAGTAGCTGCTAGGGACGTCACTGAGGCTTCAGCGGAAGTGATGATGTAGGTTACGTCCAAGACCTACTTCAAAATGATTCTCCAGTAGAGTTGCTGGATGGGAGATGAAGTAGAATTCAGCAGTAATAAGTAGCTGCTAGGGACGTCACTGAGGCTTCAGCGGAGGTGATGATGTAGGTTACGTCCAAGACCTATTTCAAAATGATTCTCCAGTAGAGTTGATGGATGAGAGATGAAGTAGAATTCAGTAGTAATAAGTAGCTGCTATGGACATCACTGAGGCTTCAGCAGAAGTAGCAATGTTGGGGTACGTCCAAAATCCACTTCTAGAGATGGTGGCATTACCAGCGGGAACAGACTAGCTGGTTGCCAGAGATATCTTCTTCGGAACTATAATATGCTGTGGCTCATCAGACACATCCTCCGAATGGATGGAATGTGACAGATATCTCCAAGTTGATAATCCGTGAATGCGGACAGACGTTGAACGCCTTTGAGCCAAGTGAACATAAAGGTGCTATGAATATCAGCAGCCATGAGTTGAACTGCCGTGGACGTTTCTGAGATCTTCAGCAGAAGTGGCGATGTAAAGGAACGTCCAAAGTCCACTACAAGTTGATGCAATAATGGATCTTCTAATTTGACAAAGGGACTCCTCAGGTCTTCCACTAGACGACTGAGAATGAAGTTGCCTCCTGCCCGAGTCCACCAAGGCAGGAGTCCGAACCGTAGCCGGTTCGCAGATCACGGAGACTGGAAGAGAAGGCGGAGGAGAAAACGCAGTATGGCCCAAGAACAGTCCTCCCGCGGGACTTAGGCCCGTCCATTTCCCGGACGAATGGAGCATGTAGAGACATCATGGCCGGGCTGACCACAGTACATGCACAGGCCACGTTTCTTCCGAAATCTTCTCTCCTTGGAGCTCAAGTGTCCACGACCAAGTTGCATCGGTTCATCTTTATCAGCAGCAGAAGTTACTGGAACCATCCGAGGTGCAGTGGTAGTACTAGCCTGTTTCAACCCAAGTAACACCCTAGGCCGGAATTCCTTCACCTTGTCTCGGAGCCGGTGATCAATCCGAGTAACCAAGGCTATTAATTCGTCCAGCGAGTCAGGTGTCTGGCAAGCGGCCAGCTCGTCCTTTAAGCGGGTATCCAGGCCTCTGCAGAAGAGAGTCTTGAGACAGTTGGGGTCCCAGCGAAGTTCCACTGCAAGAGTCTTGAATTCGATGGCGAATTCAGACAGTGATCTGTTGTCTTGCTTCAAGTCCACCAAAGCAAAACTGGCAACAGAATTATGAGCAGGGTCATCAAAGACAGATTTAAACAAGTCCATAAATCCTTCTGTGTCCTGCAAAATAGGGTCCTTGCGGTCCCACAAGGTAGATGCCCACGACAAAGCTCTTCCATCCAAGTATGACAGGATGTAGGTGGTCTTCGAAAGAGCCGTGGGAAATAAAGTTGGCTGTAAGGTGAAGTGCATGCAGCACTGGTGTAGAAAGCCCCGGGTCTTCTGGATTTCTCCAGAAAAGCGGATAGGAGCCGCCAGTGGTACAGCAGTCTTTAAAGTTACCTCCTGTACTTGGTTAGAAGCTGTGCCTTGTATCTTCTGTGTGTGTAGCTGATGAAATGCTGCAGTAAGTTTCTCCAAAGTTTCTTGCTGCTCTGAGATACGTTGGGCCAGGCCCGGCATAGCCTGCAAAGCAGAGAGATGTGCCGGATCCATGAAGTTAACATCATCCAAAGTTTAAGCCAGATCCACTGGGGTTAACAACATCCCATAATGAAGCCGGATCCACTGGAGTTAACAACATCCCATATAAAGCCGAATCCACTGGAGTTAACAACATCCCATAATTAAGCCGGATCCACTGGAGTTAGCAATCTGTTATAGATCTGATGCCTGATGGGAGGAGCAATCAGATAATGGCTCCTAAGAAGGAGGAGTTTAGCATATGTTAGTAATCTGATAAGAAAGCTGGGAGTAGCAATCATGTAGTGTCTCAGATATCGTCTTACTAAGGAGTAGCAATCTGTAATGAATCTGAGATAGTAGTGGGTGGATCCCTAGGCTGGTGGCAGATGACCACGCTCCCGGGAGGATATCCTGAGCGGGACCACTGGCTAGGCTTGAATATGAACATAAGAACATGCCATACTGGGTCAGACCAAGGGTCCATCAAGCCCAGCATCCTGTTTCCAACAGTGGTCAATCCAGGCCATAAGAACCTGGCAAGTACCCAAAAACTAAGTCTATTCCATGTTACCGTTGCTAGTAAAGCGGTGGTTATTATCTAAGTCAACTTAATTAATAGCAGGTAATGGACTTCTCCTCCAAGAACTTATCCAATCCTTTTTTAAACACAGCTATACTAACTGCACTAACCACATCCTCTGGCAACAAATTCCAGAGTTTAATTGTGCGTTAAGTAAAAAAGAACTTTCTCCGATTAGTTTTAAATGTGCCACATGCTAACTTCATGAAGTGCACCCTAGTCTTTCTATTATCCGAAAGAGTAAATAACCGATTCACATCTACCCATTCTAGACCTCTCATGATTTTAAACACCTCTATCATATCCCCCCTCAGCCGTCTCTTCTCCAAGCAGAAAAGTCCTAACCTCTTTAGTCTTTCCTCATAGGGGAGCTGTTCCATTCTCCTTATCATTTTGGTAGCCCTTCGAGTATGGGACATGCATATGAGTATGGGACCCTTACTTTTCAATATATTTATAAATGATCTGGAAAGAAATACGACGAGTGAGATAATCAAATTTGCAGATGATACAAAATTGTTCAGAGTAGTTAAATCACAAGCAGATTGTGATAAATTGCAGGAAAACCTTGTGAGACTGGAAAATTGGGCATCAAAATGGCAGATGAAATTTAATGTGGATAAGTGCAAGGTGATGCATATAGGGAAAAATAACCCATGCTATAGTTACACAATGTTAGGTTCCATATTAAGTGCTACAACCCAAGAAAGAGATCTAGGCGTCATAGTGGATAACATTGAAATCGTCGGTTCAGTGTGCTGCGGCAGTCAAAAAAGCAAACAGAATGTTGGGAATTATTAGAAAGGGAATGGTGAATAAAACAGAAAATGTCATAATGCCTCTATATCGCTCCATGGTGAGACCGCACCTTGAATACTGGAGACAGACACACATTAGTTCTTTTATTAAACAGGTTTTTGAAACCACCAGAGGTGGCAGTAGTGAGCTGATATGCCCGGCAGGGCTGTAGTCCCTCAGGTACTGGAACCATGATCCAAGATGGCTGAGCTGTTGAGAAACTGTAGAAAGTGAGTAGGCAGAGAAGGCAGCGTTCATGAACAGAACTAGATGACAAACTCACATAAGGTCTCAAGAGGCTCAGGAGCTGGAAAGGTTTAGGCCCTCGAGGAGCGAGTACCTGGTTCCAGGGAAAGCTCTGAGAGAACGATGGTAACTCACAGTTGTTTGTAGTAATGATAGCTTCCAGGCAGTAGAGAATCTTCAGAGTGTCAAGGAACATGGGCCCTTAAGGAGCGAGTACTGGTTCCTATCTGTAATCTGAAAGTAAAGAAAAGAGCGAGGCCCCCGAGGAGCGGGTACCTCTGGTAAGTCTGAGGAGGCAGAGTAGCTTGGGTAACGTAGCCGAAGCAATTCCCTTGCTAACTCAGATAGCGAAAATAGAGACCTTTAAATATAGGAAGCGGATGACGTCATCTCAGGGGGACGCCCCTGAGGTTCGCGCCCTAGCTGGTACTTCAATCAGAGCGAGCGCGCGTGCCCTAGGTCATCAGACAACATGGCGGATCTGCAACGTCGAGCCAGTCCGGGGACGCCAGAGGGAGACGGCAAGGAGACGCCGCGGCAGCCAGCCGTCCATCAGACCCGGAGGGAGTTGCCACAGAGGTAAAGAGGACGGAATGAGGGAGTCGAGCAGCGATGGTCGCAACAGGATTAAACACTTAGACACAGTCTTCCTAAACCAACTCCCTACCCATTCATACGACCTCTTCTCCATCCCAAGACCCAAAAAAAGAGGCAGAGGGCTCCTTCTCGCAAACACTGACACCCCATTCAGACTCAAAATTAGCCTATTTAAGTCTCAAAACCTGCAAATCTGCTTAATATATGCCCCCCCCCCCCAGCCTACTAGAACACAATCTCTCACCACTTATAGAATACTTAACAGACAACCTGAACACAGACATCCCAGCTATCATTCTGGGTGATTTTAATCTCCATGTGAACGCCACTCCTCTTCTTGCGAATCCATACTTAACTCCCTTACCGCACTAGGTTTCGAACAACTTATCACCTCCCACACATAAAGCAGGACACTCGCTAGACCTGATCTTTATTAATGCCCACTTACACTCCCCCAACCCACCATCCTGTACTACAGTCCCATGGTCAGACCACACACTCATAAAAGCACTCCTATCCATCAAGCAATCCCCCTCTCCCCTCTCTAAACACAATAATATCATCAACTTTAGAAAACCCTGCAACAAAGACGATCTAATCACCGCAATCACTAACTCCCTCCACCACTTAGACATATCAAACCCCGACATTGCACTCTTCACCTGGAACACCCTCACAAGCAACATTGCTAATAACCTCTGCCCCCTTTCGTCCAAGAAGATAAATCACTCACATCACGCCAAAAAAACCTGGTACACCCCCAAATTAAAAAAACTTAAACATGACCTTAGATTAAAAGAAAGACAATGGCCCAAAGTCCCCTCCCCCTCCCAATTGTCTTCATACAAATCTGTACTGCACACTTATAGAACCACAATTCTCAAAACTAAGCGCGACCACTACGCAGTTAAAATCCATAATTACCAATATAATCCTAAAGCCCTATTCACATATGTAGCTGCACTCACCAAAACGTCACCTCCTCCCACCGCTGATGAAGACTCCAAAATCAAATGTGATGAACTTGCCCAGTTCTTCCATGATAAAATCGCAAAAATACTTACACGCTTCCCCACACCCACCTCCCTCCCGCTCTCTACTCCAAGCAATCAGATCACCATCCTAGATGCTCTTGACTCAACATCTATATTAGAAATTGAATCCATTCTAAAGAAACTAAAGCCCTCCTCACACCCATCCGACACCATTCCCACCAAGTCTCTCCTATCCATCCCAAGTACAATCGCCAAACCCTTGGCCGAGATAATCAATTGCTCCCTTTCACGCAGAAGAATCCCTCAATCCTTAAAGCAAGCAGTAATAAAACCTATCCTAAAAAAACCTAATCTTGGCCCCACTGACTCATCAAACTATCGGCCCATATCCAATCTCTCCTTCATTGCCAAAGTCATGGAAAAAATCGTTAACACCCAACTCACAGCACACTTAGAAAACCATAACATCTTATCCTCCTCACAATTCGGTTTCCGTAAGTTTTTCAGTACAGAAACCCTCTTACTCTCCCTCACAGACACCATTCTCAAAGGACTAGACCATGGTCACTCCTACATCCTTGCCTTACTTGACATCTCCTCCGCTTTTGATACCGTTAACCACAACATCCTTATCAACCGCCTCTCAGAAATCAGCACTTCCGGAACAGCCCTACATTGGTTCAAGTCCTAACTAGAAGATCGACATTACACAGTGAAGATTGGTAACTCAGAATCCACACCCACCCAACTTAACCAAGGCATTCCCCAAGGATCCTCCCTTTCTTCCACCCTTTTCAACATATACCTCCTGCCACTCTGCCAACTCCTATCAGACCTTGGCCTCCCCCACTACATCTATGCCGACGATGTGCAAATCCTTATCCCCATCCAAGAATCCCTCTCTAAGTCTCTCAAGACCTGGGAAAACTGTCTCAATGAAATCAACCATCTCCTCACCAACCTACACCTTGCCCTTAACACAGCAAAAACTGAGCTCCTCTTCATCTCCACACACAATAACACAGCACACTCATATGTCATCAAACCCTCCCCCCCCCCCTTTCAAGCACAATGCATGCAACCTCGGCGTAACCATCGATAACCAGATGAACCTAAAAAAATTTATCAACTCCAACTTAAAAGACTGTGTTATGGTTTTGAGGTGTTGGAATGGATTCTTGGGTACTGCGGTGATGGTCACGCCCACGGGGAGGAGCCCCGAGAGGAGCCGCAGTACTAGGCTAGACTCTATACACGCAAACACAGAGAATTTGTATTTATTATACAGCTCGGTGGTACTGCTCAGGAGGGGCAGCAGTGAGGTAATGTAGAAGCAGTCCAGGGGTCCTCAGCAGAGGAGACCAGTCCCACACTCGAGTAGATGGTAGGCAGTGCAGGGTAGTAGAGGAGTCCCGGATGCAGACTCTGAGAGCTGAAGCTGGAGGTGAGACAGACTGATAAGGTTAGTTACTCACTGAAGTAGATAGCTGTATTGATGAAGATCCTGTCAGGCAGAAGTAGATCAGTAAGGCACCAGAGTAGGAAGAGCAGGCCCTCGAGGAGCGAGTAGCCGATTCCAGATAGGTACCTGTAAGAAAGCATAAGGGTCCCCGAGGAGTGGGTACCCAGGTTAACGATGAATTACCCCAAAGGGCAGAGAGAAGGCTTCCTGTGGCAGCAAGGAAGCGGCAGAGCAGCTTAGACCAGAGGCAGTCCAATCCTTGCTAACTCAGTTTGTTAGCAAACGAAGGGCAGGCTAAATACCCAGATGTCATGACATCACTCAGAGGGGGTGCCCCCGAGGTTCCTGCCATGACGTGGATAAAGACGTGGGTGGCGTGCGCACCCTAGGAGGCCTTCAGGAAATCCATGGCGAACACCGTCGCTGCTGCCGTTCCAGGGTCGCCGGAGAGAGCGGCATGAAGACGCGGCAGCAGCCATCTTCCCAAGGCTTGAGGAGAGAGAAGGAAGAAAGGCGAGGCACAGAGGTCGAAGCCGTCTGAGACCGACGGACGCAACACACTGCTTCTTCAAGCTACATGTCCTTAAAAAACTGAAAGCCCTCCTTCACCTTCACGACTTCCGCACAGTGCTTCAAGCCACAATTTTCTCAAAAATCGACTACTGCAACTCCCTGCTTCTAGGCCTCCCCGCCTCAACCCTTAAACCACTCCAAATGCTCCAAAATGCCGCCGCCAGAATACTAACACCCAAAAATCAGAACACATCACCCCAGTCCTCAAGGAACTCCACTGGCTGCCAATATCCTTCCGAATCTCTTACAAGATCCTGTCCATACTCCATAAAACCTTACACACCTGTAACATAAAATGGCTTGACAATAGTATTCACTTCTCCACTCCTATTCACCCAACCAGGACTGCATACCTAGGAACATTACCCATTCCCTCTCCCAAAACAGTCCATCTTAACTCTACGAAAGAGCGAGCCCTGTTGATTGCAGGACCTACCTTCTGGAACACCATGCCCACAGACCTTCGTCTAGAGCCATCCACCCAATAATTCAAAAAAAAGCTAAAGACATGGTTCTTTAAACAAGCATTCCCTTCCATTTTACGCCTTAATCATATTCGCCTCCTCCCTCCCTTAAATCTATATGTTCAATCAATGCTCTATATATGCTCCTTTCCCCCTCTCCCAACTCCTCCTCCTCCAATAATGTTATATATATGCTCAATAATGTTATTCATATGATCCCGTCTACCTCTCCCAACTCCTCTTGCTCCAATAATGTTATGTGTACGCTCAAATAATCCCCTGCATTTTCTTGAATAATGTATTCTAATTATAATGTTCCATGTTTTTCCCCCCTCATCCATCCCACAACATGCTCACCCAAAAAATTTACTTTATTTATACCTTCCTTGCCTTCCCTCTGTATACCCCAATAACATATATCTCCTTCCCCTGTACATCCCCTAAATCAAGTTCTCTGTAAACTGTTATGATACCCCCTCCAAGTTATCGCACCCTGTTCTTTGTGCAATGTTCAAGTTCTTTGTAAACCGATATGATGTATCCACGAAAACTGGTATAAAAAAGCCTTTAAATAATAAAATAATAATAAATAAATATTGAAATGGTAAGTTTATAAATAGAATAAATACATTGATTTGGAAGTATCATAAGTAAATGCGTCGGTAAGAGATAGTGATCAGGTATTAGTGTTTAAATATTGTAAGTTGAGATTTTGGAGAGTATCGTCATAGTGGAATATTTTCTACAAAATATCGGTCATTAGTCCCTGAAGAAGCCCTAATAGGAGAGGGTGAAACAGAGATTTTTTTGTTGGACAACAGGAGAGAGGAGGACAGCGCGGATCTTTTTTGAAACAATTACGTACCAATTTTGGGATTTGATATATGTGAATATAGAGCTATATACTTGGGAAATTGAGGAGAGGACAACACTATTTTTTTGAGTTTAGGATATGATAATTAATAGATTATTGACTATATATATTTTTACGTTTAAAATAATTAAATATTGAGTATTACAAGTTCTCTTGTTTTTGAATAAACTTATTATCTAACATTTGTATATAATCACCCTTGATCTTACAGGTCTACGTTTAGACCAGAGTTTTACACTTCCTGTTAAATTCCTATGATTTTCTAACGTAGTTATCGGTACCGCCTTAAGGCGAAATTGAAGTTAAATGTAAACCGGTATGATTTGTATCTCTACAGGAATGTCGGTATATAAAAAATTAAAATAAATAAATAAATAAATATAAATTGGTTGATAAGAATGTATATGTATAATTGATTGTATTTTGTATTTTTTAATTGATGTGGATTGATGAATGAGTATGCATGTGATAGATAGTTTTTATTTGTATAGATAGGGATTTGTACAATATGGGGTAGATTTTATAATTTAGCGCGTACTTTTGTTCGCGCACCAGGCATGAACAAGAGTACGCGGGATTTCAATAGATACGCGCGTATCCATTAAAATCCAAGATCGGCACGCACAAGGCTGCCAATTTTGGGCAGCCTGCGCGCGCCGAGCCGCGCAGCCTGCCTCAGAGGGAACTTTCTTTCGCCCTCCCCTCACCTTCTCCTCCCTTCCCCTACCTAACCCACCCCCCGGCCCTATCTAAACCCTCCCCTACCTTTATTGCAGGATTTACGCCTGCCGGAGGCAGATGTAAATCTGCGCGCGCCAGCGGGCTGCTGGCGCGCCATCACCCGACCCGGGGGCTGTTCCAGAGGGCGCGGCCACGCCCCCGGAACGCCCCAGGGCTGAAACCACGCCTGCGGCGCCGCCCCCGAAACATCGCATCACCCGCGCCACGCCCCCAAAACGCCGCATCACGACCACCACGCCTCTCCATGCAAGCCCCGGGACTTATGCGTGTCCCGGGGCTTGCGTGCGCTGCCGAGCCTATGCAAAATAGGCTCGGCGCGCGCAGGGGGGGTTTGGGGTAGGTTTTCGGGGGGTACACGCGTATCCTACGCGCGTACCCCTTTGAAAATCTACCCCATATGAATATTTATTTATTTTATTTATTTAAAAGGTTTTATATACCGACAACCGTTTGCACATCGTGTCGGTTTACAGATAACTTAAAACCACGGAATAATTAGGCATAGCCTTTACAAAGAACATAGAACAGTCAAAATAACAAGCAGAAAACTGAATAAATGGTTGTTGGGTTCGAAATGGGGGTAACAATAAGTTGGGAGAGGAGGATAAATAAATAAAAGTAACTGCGAGAAAACGCTATGTACAGGTTCAACAAATACATTCAGTGCGATTAATGAGCAGAGTTGGTAAGCAAGGGTGAGGAGGGGTAGGCTTGTAGGAAAAGCCAAGTTTTGAGTTTTTTCTTGAATTTGGGTGTGGAAGTTTCAGTGCGTAGATCAAGGGGCATGGAGTTCCAGAGGGTGGGGCCTGCAAGAGAAAGGGCTCTGTTTGTGGTAGAGATGAGTCTTGTTGATTTTATAGGGGGAGCACAGAGGGTTCCACATAGGGAGGAGCGAGTTGGGCTTGTGGAGGTGCGAGGGAGGAACGGTGGGTTTATCCAGTTGTAATGTTCGTTGGAGATGCTTTTGTGAATGAGGGTAAGAGTTTTGTATAGGATGCGTGATTGTATAGGAAGCCAGTGTAGATCAATGAGGGTGGGAGTGATGTGATCTTTCTTTTTAGCATTTGTGAGCATACGTGCAGTGGCATTCTGGAGTAGTTGCAAAGGTTTGATGTAGGTAGCAGGGAAGCCAAGGAGCAGGGCGTTGCAGTAATCTATTTTTGAAAATATGATAGATTGGAGTACAGTACGGAAATCAGAGAAATAAAGTAGGGGTTTGAGTTTTTTGAGGGTTTGCAGCTTGAAATAGCAGCTGCTGAGGATTGATTTGATGTAGGGTTTGAAAGTGAGTTGATTATCAAGAAGGACACCCAGGTTTCGTGAGGTGGTTGGGAAAGTGGAGGGGGAGAGGGTGGGGGGCAAAGGAATGGATGAATGTTTGGAGGAGATGAAAAGTAGTTGTTTTTTGGGGGTTGAGGGATAAGTGCATGTCGGTGAGGAGCTGGTTAATGGAGGTAAGACAGGTTTCCCAGTTTTGGAGAGCGGTGAGAATAGAATTTGTGAAGGGGAATAAATATTGTTGTATTTAATAGTACACTTTCTCTGTGAGTAGGGTCAGTATATTTCAGGCAACATAAATCCCCCAAATGGACTTGAATCTTTGTGTGCTGTGATGTTTAATGACTGTTAATTTACACATCCTATATATTTTTTCCAGATTCCATAGGATTGCCTTGATTTTAGGAGCATTTATTTGTTTCCAGCAAAAAGCTATTTCACAACAGGCTGCTAAGAACATTTTTTGCAAGAGCTTCCAATGTGAATTACTAAGGCTTTCATCATGGATATTCAATAGAACATATCTGGGGTTTAAGGTAATTGACTCTTTTAAAATATCAGCAATCAAAAAGGATACTTCCGTCCAAAAATCTTTAATGATCCCACAGATCCACCAAATATGGAAAAAGGTTCCTACTTGTAGACAGCATCTCCAGCATTTATCATCTACTCTTGGGTACGTTCAACCAATCAAATTTTCTAAACAAAACCCGCACCCACTACAAAAATCCTCAGTGACTCAAAGAAGTCCTCAGTGAATTAAAGAAACACCAGCTACTCAGTCTTTTTGTGTAAGCCATTAGGATGAATAGTGCCCAATTTATAAATTCACTTCTATTCACATCTTAGAAATACTTCTAAAAGAACTACTTCCTCGCGATTTATGAAAGGAAAATTAGTTTCTTACCTGATAATTTTCATTCCTGTAGTACCACGGATCAGTCCAGACACCTGGGTTTTGCCTCTGCACCAGCAGATAGAGACAGAGCAAGATTTGACTGGCTCTGCCACATATAGCAAGGTGCCACCCACAGCCTCTCAGTCTTACATAATGTCAAAGCAGAGTGGAACTAAGAACCAAACTACCTAACTATATTTCGCCCAAAACATGGCCAAGTCCAAACCTCCAACTGGAACAGAACTCTCAGAACCAAAGGAATGAATGACAATATCTATGTAAATAAAACAACGAGCGGACTCTCCTTTACCTCAAATACACACAAGTACAGGCGGGTCCCTGGACTGATCCGTGGTACTACAGGAACGAAAATTATCAGGTAAGAAACTAATTTTCCTTTCCCTGTACGTACCCGGATCAGTCCAGACACCTGGGATGTACCAGAGCCAACTTACCTAGGGTGGAAACTAGAGAGTCCCGTGCGGAGAACTCCCTCACCAAAACCACCACAATTCGAGGCTTGGACATCCAGACGGTAATGCCTTGCAAATGTATGCAACGACTTCCAAGTAGCCGCCCTGCAAATTTCCTGAGGCGACATCTGAGAAGATTCCTCCCACGAAGCAGCCTGAGACCGCGTAGAATGAGCCCGCAGGCCCAGGGGAACAGGTTTCCCCCGCAGTACGTATGCAGACCCAATGGCCTCCTTGAGCCAGCGAGCTATCGTAGTTTTTGAGGCCGCACCTCCTCTCTTTGGGCCACTGCACAACACAAAGAGATGATCGGATACCCGGAAGGGATTCGTGACCTCGAGATATCGGAGCAGGACCCTGCGGACATCCAATTTCCGTAAATCCCGCGCTATGGGATCAGCCCGCTCCCCTTCTGGAAACGAAGGAAGCTCCACTGATTGATTCAAGTGGAAAGAAGACACCACCTTTGGCAGAAATGAGGGAACCGTTCGCAACGAGACCCCCGAATCAGAGATCCGCAAAAACGGCTCCCTACACGACAGAGCCTGCAATTCAGACACCCGCCGAGCCGAAGCTATTGTGACTAGAAACACCACTTTCAGCGTAAGATCCTTCAGTGTCGCCCGCTTGATAGGCTCAAAAGGTGGCGAGCATAAGGCCGAAAGTACCCAATTAAGATTCCAGGATGGATAAGGATGCCGAAACGGAGGACGTAAATGCTTAGCCCCCCGCAAAAAACGCGCCACGTCCGGATGTAATGCCAAAGACACTCCGTGAACCTTACCTCTGAGGCAGCCTAGAGCCGCCACCTGAACCCGAAGGGTACTACAAGAGAGACCTTTAGAGAGACCTCCTGTAAGAAAGCTAGAATATCGGAGACCGAAGCTCTCGTGGGATCCACTACACGATCTCCACACCAGTCTTCAAACACCGTCCAGACCCGAACGTAAGCTAAGGACGTAGACTGCTTCCTAGATCTCAGTAACGTGGTCACAACCGCAAACAAATACCCTTTATTCTTCAAGCGTTGCCTTTCAAAAGCCATGCCGCGAGACAGAAGTGATCCACGTCCTACAAACAGACGGGGCCTTGACGAAGAAGAGCCGCAGACTCCCGAAATCGAAGGGGCGACTCAACTGCCAAATTGAGGAGATCCGCAAACCACGGATGCCGCGGCCACTCCGGTGCCACCAAAATCACAACCGTCGGATGAAGTTCTATGCGCCGAAGTACCTTGCCTATCAGGGGCCAAGGAGGGAACACGTACAGCAATACGTTTGTGGGCCAGGGAAGCACTAGTGCATCGACCCCTTCGGCCCCTCTCTCTTTCCGCCGGCAGTAGAACCGTGGAGCCTTCGCATTCTGGAAGGTGGCCATCAGGTCCATGTGTGGCGTGCCCCACCGCTCGCAGATGAGTTGAAACGCCTCCTCGGCTAGTTCCCATTCTCCGGGATCTAGATGATGTCAACTGAGGAAATCTGCCTGAACGTTGTCTACTCCGGTGATATGAGACGCCCCATTATTGCTGAGATTCTGTTCCGCCCAGCTCATCAACTGCTGTGCCTCCGCCGCAACGAGCTGACTCCTGGTCCCTCCCTGACAATTGATGTATGCCACGGTAGTTGCATTGTCGGACAAGACTTTGACTGCCTTTCCCCGAAGAATCGGAAGAAAAGATTGGAGAGCCAGAGCTACCACCCTGGTCTCCAAAAGATTGATGGACCACTGAGATTGTGCCCTGGACCACTGTCCCTGCACCGACCTTCCCAGACAGACCACTCCCCAGCCGGAGAGACTGGCATCCGTGGTGACTACCGTCCAGTCGGGCATGACCAGGGACACTCCACACGTCAGATGATCCGATACCAGCCACCAGTGGAGACTGGCACTCGCCTGATCCGTGAGCGGAAGCGGTAGATGGAATTGCTCTGACACAGGCCTCCAGCGGGACAGTAAGGCGGATTACAAAGGACGCAGATGAGCAAAAGCCCAGGGAACCAGAGCTAGCGTGCACGCCATGGAACCCAAGACCTTCAGATAATCCCGCACCTGAGGCATCGATAGAGACAAGAGGTGCCTCACCTGACTTTGCAACTTGACCACTCGTTCCATGGTGAGAAATACCTTGCCCTGTCTCGTGTCGAACAGCAGTCCCAGAAACTCCAGGGACTGAGTCGGTGTCAAACGACTCTTGGCAAGGTTGACCACCCATCCGAGAGATCGCAAGAGCTGAAGGACTCTGGTGACCGCTGTCTGACACTGCAGCTCGGACTTCACCTGAATCACCCAATCGTCCAAGTAGGGATGCACCAGGAAACCCTCTCTCTGAAGCTGTGCTGCCACCACCACCATCACCTTGGTGAATGTGCGAGGAGCTGTGACAAGGCCGAAAGATAGAGCTCGGAACTGATAGTGCTTGCCCAGAATACAGAACCTGAGGAACCTCTGGTAAAACGGTTGGATGCCGATATGGAGATATGCTTCCGTGAGATCCAGAGAGGCCAGGAACTCGCCTGGTCGAACCGAGGCGACTACCGACCGAATCGTCTCCATTTTGAAGCACGGTATCCGAAGGCACCGGTTGACACTCTTCAAGTCCAATATTGGTCTGAATGTTCCTTCCTTTTTGGGGACTATGAAGTAAATGGAATATCGGCCCTGGCGCTGTTGCTCGGGAGGAACTGAAATTATCACCCCCAAGTCCTGCAGACGTTGCAGCGTTCCCTGCACCGCCACTCGCTTCTCCCGGTAATCGCAGGGCGAGATGAGGAACTTGTCTGCGGGAGTCTGTACAAAATCTAAAGCGTAACCTTGACTTATCACGGTGAGGACCCACTGGTCCGACGTTATTTTGGTCCATTCCTCGAAGAACAGCCCCAATCTGCCTCCCACGTTCGGTACCGGGAGAGGAACGTGCCGAGAGGAATGGACTGGATGAATTTCATTGCGAACTCTTAGCCCCCATCCCCGCTGGAGGGCCACTTTGTTTCCCGAATCTTCTGCCACGAAAGGACTGAGACCAAGACGGTTGACGGGACGAGCTTGGATGGTAAGACGACCCAGAAGACCTTGCTGGACGAGACTTCCTGTTCCCCCGAAACCGAGATCTATTGGAAAACGAATCCCCGCGGCCGAGGCCTGTCCTCCGGAAGTTTATAAGCCTTGTTCTCTCCGAGGGATTGCATCATATCATCCAACTCCTTGCCAAACAATAACTTCCCTTTGAACGGAAGTGAGCCGAGGTGGGCCTTGGAAGAACCATCCGCCACCCAATTGCGAAGCCAAAGGAGACGGCGCACGGAGACCACGGATCTGGCTGACGTGCGTAAAAGATCATACAGCGCGTCTGCGCTGTAAGCAATCACCGCCTCCAGACGACCCGCTTGAGCAGCTTCTTCTTCTGAGAGGCCGGCATTGGCCTGGAGTTGCTGAGCCCAGCGAAGGCCCGCCCGAAGGGCAAAATTACTACATATCTCTGCCTGGACACCCAGAGCCGAAACCTCAAAGACCTTCTTCAGCTGAAGCTCCAGCTTCCTATCCTGCAAGTCCTTAAGGGCTGTGGCCCCTGTCACTGGAATCGTGGACCTCTTTGTCACAGCCGACACTGCTGCATCCACCTTAGGAAGTCGGAGGAGCTCCAAAGCATCCTCTGGAAGGGGATATAGCTTGTCCATGGCCTTGCTAACTTTTAGGCCCAGATCCGGAGTGACCCATTCCCGGAAGAGAAGATCCGTCGCCGAGAAGTGGAATGGAAAAGCCACCGTAGGCCTCCTGAGGCCCAACAAAACCGGATCCATTTTGGCTCCCGGATGGGACTCCACCGGCGGGCCGTCTATGCCGAGCTCCTGAAGAATGGCCGGGATAAGTGGTGCCAATTCATCCTTCTTAAAAAGACGTACCACCTTTGGGTCGTCCCCTTCCACCGCTGGAGATCCCTTGCTGGTACCTGGCTGAGCCGGTACCTCCACATCCCCTTCATCGGCCCCCCCCAGGGGCCTCACCTGGGGATCCGTCTCATCCTGTGACGTGGACTCCATGTCTGTTTCTCTAGGGGTGGACCGCAACCGTCGATTATCCTTAGGCGGGTTCGAGTCCCTCCGGGACCTATCCCTTCTCCAGCGCTTCTGGGTTTTGGTTGCAGCTCCAGTCCCCCCAGAGTCAACTTCCTCCCTGCCTTCTTAGCTTTAAATACCTTGTGCATCAGTAGCACAAAGTCCAAAGAAAAGGAGGACTCTGAAGAAGAGGAATCCTCCCCCGGGCTATTCTCCTGCACGGGAGAGGCAGCTCCCCCCGGGGGGCCCCCCCCCCGGGTGGCAGCTGCTGCGGTGAGAGCGTGGGAGGCAGTGGCCCATCCCCCGGCGCCGACCGCGTGGCTTCCCTAAGGGAGCCTAAAATGGCCGCCGTTCCCGCACTGAGCGGGAACGGATCCTCACTCCCTGCCGCACTTGGACCAGTGCGCGACGGCAACCGCAGCACCCGAACCCGGCCCCCCCCCGACCGGAATCGGACGGCCCCTCGCCGCCCAGTACACAAGCCGAACATAGCCCGTCACACGAAAGACGCACGCGCAGCTCGAAGACCCCCGCGGCATCCTCTCCTCTTCCGCCAGCTACTGCTGAAAGAAAAAATGTACAGCAAAACAAACAGGAACCGCGAAAGAGGCAGCAGAGAGTCGGCGCGCACAAATAACAAAACTTTTTTTTTTTTCTACTTGCCGGACGCTGTCCCTGGTACTGGACTCCTGCTCCAGTGGGGGGTGAGTGAACCGGGCTTCCCGGTGTCACCCCCAACGCTGCTAACCAGAAAGGGCCGGGTCCTCGACCCTTAGCAGTGGCCTCGACCAGGGGGGGATGGTCCCCTCAGAACCTTCCACCCCCCCTGGGAGGCTCTCTTGAGGGACTGTCTTCTTTTTATTTTATTTTTTTTTTCAAGAAATAACAAATACAAGACCAAGATCCTGCTGGAAATAAACTAACTACCAAAAATCTCCCCACTAGGGATCCCAGAGGCTGTGGCTCTGCACCTGTACCATCTGCTGGAGACAGAGTAAGACTGAGAGGCTGTGGGTGGCACCCTGCTATATGTGGCAGAGCCTGTCAAATCTTGCTCTGTCTCCATCTGCTGGTGCAGAGGCAAAACCCAGGTGTCTGGACTGATCCAGGTATGTACAGGGAATTGGTTTTACCAAAGCAGAAAACGTTAAATCTTTATACAGATTACCTGCCAGCATACAATGCTACCCCACTGAAGCATCCAATCGCTTACATGAAATTGCAGTGCAATGTTCAATCATTCTTGTCCGAAGTTCCCGCTTAGTTTTCCCTACATACATCAAACTACGTGGGCACTAAATAAGATATATTACACCTCTTGATTCACATCTAAAACACATACTGTTGTAAGTAAGCAAATAATAAAATACTCCCATTGAATAACTGATTGCACATCGAACACCCCCAACACGGAAAATGACCAGAAGTCTCTGTTGTATCCACTTCATGTGTAACATCATTCTTAGATTCCAAATACATCATTCTATCTCTAATGTTCCTATCCCTGCACACTGCAAATATATGGGGGGGGGGGGCTATTGAAAATAGAAGAAGTTGTAAAATCTGCCAGTGTTTACATATACTGTGTTGTACTCAGAATATTTCCTCTAGGCTTTCTTGAAGTACTCATGGATGTTGCTGAGCCCTTCCAAGGCAACTGGGTCCAAGACTGTCAGAATCATGTTCTGTCTGATCCCCTACAAAAAGGTAAATGGTACAAACTGTTGCTACAGACTCTAACTGCCTTTTTCTCTTCTCACCTCTGGACATTCCTTGTAGGCATGGAAAACTGTTCAATGGGACACATTCTATGGTCCCCTGCTACTCAACAGACTTCTAATCTAGCATTCCCTTGGATGTCAAAGCTAGCATATTGCACTTTTTATTTACCTACAATCATGGACAGAAAGACAACTGACAGCTATGTGTAGCTCTTGACAACAGGTGCTATCTGCCTTTTGGACCATTGACGATCTCTAAAAGGGAGATAGAGCAGCTTTTAAACTAGAACAAAGGGGAAAGCTGACAGTCGAGCAGCAGCACATGGTTCTGAGAAAGGTATCTTCGAAGGATACTAATGAAGCAGGAGGGTTAGGGCATCCCAATAGAGAGGTTCCAATGAAAGCAAAAGTAGTCCATGTGCCTATAAGGAAAGAATCACCTGAGTTAAAAGATTCCTAATTATCTCTGTCAGCTGAAAAGCAGGTTATTAATACAAACAAAAAACACACTTTGAAATGGCTGTATGCCAATGCCAGAAGTCTAAGAAGTAAGATGAGAGAGTTAGTGTTATAGCAGTGAATGATGAGGTACACATAATTGGCATCTCAGAGACCTGGTGGAAAGGAAGATAACTAATGGAACAGTACTATATCAGGGTACAAATTATATCGCAATGATAAGGAGGATCAACTTGGTGGGGAGGTAACACTTTTTGTCCGGGATGGGATAGCATCCAACAGGATAAAGATCCTGCAAGAGAAAGGAAAATTAGTTTCTTACCTGATAATTTTCGTTCCTGTAGTACCACGGATCAGTCCAGACACCTGGGTTGTGACTCCGCACCAGCAGATGGAGACAGAGCAAAACTTGTCGGGCTTCCCTACATATAGTAAGGTGCCACCCACAGCCCCTCAGTCTTACATAATGTCAAAGCAAACTGACCAACCATACTAGCTAACTAGACCGCCCTAACAAGGGCCGATTCAATAAACCCCCAGCTGGAACAGAACATCCTCAACCAGAGGTCAACCAATCTAAACTCAACATTAACAACTGAATCCACCGAGCGGACTCTCTGTTCTTCAGAAAGCAAAGAAAACCAACATTACCAACACAGAATGCTCGGGCGGGATCCTGGACTGATCCGTGGTACTACAGGAACAAAAATTATCAGGTAAGAAACTAATTTTCCTTTCCCTGTACGTACCCGGATCAGTCCAGACACCTGGGATGTACCAGAGCCAACCTACTACGGGTGGGAATCAGAGAGTCCCGCTCGGAGTACTCTCTCTCCAAAACCCCCCGAGTCTGTCGCCTGGACATCCACCCGATAATGTCTAGTGAAAGTGTGCAACGACTTCCAAGTCGCTGCCCTGCAAATTTCTTGAGGCGACACACGCGAGGATTCCGCCCAAGAGGCGGCATGAGACCTCGTGGAGTGAGCCCGAAGACCCATCGGAATCGGTTTACCTCTCAGAATGTACGCTGATGCAATAGCCTCCTTGAGCCACCGTGCAATCGTGGTCCTGGAAGCTGCACCACCCCTCTTGGGGCCAGAACACAGCACAAAGAGATGGTCCAAGACTCGGAAAGGGTTCGTAACCTCCAAATAACGGAGAAGGACCCTACGAACATCAAGCTTCCGCAACTCCTGTGAACCCCGAGCTTCCGGAAAAGCAGGCAGCTCCACCGATTGATTCAAATGAAAAGCTGAGACCACCTTCGGTAAAAAGGAGGGAACCGTCCTTAAGGACACTCCTGAATCTGAGATCCGTAAAAACGGCTCCCTACAAGACAACGCCTGTAACTCCGAGACACGTCTCGCTGAAGCTATCGCGATCAGGAAGACCGCCTTTAGGGTAAGGTCCTTTAGCGTAATCCGCTTTATCGGCTCAAATGGAGGCGAACACAACGCGGAAAGAACCCAATTTAGGTTCCACGACGGACAAGGATGACGCAACGGAGGACGTAAATGCTTGGCCCCCCGAAGGAAACGAGCTATATCCGGGTGAAGGGCCAGGGCACCCCGTGCACCTTACCCCTGAGACAACCGAGGGCCGCTACCTGGACCCGAAGGGTACTACAAGACAGCCCATTCGAGAGACCCGTCTGAAGAAAAGCAAGCACATCGGACACGGACGCCATCATAGTATCCACCCTGTGATCCCTACACCAGTTCTCAAATACTGTCCAAACCCGCACATAGGTTAAGGACGTCGACTGCTTCCTGGATCTCAACAAGGTGGCTACCACCGCATCCGAGTAGCCCTTCTTCAACAAGCGCCTCCTCTCAAACGCCATGCCGCGAGACAGAAGTGATCCGCGTCCTCCAAACAAACGGGGCCTTGACGGAGGAGAGCCGTGGACCCCTGAAGCCGAAGAGAAGGTTCCACCGCCAAGCGTAGGAGGTCCGCAAACCAAGGTCTCCGAGGCCACTCCGGCGCCACCAGAATCACGTCCGCCGGATGCAACTCTATCCACCGGAGCACCTTGCCTATGAGAGGCCACGGAGGAAACACGTACAGCAACACGTCTGTTGGCCAGGGGAGCACTAGCGCATCGACTCCCTCGGCTCCTCGTTCTCACCTGCCGGCTGTAAAACCGTGGAGACTTCGTGTTCTGAGCGGTAGCCATCAGATCCATATGTGGCGGACCCCATCTCCTGCAGATGAGGCGATATGCATCCTCCGCCAACTCCCATTCTCCGGGATCCAGATGATGACGACTGAGGAAGTCCGCCTGGACATTGTCTACCCCGGCGATGTGCGACGCCGCAATGCTGCTGAGATTTCGCTCCGCCCAGCCCATCAAGCGGTGCGCCTCCTCTGCCACCAGCTGGCTCCTTGTCCCTCCTTGGCGGTTGATGTATGCCACGGTCATCGCATTGTCTGACAACACCCTGACCGCCTGTCCCCGGATCAGCGGAAGGAAAGCTTGCAGTGCCAGCGCTACCGCCCTGGTCTCCAGGCGATTGATGGACCACCGGGACTGCGCTCTGGACCACTGTCCCTGTACCGAGCGTCCCAGACAAACCGCTCCTCAGCCAGAGAGACTTGCATCCGTCGTGACCACCGTCCAGTTTGGCATGAGCAGAGAAACACCACACCTGAGATGATCGGGATGGAGCCACCAGAGAAGTCTGTCCCTCGCCTTGGCCGTAAGTGGAAGCGGGAGCTGAAATTCTTCCAACACCGGCTTCCAACGGGAGAGTAATGCCGATTGTAACGGTCGTAGATGCGCAAAAGCCCAGGGAACCAAAGCTAGCGTCGATGCCATGGAGCCCAAGACCATCAGGTAATCGCACACCAGAGGCATTTGTAGGGACAGTAAACGTTTCACTTGGCTCTGCAGCTTGCCAACCCGCTCCTCGGAGAGAAACACTTTGCCGAGTTTCGTATCGAAAATCACCCCCAGATATTCCAAGGACTGGGTGGGAACCAAGCGACTCTTGGCGAGATTGACCACCCATCCGAGGGAGCGCAAGAGCTGCAGGACTCTGTCGACCGCCTGCCGGCATTCTATCTCGGACTTTGCCCGAATGAGCCAGTCGTCCAGATAGGGGTGCACCAGCAACCCCTCCCTCCGTAGCTGGGCTGCCACCACTACCATCACCTTGGTAAACGTACGGGGAGCGGTGGCGAGACCGAAGGGCAGAGCTCGGAATTGGTAATGCCTGCCCAGTACGCAGAATCTGAGGAATCTTTGATAATGTGGCTGAATGCCTATATGAAGATACGCTTCGGTGAGATCTAAGGATGCGAGGAACTCGCCTGGGCGCACAGAGGCCACCACGGACTGGATCGTCTCCATTTTGAACCGAGGAACGCGCAGGCATCTGTTCACGCCTTTCAAGTCCAAGATTGGTCGGAACGTGCCCTCTTTCTCTGGTACGAGAAAATAAACGGAGTACCGTCCCTGTCGTTGCTGCCCTCGGGGCACGGGAACTATGGCTCCTAGGGCCTCCAGCCGATGCAGAGTTTCCCTTACCACTGCGCGCTTGTCAATTCCTTTGCACGGGGACACGAGAAACTTGTCAACCGGAACTCTTGCAAAATCTAACTCATAGCCTTGACTTATCACGCTGAGGACCCACTGGTCCGACGTTATCTTGATCCACTCCTCGGCAAACAATGCTAACCGGGCTCCTACATTTGGTACGCCCGGTTGCTGTAGTCCCAAGGAATGGACCGACCTCGTTTCATTGTGAGCCTTTGGACCCCGTTCCCGCCGAGGGTCCACCCTGCCTGCCAAAGCGTTTCCCACGAAAGGACTGAGGCCACGAGTAAGACTTGGAGGAGGCGAGCCTGTAGGATGAACCAGACGATCTCTGCGGTCGTGATCTTCTAGGCCCCCAAAAACGAGCCCGATTGGAGAAAGAAGAGCGAGACTTGGGCCTGTCCTCCGGCAACCGAAAAGCCTTATTTTCACCAATTGACTGCATCAGGTCATCCAACTGTTTCCCAAACAACAGTTTCCCTTTGAACGGCAGCGCCCCCAGGTGAGCCTTGGAAGAACCATCCGCCGCCCAATTTCGTAACCAGAGGAGTCAGCGAGCTGACACCACAGAGACCATGGCCCTGGCCGACATGCGCAGCAGGTCATGCAGAGCATCCGCCCCATAAGCAATTACCGCTTCCAGATGATCTGCCTGCACCGATTCCTCTTCCGAGAGACCTGCATTTGCCTGAAGTACCTGGGCCCAGCGTAGCCCTGCCCGCATAGCAAAATTGCTACAAATAGCTGCACGGACCCCCAGAGCCGAAACTTCAAAAACCTTCTTGAGCTGCATCACCAGCTTCCTATCCTGGATATCCCTGAGCGCCGTGGCACCTGTGACCGGGATCGTTGATCTCTTTGTCACCGCCGAAACCGCTGCGTCCACTCTAGGGAGGCGGAGCAGCTCCAGCGTGTCTTCCGGCAGCGGGTATAGTTTTGTCTATGGCCTTACTCACTTTCAGGCCCAACTCCGGGGTATCCCATTCCCTGAAAAGGATATCTGACGCCGAAAAATGGAATGGAAAAGCTACTGCCAGCCCCGAAAGGCCCAACAGTACCGGATCCATATTGGCTCCCTGCTGAGTCTCCACCGGCGGAGCCTCAATCCCCAGCTCTTGGAGAATGGCAGGAATAAGTGGAGCTAACTCCTCCCTCTGGAACAACCGGACCACCTTCGGATCATCGCCATCGCCGGCCGGCGTTCCCTTGCCGGTACCCGGCTGGCCAGGGCCCATGGCATCCGGCTCGTCCACCCCCCCCAGGGGCTCTGCCGGCGGGTCCCCTTCCTCCGAGGCCGTGGACTCACTGTCCAATTCCTGAGGTACACCCCTCACCGGGCGTTTCCCCTTCGCTGGATCCGAGGCCCTCCTGGGCCTATCCGCAGCCTTCCTCTTCCGGGAGTCCGGCCGCTCTGCCGAGCTCCCCCCCGCTTTCTCTCTTCTCCTGATCACAGAGGCTGTGAGTGACCCTGCCCCATCTGCTGGAGACAGAGTAAGACTGAGGGGCTGTGGGTGGCACCTTACTATATGTAGGGAAGCCCGACAAGTTCTGCTCTGTCTCCATCTGCTGGTGCGGAGTCACAACCCAGGTGTCTGGACTGATCCGGGTACGTACAGGGAATTAGGGGTCCATATTCAGTTAGCCATTTAGTTGACAAGTTATCTGGCTAAAGTTTGCTGGATAGTTTGTCCTGGATAGTCAAAGATTAACCATAGCTGGATAATGTTAAACATAACCGGATATTCTTTTGAATATCGCCGGTTATGTTCCTATTTAAAAAAGAAACTCATCACATCGCAGTCCTACAGGCCCTAACCTGTCCCCCACCCGGGTTGCAAAGGCCCTACGGGGCCAAACTTGCCACCCCCCTTCCCAAAACGGCCCATTTCTACTTCCCCTTTCATTTTTCAAAGTACATCTCGCAGACTCCAGATACCCCCCCAACGGCCAACTCAACCCTTTCCTTTCTTTGATCCCCCTGCCCCATACCTTTGTTTTGCAATTGTTCTCCCAGATCACAGTAGCCTCCTACCATGATCCGGGACCAGCGCTTCTGCTGGTACTTTTACCATTGCTATAGCAAGAAGAGACGAGGCAGAGCTGGATTACATAAGACTGAGACCTGGTAGAGAGCCCATCAAGCTAGATTGAGAGAACATTGCACAAATCTCATCTTTGGGTGAGTTTCCTCACTCCGAAGGTCATCAAATCTTCACAAGAGAGCACTGTTCTGTTCGTACTTTGCACTCTGCATGTCAAAATGGCCCCTAACCCCTACACTCATACCTAAACCTCACCTCGAGTAGCCAGGTGGGCCTCCTATAGAGGTATAAATACCTACCTAGTATGAGGACCTTATAGCTAGTCTCTATCTCTCTCTCTCCCCCTCCCAGCAGCTTAAAATACTGAAAACGCTATTTGCGAAAACATCAAAACTGTGCGAACCCACCCCAAACTCCTCCCCTTTTCCTAATTTGCATCGCACCATGCATTATGGTGTTTTTGCATGCGTTAAAGGTGCTTTTCGCATGCGATTTTCGCATGCGAAAACGCCATATAGCACTTTGATAAATGACCCCCTTAGATTATGAGACCCCTGGGGACAAAGAAATACCTACCTACTGTACCTGAATGCATTCTGTTTTGAAATGCCAAAACATGGAATATAAATAAATATTTGCCTTCTTGGATTTCTTACCTCGCTCTGGGGTCCTAGCTGCCTTCTGGAATTCA
Source organism: Rhinatrema bivittatum (assembly GCF_901001135.1). Lineage (NCBI taxonomy): Eukaryota > Metazoa > Chordata > Amphibia > Gymnophiona > Rhinatrematidae > Rhinatrema > Rhinatrema bivittatum. The sequence continues at coordinate 47,889,793 of NC_042627.1, read as the reverse complement.
CACCAGCCCAGACCCTGGCACCCTGTGGGACTACTTTTGTCTCGGGACCTTCGGCATTCCAGGCTTTGAACTTCCTATTACTGAGACTCCATACACTGGCTGGCTGTTTCACTGGCTACTCTGTGGGACCAATTTCAGGTATTTTATTTCCTACTTTTAGAAGGTTGCTCACATCTTGGTCAGCTCAAACAGTCTAAGTCAAAGGGCAATTCTCTTCAGGAACTCCTCGCTAGACAGAATCTGAGATTCTGAAGACTCTGGAGAAGAGGAACTCAGAGGACTAGCCCGCATCCTTAAGGGAAAAAATCACTTACAAAAACTGGAAGGAGAGCAAAGCTGAATACCATGAGCACACAGCTTCCGTGACCATATGGCTCTGTGGAAAAAAAAAGACTGAGGGACTCCACCTAGGGGGCAGGGTGATGATTATAGCTGCACATGCTCAGTAGGGCATGTTTGAGAGTTCTAGAATCTTTGAGATCAAAGTTCCATACCAGGCTCCATCCAATGATGTCACCCATGTGTGAGGACTACCATCCTGCTTGTCCTAGAAGAAATTTTCTTACCTGTTAATTTCCTTTCCATTATTTCTGCTACACCAGTCCAGGGCCCACCTGCAGTGAGTCTGTCATAGTGGTTTGAAATTTTTGCATATTAGTTCACTGTTTGCTGAGTTAGGAGTTCCCTGGCTGTTTCCCTGGGTTTTCTTGTTTGGTATGTTTTTTCGTTTGCTTCCTTCTTCTACAGTCACGCTTCCTTTCAGGCTTGATGAGAGAATTGTATGGGAATTGAAGTTCTTGAACTATATGGGGGGGGGGGGGGGGGTCAGATCTGAAGCTTTAACAAATGATTACTGGAGTCCTGCTGCGGAGCACCACCCCTAAGTGGTGGCTGTAATGTCACAAATGAAAAAAGTTTAGTCTGCCTCCATCTGCTGGTCGGGGGAAATAACCTCACTTGTAATGGTCTGGTGTAGCAGAACTAATAGAAAGAAAATTAACAGGTAAGAAAGTGTTCCTTTTATCTTATTCATTTAAAAATGATTACAACAATTCCACTTATCTTAGCTGAAATAGTCAATATCCGACACTAACCAGCATTTCAAGATTATCTCTGCACCAGGGGAAATGTCTTTTATAAGTTGGATTCTTATTTCTGAAATGGAAGTAACATATAGCATTAAATACTATTGTTATTCTTCAAATGAAGAAATACAATTGGACAGAAAATGACGTTTTTAACCAGAACAGTCATCACAAGATCTCAAACCAATCAATGGATTAATTTCATTCAGGTTCAAATGTTCTCAGTGTAAAAATCCAAAATTGTTCTCTCATATTCAATTTATAATCCCACTTTCCTCCTCGAATATCAATAGGAATGTCCATTTCTACTGCTCAAAAGAATGCGAATAATAAACACAATGTTGAACCATCAGTCTCATTGTAACACTGCATTTAGTATGTCCTACATATACTTTAGCACAAGGGCAAATCAACTCTGGTGTGTCAATGATTCCTGCACTTTCCAAAGAAAATATAAGAGGATAATACTATGATGTTAGGTAGACTTAGTAAGAAAGAGATGATGGCGGAGGGGCTTCGGGGCCCACCAAGGGAACCAGACCACTGGCTTTTTGGGGTCCTGGGGATGCAGGCTGAACTAGCCAGGGGTATCCAACCCCCCCCGTTCACCCGGCTCCACCCGAGGGATGGCCCTTGTCCAGGAACCTGGCACCTCGGAAAGCAAATTTTCCTTAAACAATCCAGTCAGTCAGGACTGCAGGGTTAGCACCTCTACCATCTGCTGGAGGTAGAGAAATACTGAGAGACTGCAGGTGGCACTCTCGTATATGTGACAGTGCCCAAAGTTTTGTTCTCTACCTCCATCTGCTGGTAGGGATAAATAAAACCCATTTGTCTGGACTGATCTGGATATGTTCAGGAACCAAAGTTATACAGTGAGCATGTGGCAGATCTGGAACACAAACCCACTACTGTTGGAATTCTCTTGAGTTTTTGGTTCCATGTTCTTTAACCAGAAAGGGAAATTTGTTTGTAATCACTTCATGTGTATGAGTAGTGTATAGAGGCAACAGACACCTTTATGTTGCATCTGTTTTTGGCCCTCCTGCTTCTAGGCTCCCAGTTTTTACTGTTGCTAAAATGAGTTCTTATTAACTCCCTCTCCCCACAAGGTATGATCTTTATCACTCAAGCCTCTCCAGCTTGTTACCAAAATTTCTTAAAGGTCATGTTTCATTTCCTTGTGCAATAACAAACTAGAATTCAATGAGAGTGTGTTGATAGCCAGTCATATGATAACAAATGGACCACATGGCCTTTCATGTTACTCCAGTCTCATTATATTTTTTTTGCCTTCCTTGAGTGAAAAAAAATAATTAAAATGTAACAGATGAGGATGTGTGACATTTTGCTAAACACAGACATTTTCTAGATTCTCACATGTTTTTTTTACAGAAATACAGAGAAATTGCTTTACAGTACCATTCTGTGGTACATGCCATTGGTTGATTGCAGTAATAAGAGCTTATTCTCTACCCAGTTACTGCACCAAATAAATGTTACAGATTCCCTCAGCTGTTAAGGTCATTTAAGGTTACATTAAATGTGATAAAGCCTTAACGGAGTAAAGAATCCACAGTTTAACCCAATTTCTCATTTCTGCTTTTTCTATTCTATGACAAAATGTAACAACAAGAGATTAAAACAATGATTATCTGAGAACATAGGCAAATACTGAAAGGAAGTATTTTCCTCTGTAAATAATAGGCCATAATTTGCTGTTGTAAAAAATCCTACATGACAAGTACAAAGCTAGCACATGCAGACAGGGAGAGATGAGGCAATAAACGAAGATCAAGTTAATGGTTCCCACCCTAGTCTGCTCCACAGACCCATATGGCAAAAAGAAGAGTTAGCAAAATACTAAAAACCCCACCAGTCTTTCTCTTCCAAATTTTAAAATAAAGAGTGAGGGGACAGAGACAAACATGTGTCCATCACAATGGAGCAGCATTCCAATGGCTTTTGAAGTTAACTGATGCATCTCTGTAACAGAAGACTCCAGCAACTCCCCCACTATCAACTTTAAGAGGATGTGATTATACTATATATATATATAAAAAAAAAAACCAATAGCAATTGGCTGCTTACTGTGTATTCATGTCCATCTCTGTATGTGTACATATAGAGAAAAATGGACATGCATGAGATAATTGCTACAGGTTTTGTTCCTCCAATTGTTACTCATGAATTTTCTCCTGCTATCTCCATAGTTTCTCTAGCGATGGAGGATAAAGTACAAGTTGCATTTGCTCAGTGCCCACTCTCATTACCCATTTGGCTTGAGGATAAGATAATGGAAGGACTTGAAGGCTCATGAAAGAGGAGGTGGTGCTGTATGCAATGTGTGTAACTACATAAGGCAGAGCCCAGATGTCCATGCTCTGCATGCTGCCTGTTAATTTCCACACTCTGGGGCTCATGCTTTTGCTAGGAAGAAGCATACATAACTACACATGTGCTCAGACAGGAGATTTTGCACATTTGAAAGTCACTGCTGGTGTCTTTTTGGTGTAAAGTGCCAAGAGTGTAACTTGAATAACATAGTAAATGATAGCAGGTAAAGACCAAAAGGTCCATCTAGTCTGCCCAGCAGCAATTTTAATGTGCATTTACCTAAATTAGATTGAATTCCTACATGGAAGCCAACCCATGCAGGTTTCTCCTTGCCATCCAGAAAGCATGATGAAGCCATATCACTGTTGCCGTGGACTGCTCCATCGCTCAGTGAAGGCTGCATAGTTCCCTCATTACCATTCTCTTGCCACCAGGGGTCCTCTGTGTTTATCCCATGCTTTCTTGAAGTCTGTCAGTGTCCTTGTCATCATCACTTTCTCCAGAAGGAGAAATTCAAAGTTTCAAATTGAGACCCTTAGTTTTATAACTTCTTTTCCATTGAAAAAGCTTGTCTTCCTGCGCATTAATACCTTCCAGGTATTTAAATGTCTAATCATATCCCCCTGTCTCATATTAAGTTCTGTTGCATTAGTGGACCCATGGGCTAAAGCAGGTTTGGCACATCTTGCAGGGGAGAGCCCTGCAGATTTCCACCATTGGCAGGTAGATCTGGATAAAGCAGAGGCCCAGCTGGAACTTCGCCTATACCAGCCCTTGTTCCCCTCAGGTTGAGCCTCTGGGTACCAAGGACAGCAGGAGGGGCCTCTGCTGATGATGGAGGTGGTTGTCCTAGGGCAGCGGTTCTCAACCGGTGTGTCGCGACACACTAGTGTGTCGCCAAGCACCGGCAGGTGTGTCGCGGCTCCCGGTGCCCCACTGCCCCGCTTGTGCTTCCCTTCTCCCCAGGGGCAGGACTGAAGAGTGGAAAGATGCTGCGCGCCGCCGGCGGGGCCGAAGAAGGAAGCGATGCTGCGCGCCACCGAAGAAGGAAGCGATGCTGCGCGCCACCGGCGGGGCCGAAGAAGGAAGCGATGCTGCGCGCCACCGGCGGGGCTGAAGAATGGAGACGCTGCGCGCCACCGGCGGGGCCGAAGAATGGAGACGCTGCGCGCCACCGGCGGGGCCGAAGAATGGAGACGCTGCGCGCCACCGGCGGGGCCGAAGAAGGAAGCGATCCTGCGCGCCACCGGCGGGGCCGAAGAATGGAGATGCTGCGCGCCGCCACCAGCAAATGAAGAGTGATCTGTGCGCCACCGCCAGAGGCCAGGCCGGCGGGACGAAGAGCAGAGAGACCCTGCACACCGCCGGAGGCGGTTGGAGAGACGTTGCACGCCGCTGGAGGTCAGGCCAGCAGCGACTGATAAGCGGAGGCCAGGCATATTGGGCCAAACAATGAGAAGAGGCTCCATGTGAGCTTGTGGGTGTGTGTGTGTGGTAGATTGGGTGCATGAGTGGCAGCTTTGTGTGTGTGTGTGTGTGGTAGAATGGGTGCAGGAGTGGCAGCTTTGTGTGTGTGTGGTAGAATGTGTGCAGGAGTGGCAGCTTTGTGTGTGTGTGGTAGAATGGGTGCAGGAGTGGCAGCTTTGTGTGTGTGTGTGTGTGTGTGGTAGAATGGGTGCAGGAGTGGCAGCTTTGTGTGTGTGTGTGTGGTAGAATGGGTGCAGGAGTAGCAGCTGTGTGTGTGGTAGAATGGGTGCAGGAGTGGCAGCTTTGTGTGTGTGTGGTAGAATGTGTGCAGGAGTGGCAGCTTTGTGTGTGTGTGTGTGTGTGGGTAGAATGGGTGCAGGAGTGGCAGCTGTGTGTGTGTGTGGGTAGAATGGGTGCAGGAGTGGCAGCTTTGTGTGTGTGTGGTAGAATGGGTGCAGGAGTGGCAGCTTTGTGTGTGTGTGTGTGTTGGTAGAAATGGGTGCAGGAGTGGCAGCTTTGTGTGTGTGTGTGTGGTAGAATGGGTGCAGGAGTAGCAGCTGTGTGTGTGGTAGAATGGGTGCAGGAGTGGCAGCTTTGTGTGTGTGGTAGAATGGGTGCAGGAGTGGCAGCTTTGTGTGTGTGTGGTAGAATGGGTGCATGAGTGTGTGTGTGGTAGAATGGGTGCAGGAGTGGCAGCTTTGTGTGTGTGTGGTAGAATGGGTGCCTGGGTGCATGAATGGCAGCTGTGTGTGTGTGTGGTAGAATGGGTGCATGAGTGGCAGCTTTGTGTGTGTGTGGTAGATTGGGTGCATGAGTGGCAGCTTTGTGTGTGTGTGTGTGGTAGAATGGGTGCATGAGTGGCAGCTTTGTGTGTGTGTGTGTGGTAGAATGGGTGCAGGAGTGGCAGCTTTGTGTGTGTGTGGTAGAATGGGTGCAGGAGTGGCAGCTTTGTGTGTGTGGTAGAATGGGTGCAGGAGTGGCAGCTTTGTGTGTGTGTGGTAGAATGGGTGCATGAGTGTGTGTGTGGTAGAATGGGTGCCTGGGTGCATGAATGGCAGCTGTGTGTGTGTGTGTGGTAGAATGGGTGCATGAGTGGCAGCTTTGTGTGTGTGTGGTAGAATGGTACCTGAGTGCATGAATGAGAGCTTGTGTGTGTGCGTGGTACAATCGGTGCATGAGTGGCAGCTTTGTGTGTATATGTGGTAAACTGGTACCTGGGTGCATGAGTGAGAGCTTGTGTGTGTGGTACAAGTTCTCGCCCCCTGTTGATTGTAACTTTGACTTATTCCTGCTTTGGTTATCTTTCGTTTACGTGAATTTGTTACTCTAGTTTTTTTCCCTTTGTTAAACTGTAAACCGATCCGATATGGTAATCTACTATGAAGGTCGGTATATAAAATTGTTAAATAAATAAATAAATAAATACAATGGGTGCATGAGTGGCAGCTTTGTGTGTGTTTGGTAAAATGGGTGCATGAGTGGCAGCTTTGTATGTTTGTGTGGTACAGTGGGTGCATGAGTGGCAGTTTTGTGTGTGTGTGGTAGAATGGGAGCCTGGGTGTGTGAGTGGCAGCTTTGTGTGTGTGTGGTGGAATGGGAGCAAGAGCATTTGTGTGTGATTGAGAGCTTCTATGTAAGTGACAGAGCATGTGTGTGATTGAGAGAGAGACTGTCAGAGGTGATGTGTTTCTGTGAGAGCTACACAGAGATTGGTCAGTGAAGTGATTGGTGTGTGTGAAAGAGAGACAGAGACTGGTCAGGGAGGTGACTGGTCTGTGTGAGAGAGACAGAGACTGGTCAGGGAGGTGACTGGTGTGTGTGTGAGGAAGAGATACTAGTTAGGGAGGTGACTAGTGTCTGTGTGAGAGAGACAGTGACTGGTCAGGGAGGTGACTGGTGTGTGTGTGAGGAAGAGATACTAGTTAGGGAGGTGACTGGTGTCTGTGTGAGAGAGACAGCGACTGGTCAGGGAGGTGACTGGTGTGTGTGTGTGAGGAAGAGATACTAGTTAGGGAGGTGACTAGTGTCTGTGTGAGAGAGACAGCGACTGGTCAGGGAGGTGACTGGTGTGTGTGTGAGGAAGAGATACTAGTTAGGGAGGTGACTGGTCTGTGTGAGACAGGTTGTGACTGGTTGTGGGCCCTAAGGAAGAGGACTGTGAGGACAGAGCTTCAGCAGCCACTGCTGCTTCTGGTGAGTGCCTTTGGCCTTGGCCTGCAAGGAAAAGGAGTAGGAGAGTTGCTGGAGAGGGTAAGTAAAAGTGGCTTTTTAAGCTTATTTTTCTTGATTGACTGCCATTTTAATTATTGGGTATTATGGGATGTGTCTGCTGTTTTGAAATATTTTATTGATATTTGGACAATGTGTAATCATTTTTATGAGTTTTTAATTGTTGGATGTTATTTTGTTCATCAGCTATTTTATAACATTTATTAGTATAGTTTTACAATTGTTTCTAAGTGGGTTTCTATCTATAGCAGCTTGGCTTGCTCCATTTTCCTAATAGTAGGTGTGTTAGTGTTTAAGGCCTGGTTAAATATTTGTAGTAGTAAATTATTGTCTTTTCATAAGGTCGGGGTATTGTGCCTGCCAGTAAAGAGAGTTTGTTTTGCTTTTACTGAGATGTCATCAGAACCAGAATATCTTTTTTGTATGGCGAGTTGTATGGGTAATGCCCTAGTTCTGCTTTGCACCCATTTTTGGGGGTCGAGGGGGTTCCTGAGGATGCAGAATGTATATTTACATTTTGCCCCGTGACGGTCACATGTTCAGTGTGTCACACATGTGAGAACCATCTGTCAGGTGTGTCCCGGCCGAAAAAAGGTTGAGAACCACTGTCCTAGTGTAGCTGGGTCGAAGCAGACAGAGGCCAGACAAATCCAAGGTCCAGATGATGGTCAGGGGCAGGCGACAAGCATATCTGGTGGCAGGCAATAGTCAAGTAAATCTGAGATCAGGCTGAGGTCAAACTAAGTATCTGTCCCAAAGGGAAGAAGAAGATGGTTAGGCAGGGTAGGTCGGTGAGAAGCACAGGCAGGCAAGGAGAAGTGAAGACAAAGTTGGTACTGAAGACAAGATGCTGGAACTGAAGACAAGATTCTGGAGCAACATGCTGAACTGCAAGAGTAGCGGGACCTGTTGCAGAGACGATAAGATCAGGGGCAAGTAAGCCCTTTATAGGGCTTTAATAGTGACAGGACCATCCAGCGGCACAGGGCCTTTCACGCCACTGGCCCATTCAATTAATAGAAGTTGGGCACGCAACTAGGGGAGCGGTACATCAGCTGGGGCTGGTGGCATCTTGCTGCATCAGAGCGCGGCAAGCCCCCACATGGAGCCCATCAGTGTGTCAGGAGCAGGCAGAAGGAGCCCGTCCAAGAAGGTGAGTGCAGCAGTCCACAGGAGTAACCCATAGACTACCAATGTAACAAGTTCCTAGAATTTCATCTCATAAGGCTTCCTGTAAAAATCCAGCACCATTTTGGATGCCCTTCTTTGGCCTGTCTCTAACCTTTCTACATCATTTCTGAGATATGGCCTCCAGAACTGAACATACTAATCTAGGTCAGGCCTCACCAATGAACTGTAAAGACACATAATCACCTCTTCTCTTTTACTGGATATGCCTCTCCTTATACATCCAAACATTCTCCCAGCTCCAGCCACCACCTTATCACACTAGTTGCAACCTTGGTGTGACACTATCACACCAAGGTCCCTTTGCTAGTTGGCACACATAGGAAAATTGGTTCTTACCTGCTAATTTTCGTTTCTGAAGTACCAAGGATCAATTCAGGCAAGTGGGTTTATGCCACTACCAGCAGATGGAGGCAGAGAACAAAACCTTGAGGCACTGCTATTTAACTGAGAGTGCCACCTGCAGTCCATCAGTACTGACCTGCACCCAAGCCAAGATGTCTACCTTAAACCCAAATAAACCTTGGGCGAACAGAGGCTTAACGTTGGAGCCCCCTACAAACTAGGTCCCCTTGACATAATACAAAACCTATAACAAACTATGTACATTGCTTGATAAACTGAGTATATCATATGCCAGCTCCACCAGCTCAGCCATATCCAGAAGTGAGGAAGTCTTTCAATAGATGGGGATGGGTCTCTGGACCGATTTGTGGTACTTCAGGAACGAAAATTAGCAGATAAGAACCAATTTTCCTTTCCTATTTGTACCCCAGATCAGTCCAGACCAGTGGGGTGTACCCAAACCCCTCTATTCTGGGTGGGAACCTGAAAGACCCAAGTGCAAAACACTCACCCCAAACGTCACCTCCTCTGGGGCCCACTCATGTAAGTGGTAATGTTTGGTAAAAGTGTGAAGCGAAGACCACGTTGCCACATAACAAATCTCCTGCGGAGAAAGCAGTTGACACACCGCCCATGAGGTCGCCTGCGCTCTAGTGGAATGCGCTCTAAACCTCTCCAGCTCTGACCAGCCCTTACAGATGTAAGCTGAAGCTATTGTCTCTTTTAACCATCAAGCAATAGTGCCCTTGGAAGCCTTATTTCCCTTCTTTGCTCCATTGAAAAGGACAAATAGATGATCAGATCTCCAAAAGGCATTCGTCACCTTGAGATATCACAACAGAATATGTCACACAACCAGTAAGTGAAGCTCCCTGGCCATCAGAGTATCGGCTGTCAAGTTTGGAAAAGCCAGAAGCTCAACCACCTCATTAAGGTGAAAGAAGGACACTACCTTTGGCAAAAAGGAAGGAACCGTGTATAAAGAAACCCCATCCTCCGACAAGCACAGGAAAGGGTTCCTACACGACAATGCTTGCAGCTCAGAAATTCACCTAGCCGAACAGATGACCACCAGGAAAACAGTCTTCAGGGTTAACTCCTTCAATGACGCCCTCTGCATTGGCTCGAAGGGAGGGCCACACAGTACCCGAAGAACCAAATTCAGACTCTAAGCCGGACAGATCTTCTGCACCGGAGGACGCAGATGCTTTGCCCTTTTAAGGAAACGAGCCACATCCAGATGAGATGCTAGCGGCCTTTCCTGAATCCTACCATGCAGAGAACCCAAAGCTGCTACCTGGACCCGAAGGGAATTATAGGCCAACCCCTTAGTCAAACCACTCTGCAAAAAGGCCTTTAAAAGCTGTACTTTGTTCTGCAAACACTAAAATTCAAAAACTCTCCATACCTGGACATAAGCCATTGAAGTGGAAGGTCTCCTTGCCTGAAGCACAGTCATAACCACAGGCTCCGAATATCCCTTCAAACGGAGTCGCCACCTCTCAAAAACCAAGCCGCTAGAGAGAAGCAATCTTCCCGGTCTGAAAATACGGGCCCCTGCTGCAGTAACCCTGAGAGATGAGCAAACCGAACAGGTCTGTCGACCGGCAGACGCAGAAGGTCCGCAAACTACAGCCAACACGGCCACTCGGGAGCCACGAGAATCGCCCTGCCCGGAGGAAGCTTGATGCGCCACAGCACTTGACCTACGAGCGGCCACCAAGGAAACACGTACAGCAACATATGTGTTGGCCACTGCTGAATGAGAGCATTGATACCCTCCAATCTGACCTCCTGTCTGATACTGAAAAACCACTCAGTTTTTGCATTGGTGAAAATCACCATGAGATCTAACACTGGTCTGCCCTACCTTGCCTGCAGCAAGGCAAAGGCGTCTGTTGACAACTCCCACTCCCCTGGGTCCAGATGCTGTCTGCTGAGGAAGTCCGCCTGCACATTGTCCACACCGGCCACATGGGAAGCAGATATTCTCACCAGATGTTCCTCCGCTCATACAAACAGCTCCTGCACCTCCAACGCCACTAGACGACTCTTTGTTCCGCCTTGACAATTGATGTACGTTAATGTCATAAGAACATAAGAAATTGCCATGTTGGGTCAGACCAAGGGACCATAAAGCCCAGCATCCTGTTTCCAGAGGCCAAACCAGGCCACAAGAACCTGGCAATTACCCAAACACTAAGAAGATCCCATGCTACTGATGCAATTAATAGCAGTGGCTATTCCCTAAGTAAACTTGATTAATAGCAGTTAATGGACTTCTCCTCCAAGAACTTATACAAACCTTTTTTGAACCCAGCTACATTAACTGCACTAACCATATCCTCTGGCAACAAATTCCAGAGCTTTATTGTGCATTGAGTGAAAAATAATTTTCTCCGTTTGTCTTAAATGTCATCCCATTGTCCTAGAACACTCACACCGACTTGCCCCAAATGAGCGGAAAAAACACTAACACTAAAAACACTACCAAGGCCTTGTTCACTGCTCTGGTTTCCAGCTGATTGATGAACCAAGTCACCTCCTGTGGTGACCCTGGGCTGATTTTCCTTGACAAATCGCCCCCTCATCCAGAGAGGCTGGCATCTGTGGTCACCAGCACCCAGTCGGGTATTTCCAGATCCATGCCCTTCTCCAGATTGTGCTGAGAGAGCCACCACGAAAGACTGGACCTGGCACCCTCTGGCAACAATAAAGGAAGCTGAAACTCTTCCAACAGCGGTTCCAACAGGATAACAGAGCCACTGCAGAGGACGCATGTGAGCAAAGGCCCACGGTACTAATTCCAGCGTAAAAGCCATGGAATCCAGAACCTGCAGGTAATCCCAGACTTTGGGGACCGGCAGACTCAGTAACCGAAGAACCTGACCCTGCAGTTTGAGGACTCTCTCTGAAATCATAAACACCTTCCCCAGCCAGGTATCGAAGCAAGCCCTCAAGACTGAGTCGGTCACAGATGACTCTTTGCAAGGTTCTTCACCCAACTCTATGCCTCCAGAAGCTGAAGTACCCGCTGGACTGAGCGAACACACTATCTCTGACTTCACCCATATCAGCCAATCATCCAAGTACGGGTGCCCCAGGATACCTTCCTTCCTGAGTGCCGCCACCATCACCTTCGTGAATGTGCGCGATGTCATTATCAACCCAAAAGGAAGAGTTTGAAACTGGAACAGGCAATGCAAATGGTGTCCCTAGACACCGGTTCATGGCAATGTTTCTTAACAGCACTACAGAGCATGGTGTCTCCAACAAGCTAACGATATAGAATATTGCTGAAACAAGACCATTGGGAGCTGTTGTGAAGGTAATTGTATAGGGGATCCCACCACGATACCATCAAAAACCATGGGTTCGGGGGAACCCGTGGGGATGTCACATCCATGAACAGTGTCTACATTGTTTTGTAAAATTGCATTGCCTGTTTTGTGACATTGCCAGAAATTATTTTGGGATTCAGTCCCTCCCGACACAGCCGGAGTGGCGAAACATGGTCCGTGTCAGGGGACCAAAATCTACCTCACCTTAATTCTACAGTCACAATAAAGGATGGAATTGCTTGTCACCAACTTCATTGATTGAACTTTTTATTTGAACTTCAAGGACCCTCACATCTTTAGCGCTATACTGTGCCTATATGGTGATTTACCATTTTGTGTACCTCTCATCTTCTCCAATTCCCTTTTTGCCCCTCCCATCCAAATACTAACCAAGCAAACCCTACTTAACTTTTGAGATCAGACGCACTCAGGACTTCCACCTGCGACTGAAAGTGGGATGCTTTGGAATTCTGCTTCAACACCATCAAGTCCAGCTGTCACATGTCCCACCTGGAGCAAATGAGAGCCATCGTCTCTTCTGTCAGCTGCCATTATCCGGGACCCATACCTTTCAACTTAGAAAGTCTGTTTGAATGAGGTTGACTCTGGCGACAAGGCATCACCAAATTTTGCTTTGCCCAGCGGAAAAGCTCCTAAACATCCCAAAAGATAACGAGACTACTGGTCCCCCCTTTGGCAGTTGTTATAAGCCACTAACATTGCATTGTCTGACAGGACTCTCATCATTCAATCATGCAACTGTGGGAGAAAGGAAAGCAATAACTTGCGAACAGCCCTCATCTCCAAACGACTAATAGACCACAATGACTCCTCAGCCAACCACTGGACCTGTGCTGCTTGTTCTTGCAAATGGCTCCCCCCAGCCTTTCAGACTGACATCAATGGTCACTACCACTAACTAATCTGGGATCTCCAACTCTAGGTCCAATTCCAAATTGGCCCAAGAAAGCCACCAGGAGAGAATGGACCTGGATTCCCCCTGCAGTGACCGAGGCCTCCCTCAAAGGAGCTCTCCGCCACCACCACAGATCTCATCGAGGCCAGAAACAACAAACATACACTGTGGTCCTCCTACACTACCCCAGCTGAGGCCATCTTATTTATTTATTTTATTTAACAGTTTTTTATACCGACCTTCATAGTAAATAACTATATCGGATCGGTTTACAATTTAACAAGGGGAATAACTGGAGTAACAATTCAAGTAAACGAGAGATAACAATAGGCAGGAATAAGTCAAAGTTACAATCAACAGGGAAAGAGAACTTGGAAGCTTACAACAAGCTGGAAGGAAGAAAGGCCGGTAATAAATAAGTGGTGTTACCATAGAGCGTATGAATTAAAAGCTTAAAACAGTGCTTTAACCTGAAAGTCTCCAAGTCCAATTTTCGTGAAAAAGAGTGCCTGACTGGGTAGAGGTGAAAGACAACTAGTTATTGTCTGGTGGATCAGGGAAGGCTTGGTGAAAGAGCCAAGTTTTAAGTCTTTTTCTGAATGTTAAAAGGCAGGGCTCTAGTCTGAGATTTGATGGGATGCTATTCCAGATCGATGGGCCTGCTATCGAAAAAGATCTGTCTTTGGTCGTAGCGAGGCGTGTGGCTTTAGTGGGGGGAACATTCAGAGTGCCTTTGTGAATATCTCTAATTGGTCTGTTAGATGAGTAGAGTTTGAGTGGTATTTCTAGGTCAAGTTGAAGATGATGATGGATGGTTTTGTGGATTAAGGTGATTGATTTGTAAAGAATTCTGAAATTCACTGGTAACCAATGTAGGTTCCTGAGTATGGGTGAGATGTGTTCACCGCGGCTGGTACTGGTCAACAATCTCGCTGCCGCATTTTGTATCATCTGCAGAGGTTTGGTAGTGGATTTGGGGAGTCCTAGGAAAAGGGCACTGCAGTAATCTATTTTGGCGAACAGTAGTGCTTGGAGGACTGTCCTGAAGTCATGGAAGAATAATAGTGGTTTAAGTCGTTTTAGAACCTGTAATCTGTAGAAGCAGTCTTTAGTTGTTGTGTTGACCATTTTCTTTAGGTTTAGTCGATTGTCTAAAATTACCCCAAGATCTCTAACCTGCTTACAGGTAATGAGAGAGTTGTTTGGTGATGGTGTGGAGATATTTATATCGTTTGAAGAGATGAGGAGAAGCTCTGTCTTAGAGGCGTTGAGGACCAAGTTTAAGCTGTTGAGTAGATTGGTGATGGATAGAAGGCAGTTATTCCAATGGGTGAGTGCTTTCGAGATTGATTCTGTTATGGGGATTAGAATCTGCACGTCGTCTGCGTACAGATAATGAATTAGATTGAGATCTGTTAACAGTTGGCTGAGGGGGAGGAGGTATATGTTGAAGAGGGTTGGGGATAAGGAGGATCCTTGTGGTACACCCAGAGTTGATTTTGTTAGGGGTGACTCTTTATTGTTAATTTTGACTTTGAAAGTCCTATTGCTGAGGAAGGACTTGAACCAGTTGTGGGCAGATCCGGAGATGCCGATATCTGCTAGACGATCCAACAGGATGGTATGGTTGACGGTGTCGAAAGCCGCCGAGATGTCTAACAGGACTAGTAGAAAGGATTGTCCTTTGTCTAACCCCATAATAATATGGTCTTGTCAACCATGCGGCATAGGACAGAAAGAAAATCAGTTGAATTTCTCTCCCTCACCCTTTGTGCAGTCAAAATAGCTCTCCAGCTAGGCCCCTGCACCGCAGGGGGAATGAGCCACCACTACTACTCCCATACTGCCTGACCTCTGTGGCTTTCAGCCACTCCGTATACTACCTCTCAGTTCACTTTTTTTTTATTTTATTTTTTTAAGAGATGGTGCCCAAAATTTAGATTTCTCTAAAAGTGCAAGAAAATAAAATTAACTTTCCTTAACTGAAGTTTTCCTGAAGCAGGTCCAGGCTGCTATGGACAGGAGGAGAATGGTGGGGTGTGAAGGAGTCAGCCCCATGATCCCCTACTCCTGCTGCACAGAATCCTCAGTGGGCTTCCTCCTTTCTCTCTGTGGTCACCACGCTGTGAAAAGACCCGCACCAGCAGGCAGGACCACCAACAATTTCCCTTCCCTCCAGAACACAAGAGGCCCCCAATTTTTTTTTTTTTACTTAAAGGGACCAGATCCTCCCAACCTCTAAAGAAGAACATAATACTTCCCCTCACTGGATGACCAGAGAGGGAGAAGAGGCTAGGGTATGAGGAAGCCAGCAATATAAGAACCCTCCTCCAGGTTGAGACAAAAAAGGGCCACCAAGCCCCTGATGGGCCTGACTCTACCAGGGGGGTGGCCCTACCAACAGGACCTAGCACCCTGGGAGTCATTTTTCCAGACAAATATCCGACTGCATGTTTTTCACCTCTACCATCTGCTGGAGACAGAGAAATACTGAGGGACTGGAGATGGAACGCTATCTTAAGTAGCACAGTGTCAGTAAAGCTTTTCTTCTGACGCCATCTGCTGATAGGGATGAAAAACCCATATGTCTGGACTGATATGAGGTATGAACAGGAACTGTATGTTATCCTACTTTCTAAAGGGAAAGGAGGCTTACGAGATAATTGTGTCTTGTATATCCCCTAATAATATTTTTTTTTAGTATCCTATCCACACCAAATTTTCAGGACATGTCACGGGAGAATGATAGCTGTGGGCTTTTCCTAATTGATTCATATGTGTGGAATGCAGATGCCTTTGTTCCAGAAAGGAGGCTCCTTTAGTTCTGGATGGAACTTCTTGTTTTTGTTTTTTTTTGTTTGTTTTTTACAGCTGATTAGGAGGCTGAAAAAAATTCACCTTCCTTAAAGCGAATAGGGCAAATGGGCAGACAAATGAGTGTGGATCACTTTACCTGCTGTTAGCACATTAGGACCTAGTCTAAACTAGCATATGAGTCGCTGAACAGGCATCATGATTGATTATTTAGCATATAGTCCTTAAATTATTCTACCAGCTTTTTAATGTAGTTACATTAATGAAGATACTGCAAAAAAACATACAGGATTTGGGAATATCTTTTGCTTATCTTGTGATTGTTGGGGTGGGGATTGAAAAAAACAGAAGGAATTAGGGAATTCATTTAGGGGCGGATTTTAAAAGGCCCGCGTGCGCCGGCGCGCCTATTTTGCATAGGCCGCCGGCGCGCGTAAAGCCCCGGGATGCGCGTAAGTCCCAGGGCTTTCGAAAAGGGGAGGGAGGGGGCGTGTCCGGGGGGCGTTCCCGAAACGACGCGGCGTTTCAGGGGCGGGCCCGGGGGGCGTGGCGCCGGCCCGGGGGCGTGGTCGAGGCCTCCGGACCAGCCCTCCGGACCAGCCCCCGGGACCGGAGGATGGAACGGGGCTGCCGGCGACGCGCGCAAAGTTACGCGTAACTTTGCCAACAAAGGTAAGGGGGGGTTTAGATAGGACCGGGGGGGTGGGTTAGGTAGGGGAAGGTGGGGGGAGGGCGAAGAAAAGATCCCTCCAAGGCTGCTCCGAAATCGGAGCAGCCTCGGAGGGAACATGCAGCGCGCGCTGGGCTCGGCGCGCGCAGGTTGCACAAATGTGCACCCCCTTGCGCACGCCGACCCCGGATTTTATAGGCTACGCGCGTATCTTATAAAATCCAGCGTACTTTTGTTTGCGCCTGGTGCGCGAACAAAAGTACGCGCTCGCGTATTTTTTAAAACTCTGCCCCTTAATGTTTTCAGATATAGACAGAAATCACCATCTCTGGGCATTAGTACACCTACCTATGAAAGTTAACATCAGCACTCACAAAGAAATTTCTAGCATTACCCTGCTTCCTTCATTTCCTAGATATTTGGTACTCTCCTTCCCTCAACAGATCTCCTTCTTACCTCCTTTAAATTTCTGCTCCTCTTCCTCTACGCAAAGCCCTTACTTTAGCTTCCTGTACTTTTTCCCTCCTTTTGCCCCCTTGTTCTACTCCTCTCAATTCCTTGTGCCAATATGCTCTCTTTTCTTCAGTACTCCATTGTCCTTTTTTCCTTCCTCCATTCTTACCCCTCTTTTCTGTGCTCCTCTCTTTTCCCATTCTGCCCTTCCCCTTTGTTCTCCCCTCTTTTCTTATTCTGGTTTTCCCCTTTGTTCTCCCCTCTTTTCCTCCATGCCCCACTTCCAAAGAGTCATGGTAGCCTGCAGTGTTCTAAAAATACTGCAGGGCCCAATGTAATAAGTATGAATAATCAAATACAAAAAAAGAGAGGAAAATAATCACTATCTTTAAAAAAAAAATTAATTAAATACTTTTACCAGAGAACAACGATATCATAGACAATGCCTTGTGGTTTTTAATCCACTGTCTCTCGCCCGCAATGGGCCCCAAACAGCATCAGCCGACACGGCACTTAACTGTAATCATTTATCGTTGTCTCTTAAATATTTTGCAACTTTTTATCAGTATACAATATACAAGAATACAAAATAAAAGCGAAAGAGATGATGATAGGCTTTAAGCAGAGAGGATATCCAATGTCTATCATTAAGAAAGCCTATAAAAGGGCACGGTGGGCAAATAGAGACCTTTTGCTAAAACCACTGAATAGATCCTCAGATGATAACAACCAGAGACCAATTTGTATATTGCCCTATTCCCCACAGATATATCGTGTGCAAAGTAGTATTAAAAAACATTGGCACGAGGGGGGCGCTGTTCGCATCCAATGTGAGAGGACGCACGTTAGCTCAGCTCCGCTCCCTCCGGGCCCCGTAACCCTCGCAAAGAGACTCCATTACCTTGATATTTTTGGCGAAAACTACTACGGGAAAATCTCCCCGGGTGCAAACCAAGATGGCGCCGAGAGCGGGGTTGTGGAACCGGGCAGCACAGGAGAGCCGGCGGAAGAGGTGAGAGACACCCCGGATTCGGAGCCGGACCCCCCAAATACGGCCCTCTCCAGAGAGGAAGCCAGGCGCTGGTTCATGGAACTGAGAGCCGATATGAAGCAATATCGGCAAGATATCATGGCGTCGGTGGCTGACCTCAAAGAAGATCTTGCTGCCCTGGGGAACCGCGTAGATGAGACGGAAATCCGCATAGATGGACACGGGGATGCAATAAATAGTCTGGTGACCCGACAAGACAACACCTCTGCTGAATTAAAAGCACTCCATGACAAGATTGAGGACTTAGACAATCGTGGCAGAAGGAATAATATGAGGATCAGAGGGGTCCCTGAAACCCCTGAGTATGCCGATGCACGGCAGATTGCAGCCCAAATATGCTCATTTGTCCTTAGCAAGGGAGTTGAGGCCCAGTCAGAGGGAGCGGAAATACCTTCAGTAATCAGCTTCGAAAGAGCTCACCGGGCGTTGGGGCCTCGCCGGGATCAGCAGCCGCGTGACATAGTCCTTTGTTTCTCAAGCTTCCCCTTAAAGGAACGGGTCCTTAGAGAAGCACGACAGTTGAAAACTATCCAGTGGCGCAACTGCCACATTTCTCTCTTTCAGGATTTAGCACCGAGCACACTCAAAAAGCGATATGATCTGAGGGAAGTGACAGCTGCCTTAAGGGAACGAGATATCCGCTATCGCTGGACATATCCCTTCGGATTAACTTTTCAACACCAGAGAATTACCTATAGAATCGCTTCCCTAGAGGATGCAGTGGTTACCTTTCGGAAGGCCCAGTTGCCCATATCGTTCACTACTTCCAAGATGGCGGACCGTCCACCAACCCGTGACTCAGCGCCACAGTGGCAGAGAGCAAGGAAGGGTGGCAAGCGGTTCCGCCGCCAGTCCGGAGGAACGGGATCACAAACCTCGGAGCCTGATTGAAAGAGGACTGACTTTACAGACTATATTCTTTTCAGAAGGGTCTTCACAGCTCTAGTGTTTTCCCTGGGGCCTATTACTATAGCTCTGGAGCAGGTGGGGGATTTTCATGATGGGTTTTGGATATGTTGATTATTATTGTTGCATAGTTATTCGTCAGCACTAAAATAGTGAGTTAATCATACTGGAGGGTTTATCTTCTTAAATTTCAAGCACTCTTACCAGACAGGGGCTTGGGGGGGGGGGGGGGGATGATTCTCATGTTTATTCCTCCGCTTGGATGGCCACAGGTCCTCCAAACTTAGTATTCCTTAGCACGACTTGGGATACTGCAGGACGTACAGGCCTCATGACCGATATCATAGGTAGCACTATTAGATGGAAGCGTGATCGGTTGAAGCACGGTTACCTTTGGTGGGAGCTCTTAGCACACAGGTGCGAAGACTCGGGGCAAGCTGACTATAGGAGGGATCTGGGAGATTTGGAGGCTATAATCTTACCCCAGGATGGCGGTTAAATTAGTATCCATAAATGTAAAAGGTTTAAATTCTCCCCAGAAACGGCAGTTGTTACAAAGAGAACTCACAAGGCAGGCTGCTATCATTTTTATACAGGAAACGCATATTAGAAAATCACATGAACATCTACTAAAATATCCGCGATTTTCCACCTCTTTATGGGCTGCTAGTATGCCTGAACATAAATACACCGGTGTGGGTATTTTGTATTCCTCCACATTTGTTCATGAGCAGATCCTGGTAGTTACGGATCCTCATGGTAGATTTATACTTAATAAGATCAAAATTGATAAAAAGATCTTCACTATTCTTAATGTGTATTTTCCCATCCAGCACCAGGTATCTTTTATAAACCGTCTGAGTACTTTATTGCAGCAGCATGCAGAGGGGGAGGTGATTGTGGGGGGCGATTTTAACTTGGTTTTGGTCCCCGCCAAGGATTCTAGCTCAGGTTCACAGGCCCACATGGCAGAGCGACGAGCTTGGTTGGGGGTTCTAGCTAACTGGGGATTGGTGGATATATGGCGGATTAGACATGAACATTCCCGCTCGTATACGTTTTATTCTAATCCACACTCCACGTACACTCGCATTGACTACATTTTTGTGTCGGCCTCTATGCAGGCTAGGGTACAGAAGGCTGATATTGATAACATTACTTGGACGGATCATGCCCCTGTATGGATGGTCTGTACTATGGGAGATCAAGGATGTGGGCTTCGCACCTGGAGACTTAATGAAAGTCTCTTTAAATATCCCACATTTACGGCATCCATTTTACAGCAGCTTCAGGAGTATTTTAGGCTTAATCAAGTGGAGGGCATGTCACCACTTACAGTATGGGAGTGCTCTAAGGCCGTAATTCGGGGTTCCTGCATTGCTAGGGCGACTTTCTGTAATAGAGAAAGGGACGCCAGACGGGCACAACTCACTCAGGAACTCACTGATTTAACTAGAAAACATAGTAGCACACAATCCGGGAGGCTCTACCAAAAAATCTTGGCGGTGCGGGCTCAGCTCAGGGCGCTGGAAGATACAGCCATTAGCCATTACTTGACCCTTCTAAAACAAAAATACTTTGAGGGGGGTAATAAGGCGGGCAAGCTGTTAGCTAGACAACTGCGAGCAGCTCAAGCTCAGACGATCATTGCCAAGATCAAAGATTCTCGGGGTCAGGTGGTTACCTCCTCCGCGGACATTCGGCAGTCATTTACTGACTTTTATTCTAAATTATACTCTAGGGACGACACCATCGTACCTAACACTATTCATGAGTATTTGTCATCTATCGACTTGCCCCACCTTACTCCGCTACACAGGGAGGTGCTAGACAAGCCTATATCGCAGCTGGAAGTGTTGGCAGCTATAAAGTTGTTGAAAGCTGGAAAGGCTCCAGGGCTGGACGGCTTTACAGGTATTTACTATCGTAAATTCGCCCAGACATTAGCTGGTCCAATGACCCTCGCGTTTAACTCGATTTTGGCGGGGTCAGATTTCATCTTGGATGCCAACACAGCAGGTATCACAGTGTTGGCCAAGCCGGGCAGGGACCCCGATCAATGTAGTTCCTATAGGCCGATATCATTGATTAATATCGATTTGAAGATCCTGGCCAGAGTACTGGCTGCCCGGCTGAACGGGGTGCTGCCAGGGCTTATACATAATGATCAGGTGGGTTTTGTTCCGGGAAGGCTGGCGGCGGATAATGTCCGCAGGATAGTGGATATCATCGATCTTGTGCACCAGGAAGGCCTTCCAGTTATCCTCCTGGCGCTGGACGCTGAGAAGGCCTTTGATCTTGTTCACTGGGACTTTCTCTTCCACACTTTACAGGCCATGGGTTTTGGTACTTCCTTTATTGCATGGATACGTAAAATGTATGCAAATCCTGCGGCCAGAGTAAAGGTTAATGGGAGCTATGGCCCCCAGTTTTTGATCCAGAGAGGGACTAGGCAGGGGTGTCCTCTCTCCCCTCTTTTGTTTGCCATGTTTTTGGAACCTTTTGCCAGACGTATTCAAGGAAATGCGAGTGTACGTGGTATTGCCAAGGGTAAAGACCACTTTAAAATATCATTATTCACAGACGACGTAATGTTCACCCTTACTGATCCTGCGAGGTCACTGCAGGGGGTTATGGAAGAGCTGGGTGAGTTCACGGCGCGATCTGGTATGAAAATTAACTTTGAAAAGTCCGAAATACTTAACTTAGCTCTGTCTGCTGAGACAGCTAAGGCTCTACAGGAGAAGTTTCCTTTCAAATGGGCCGAGACCTCTCTCAAGTATTTGGGGGTTCACCTGGGGAAGCACACTGATTTATTATATGACTTGAATTATCGCCTTTTGCTGGTCAAAATTCAGAGTGATTTGGATAAATGGCTAGCACACACTCACTCCTGGTTAGGTAGGATGGCCATTCTTAAGATGAACGTGTTGCCACGCTTTCTGTATTTCTTCACCACGATCCCTATCTATCTCCCTGACATGCTACTTCGCAAATGGCAAAAAATCCTAGGGCATTTCATATGGCAGCGCCGGCCCCCTAGGATAGCTAGGGACACCCTATATCAGACCAGAGTTCGGGGTGCTTTACAGGTGCCTAACTTAGCCTGGTACTATAGTGCAGCACAATTAAGGGCGCTGGTTGCTTTCATAGAAACATAGAAACATAGAAATGACGGCAGAAGAAGACCAAATGGCCCATCCAGTCTGCCCAGCAAGCTTCACACATTTTTTTCTCTCATACTTATCTGTTTCTCTTAGCTCTTGGTTCTATTTCCCTTCCACCCCCACCTTTAATGTAGAGAGCAGTGATGGAGCTGCATCCAAGTGAACTATCTAGCTTGATTAGTTAGGGGTAGTAGCCGCCGCAATAAGCAAGCTACACCCATGCTTATTTGTTTTACCCAGACTATGTTATACAGCCCTTATTGGTTGTTTTTCTTCTCCCATGATGTTGAAGCAGAGAGCCATGCTGGATATGCATCGAAAGTGAAGTATCAGGCACATTTGGTTTGGGGTAGTAACCGCCGTAACAAGCCAGCTACTCCCCGCTTTGTGAGTGCGAACCCTCATTTCTTCTCCCCTGCCGTTGAAGCAGAGAGCTCTGCTGGATGTGTGAAGTATCAGTTTTTCTTCTCCCCTGCCATTGAAGCAGAGAACTATGCTGTATATACATTGAAAGTGAAGTATCAGGCTTATTTGATTTGGGGTAGTAACCGCCATAACAAGCCAGCTACTCCCCTCTTTGTGAGTGTGAATCCTTTTTACCACATTTCCTCTTGCTGTTGAAGCTTAGAGCGATGTTGGAGTCACAGTAAGCATGTGTATGTTTATTTAATAAGGGTATTGTCTCCAGGCAGTAGCCATCATTCTGGCGAGTCACCCACTCTTCATTGGCA
Organism: Rhinatrema bivittatum; assembly: GCF_901001135.1. Classification (NCBI taxonomy): domain Eukaryota; kingdom Metazoa; phylum Chordata; class Amphibia; order Gymnophiona; family Rhinatrematidae; genus Rhinatrema; species Rhinatrema bivittatum. Next base: position 47,867,093 of record NC_042627.1, on the reverse strand, counting down.
GCCTCTTGACTTTATAGATCCACAGTGTTTATCCCACACCCCTTTGAAGTCCTTCACAGTTCTGGTCTTCACCACATCCTCCGGAAGGGCATTCCAGGCATCCACCACCCTCTCCGTGAAGAAATACTTCCTGACATTGGTTCTGAATCTTCCTCCCTGGAGCTTCAAATCGTGACCCCTGGTTCTGCTGATTTTTTTCCTATGGAAAAGGTTTGTCGTTGTCTTTGGATCATTAACACCTTTCAAGTATCTGAAAGTCTGTATCATATCACCTCTGCTCCTCCTTTCCTCCAGGGTGTACATATTTAGATTCTTCAATCTCTCCTCGTACGTCATTCGATGAAGATCCTCCACCTTCCTGGTCGCCCTTCTCTGCACCGCCTCCATCTTGTCTTTGTCCTTTTGAAGATATGGTCTCCAGAACTGAACACAGTACTCCAGGAGAGGCCTCACCAAGGACCTGTATAAGGGAATAATCACTTCCCTTTTCTTACTCGATATTCCTCTCTCTATGCAGCCCAGCATTCTTCTGGCTTTAGCTATCGCCTTGTCACATTGTTTCGCTGACTTCAGATCATTAGACACCATCACCCCAAGGTCCCTCTCCTGCTCCGTGCACATCAGCCTTCCCCCCCCCATCGAATACAGTTCATTCGGATTTCCACTCCCCATATGCATGACTTTGCCCTTCTTGGCATTGAATCTCAGCTGCCATATCTTCGACCACTCTTCCAGTTTCCTTAGATCTCGTCTCATTCTCTCCACTCCTTCCGGCGTGTCCACTCTGTTGCAGATCTTAGTGTCATCCGCAAAAAGACAAACCTTACCTTCTATCCCGTCCGCAATGTCACTCCACAATTTCCACTCCAGAGCGGATATACCGCAGTGGGTTAAGTTGGAACAAGCTCTTTTGGGCCGTTTTCCCATAGATGCCCTCCCATGGCAACCCCAATTACATTGGGGTACTGATATAACCTTGCCATTTGCTCTGCGCGCTACCATGAGGATCTGGAGTCGATGGAAACCGGTGTTAGTGGGGCCTGAGCGTCTTTCTATGATGACCCACTTATTTACCAATGTAGTGATACCCTTGCAGGACCGCTCTAGGGCCACTCAGCAGTGGGTGCGGGCGGGGGTCTATAAGCTAGGTCATGTCTATCAACAGGATGCCATGTTGACGTGTGAGCAGTTAAGTGATCTGTATAATCTTGTACGAGTTGATTTTTTCTTGTATGCCAAGGTGTATCACTTTACTCTAAAGGGGATTCGTGAAGGATTGATCAGATCTAAGGGCACACTATTTGAAATGTTCTGTAAAACTTCTACCACCCTGCGGGGAGTGATCTCCAAAATATATGGACTCATGAATACCCGAAAGCTGGGCCCGCTTCGACATCGAACCTTATGGGAAAAGGACTTTCAAACCTCTTTGGATGAAGAGGAATGGGAGCAAATCTACGCAGCAGCACATAAATGTTCAATATCTACAGGGCTACAAGAAAATTGTTATAAACTTCTTTACAGGTGGCATTATACACCTGTTGCTCTTCATAAATTTGCTCCAGACATCCCTGACACTTGCTGGAGAGGTTGTGGTACTAAGGGTACCTATTATCATATTTGGTGGCAATGCCCCATTGTAGCACAATGCTGGAAGGAGGTGTTTGCCTGGTTGTGCCAGATCCTGAAACAACAGATCATCATTGAACCTTGGCATGCGCTTTTGGGTTTACCGCTACCGGACACTTCACAAGCTGTTCAAAAAATAGCTTTACAAGTCTTTATTGCAACACGAGCAGAGATAGCACTATATTGGAAACAAAAAAACACACCATCTTTAGCCAACATCATGCAACGCCTACACTCCTATTATCAGCTGAACCGGCTTACAGCATTGCATCAGGATCGCATTGTTGCATTCCAAAGGATGGAGGTTCAGCAGGCCTGTCTGGAGTGAACGCCGAAGGGTATGCTGATGGAAAACAAGCTGCAGACCCAGGAGATGCTCCCATGTATACAATTATAAACATCGAGATTCCACAATTCTTAACCGAACATTACTTATGACCCCATTTCCTTAGATGAACTTTACCAGCTTGCTGGACTGCTGTGATGTGTTCCACCTAGTGCATGTGCTCCAAACGTTTTCCTAGCTTCATTTTTCTATTCATTTTACAATCAGTACTGTTGTTTGGCTATTACCTATGTTGAACGCTGCCCTGTGATCTGGTCATGGATCTGGTCATGGAGGACGAGGGGTGGGGGGCAGTTTTCCATGGGGGGATAAAAACTGGTATACCTAGGACATCCATTAGCCATGTTCAGTATTGAATACTGTTTGTAACGGGTGCTCTATATAATGGACATGATATTCTGTACTCGGATGTGTATTAAGTACTATGTTGTTCATTAATGGTTACCAATAAAAACCGTTTAAATACAAAAAAAACCCCAAAAACATTGGCACGTGTTGAGATTATTCGATATCTTTAAGGATGGTCCGTGTTTTGCGTTGAAAAGAGGTAAAAACATCGGAGATAAACTAGTGTATTCTAGTTTTGAAGATGAAGTACAACATCAAACGAATTATTCTGAAAGCATAACCGGACATTATCCATGTAACAAATGTTCGATGTGCCAACAATCCTTTAGTGGTAATATTTTGTGTTTTTTTAGAGGGGGGGGCAAATTCCTTTTGAAATCTCGGACTGATTGTTCTGCCAAAGGAGTAGTATATGGAATTTGGTGTTCATGCCCTCTTTTATACATTGGTAAGACCAAAAGATGCTTACGCACTCGGATAATTGAACATAAAAGTGCTATCATGAGGCAACGGGTTGAGGCCCCGTTGGTTCAGCATCGTCTAGTAAAAAATCATGATTTTACTGATTTCACTTTTGCAGTTATTGATCAACTGAAGCCTTTTGTGAGGAGGTGCTTTTGACAATCATTTATTGCAACACAAGCCGTTAAGCCCGTTAAAACGGGCTACATCCCTCTGTCTCTCACCTCCCCCTCATTCTCTCTCCCCTCACTCTTCACCACCCCCTACCTCCCTCCCTCACACTCACCCACTCCTCCCCACCCTCCCTCTCCTCCCACTCAGTCCCTCCCTCCCACTCAGTCTCACTCACTCCCACCCCCCTCTCTCCCTCCCTCCTCTATCCCTCTCACTCAGTCCCACTCCCTCCCTCCCTCCCTCTCAGTCCCACTCCCTCCCTCAGTCCCACTCACTCCCTCCCCCCACCACTCAGTCCCCCCTCTCCCTCTCACTCAGTCCCACTCCCTCCCTCCCCCCTCTCTCCCTCCCTCCCTCTCACTCAGTCCCACTCCCTCTCCCTCTCTCTCCTCCCCTCTCACTCAGTCCCTCCCTCTCTCTCTCCTCCCTCACTGCTGCCGCCCGTCTTCGCTGCTGCGGCCCTGACTCTCACTTCTCCCTCATTCTCACTCTCCCCTCACTCAGTCCCTCCCTCCCAGCCCCTCCCTCTCACTCAGTCCCTCCCTCACAGTCCCTCCCCCTCACTCAATCCCTCCCTCCCAGCCCCTCACTCAATCCCTCCCTCCCAGCCCCTCCCCCTCACTCAATCCCTCCCTCTCACTCAGTCCCTCCCTCTCAGTCCGTCCCTCCCTCTCTCCTGGCCGCTGCCGCTACCGCTACTGCCGCCCGCTACCGCTACTGCCGCCCGCTACCGCTACCGCCGCCGCCCGCCACCGCCGCTACCCGCTACCGCCGCCGCCCGCCGCCGATACCGCCGCCCGCTGCTGCTACCGCTGCCGCCCGCCGCCGCTACCGCCCGCTGACGCTACCGCTGCCGCTATCGCTGCTGCCGCCGCCCGCTATCGCTACCGCCGCCGCCGCTACCGCCCGCTGCCGCTACCGCAGGTGCCGCCGCCGCCCGCTACCACCGCCGCCCGCTGCCGCTACCGCCGCCGCCGCCATGTTTTGTTTTTTTTTGACGCTGCCTAAGAACGACGTGCTCGCCCGCACATGCGCAGTAGAGCTGCTCTCTACTGCGCATTTGCGGCACGTCGGTCAAGCTTCGTTTATTAGGTAGGATGAGCAGAAATGGATATACTACTTCGATATGGTAGCACCTAAGGGTCCCAACAAAAAAATTGACTGGTTGGTGTTTTAGGTGGATTTTAAGACCTTGGAGATGTTTAATGACGACTTGCGTAGATTTTTTGATTGGCATATTGGGCTGGATTTCAGGTTTGTTGAAGTGACGTGGGTTTAAATACGGAGGAAATAAGGGCGGGAAGTTTTGAACGCCAAGACGCCATTAACCTGTTTGGGTGATTATGAGTAATAAACCTGTTTGGGTGGTGATGACTAAAAGGAAATACTTGTCCGTTTTTGGTGAGTAAAATTCTAATAATTTTATATTAGAATCTTAACTGAGCGAAGAACTTGGCAGAGTGTTTTCTGTAGAATGAACTGTTATGGGGTGCAGGTGTGTTTTACATTTATTATTTTTGTTTGTAGGATGATTGAATGGCCTCTGAAGGCGTTTGGATTACTGTAATAGTTGAGGTGACCCCTGATGAAGGCTGTGATGACAGAAACATGGTCCATGTTGAGCATCTGGGCATTTTTTGTGAACACCAGTTTGAGAGCTAAGTATTTTTAATTTTTGGCATATAGGGTATAAGAAACGTCATTTAATGATTTTTGGGTACATAAAATTTGCATAATAAAAATACTTTTGATAAAAAGTTGCAAAATATTTAAGAGACAACGATAAATGATTACAATTAAGTGCCGTGTCAGCTGATGCTGTTTGGGGCCCATTGCGGGCAAGAGACAGTGGATTAAAACAACAAGGCATTGTCTATGATATCGTTGTTCTCTGGTAATAGTATTTAATGAGTTGGGGTTTTTTTTTGAAAGATAGTGATTGTTTTCCTCTCTTTTTTTGCATTTGATTATTTATGAAAGGAGTGGCTTCTTGTTTTGTGATTATATAAGTATGAATAAAACATGTATGCTGTTTTTCAGTGCACATTTTCTTTAAAAAAAAGTTAACTCCCAATGCAGTAAGTTAACCGCATGCAAATGCATCAGGAGTTAAAAAAGTAAACCTAAACACTTGTGCAAAAATTGTTTAATGTGCTCAAATTGTGATTTAGGTACACAAAACATGGTTTCTGAGCAAAAACTCCACATATATCATGGTTAATGTGTACAAATGTTGCGGTCTCTGCCGCTTCCCCTTCTCTAGCCCTGAACAGTGCCTACCTCCGCTGCTGGAAACGCCGCGTCCCGCGGTGCCGGGACTCCGACAGCTCTACCAGTTCCACGTGGCGGCCGCCATTGCTTGCCCGTCTCCCCGCTGCCTCGCGCGCGCGCGAGGACACCCACTTTGTGCGCACAGCTCCCGGAAGTCTGGCTCCGCCTGTGCTAATGACGCCACGCCCTAAGCCTGATATAACCGGAGTCCGGACTCCTTCTCCTTGCTTGCAACGAGGTTCACTACTGCCTAGTAGTTCTGAGTTGCGCTTCGTCTGTTCCTCGTTCCTGACTTGACCTTTGGATTACCTTTGACTTCGCTTCAGCCTGCCGCCTGCCTCAGACCTTGGTCCGTTCCTGACTTCGCTTCAGCCTGCCGCCTGCCTCAGACCTTGGTCCGTTCCTGACTTCGCTTCAGCCTGCCGCCTGCCTCAGACCTTGGTCCGTTCCTGACTTCGCTTCAGCCTGCCGCCTGCCCCAGACCTTGGCCCGTTCCCGACTTCACTACAGCCTGCTCCAGTCTACAGCCTGCTTCAGTCTACAGCCTGCTTCCGTCCACAGCCAGCGGCAGACTCCGTTCCAGTCTACAGCCTGCTTCAGTCCACAGCCTGCTTCCGTCCACAGCCAGCGGCAGACTCCGTTCCAGTCTACAGCCTGTTCCAGTCCACAGTCTGCTACCGATTCCATCTAGTCTTCAGCTTGCTCCAGGCCCAGCATTCTACAGACCCTGCCTCTCTGTCCGGTTCGCTACAGGTATCGCTGCCGCCCGCTGCCCTGTCATCAGCTGGCCCTCGACCTGTACTGCCGGTACACGGACTATCTTTCACTCTGGACTTTCCATACTACACTCCCAGCCCAGGCTTACCTCCTATTGGACTTTGAGCATATACCCCAAGTCCCAAGGTTCCAGGACCCTACGGGCTTCTCCTGGGGGGTTCCTGGTTCCCGGGTGAACACCGCCAGCCTGAGGCTCCGCCTCCCGGCCTACCCTGTCATCCTAGGTGGGCCGGCCCAAGGGTCCACTACCCTGCCTGCAGTACCCAACTGCAACAGTTTGCAAGGCCATGGACTCGGCGGAGACTCCAAGCCTGCAGGCCATACCAGGGATGGCTCAACGTCTCCAGCAACAACAGCACTGCATTGATTCCCTCGCTGCTACTGTGGAACAGTTGGTCTCCCGCCTTGATGTTTCCACTCGGGAGTTGCCTCCGGCACCCGCGTCTACTTCAAGTACTCAGCTGCCCACGCCTACCCGGTATGCCGGGGATAGCATGACATGTCGTGGTTTCCTGAACCAGTGTCAAGTGCGCTTCACCTTGCTGCCATCCCAGTTTCCCTCAGACACAGCCAAGGTAGCTTTTATCTTCTCCCTGCTGGACGGCAAGGCCCTCGACTGGGCTTCACCCTTGTGGGAACGTTCAGACCCTTTGCTACAGAACCTACAAGACTTCCTCCTGAACTTCCGTCTGGCCTTTGATGACCCAGCACGCTGATCCACCGCGGCCTCGGAGCTCCTACACCTGCGGCAAGGGACACGCCCAGTGGCTGACTATATTATAGACTTCCGAACCCTGGCCATGGAACTCGCTTGGCAAGATGATTGCCTGAAAGGGATTTTCCTCGAGGGCTTGGCAGGCCGAATCAAGGATGAACTGGCAGGTCGGGAGCTTCCTGAGGATTTAAACGACCTAATGGACATTGCTGGTAGGGTGGATCGCCGTCTCATACAGCACGATAGAGAGTCTCGCTCAAGTCACCGAGCCTCACCACAGCAGTCTACCTCCGCCAGAATACCGGCACCTAAGGTTCTTCCTCCCGCTATGCCTACTGGGGAACCTATGCAACTGGGCAGGTCTCCACTTACCCCGGAAGAAAGGAAGAGACGTTGCTCCCTAGGCCTCTGCCTCTATTGTGGAGGCAAGGGGCATTTTCTTGCTTCATGCCTAGAGCGTCCGGGAAACGCTCATGCCTAGGTTACACTGAGGAGCTACACCTAGGCGCTACTGGATCTGATCCTCTCTGCACGCTACCAGTAACTCTGAAATACCCCGGTGGGGAACTCCAGATTTGTGCCTTCATTGATTCTGGAGCTGAAGGGAACTTTATTGTGGCCGATCTGGTTACTCAGCTGGCCCTGCCGACAATTCAAAAGGTCCCTCCTCTGCGGATCTCCTCGATCCGAGGTACTCTGCTCCCAGGGCTTATTACTTGCTCCACAGCCCCAGTGACTCTGCAGACAGACCTGTTCCACTCGGAGGAGATCTCCCTGCTCGTCCTGGAGCGAGCGGTGCACCCATTAGTTTTGGGACTTCCTTGGTTACGTCAGCATTCTCCCGTGATACAATGGGATGACTTCCAGCTAGTTCGTTGGGGTCCTGCCTGTTTTGAACGCTGTCTACACCTCCCACGTCCGCCCAGACCTCTGCACCTCTGCTCCTCGCACCTCCTGCCTGAGCCATACCAAGGCTTTCAAGATGTCTTCTCCAAGGAGATGGCGGAGATCCTTCCCCAGCACCGGCCATTTGATTGTCCTATCGACCTCCTGCCGGGTACCACGCCTCCTCGCGGCCGAGTGTATCCTCTGTCGCTACCTGAAACGAAGGCCATGTCCCAGTATATTACGGAGAACCTTGCCAAGGGGTTCATCCGCCCGTCTCGCTCACCGGCTGGTGCCGGATTCTTCTTTGTGGCCAAGAAGGATGGCTCCCTCCGGCCGTGTATCGATTACCGCGGCCTAAACGCTATCACCAAGCGGGATCGGTACCCTCTCCCACTTATTCCAGAGCTTCTGGATCGCCTCCAAGGTGCCCGTATCTTCACGAAGTTGGATCTCAGAGGGGCCTATAACCTCATCCGCATACGCCCAGGGGACGAATGGAAGACGGCGTTCAACACCAGAGACGGGCATTACGAGTACCTAGTAATGCCCTTTGGTCTCTGCAATGCCCCCGCCGTCTTCCAACACCTCATGAATGAGGTTCTGCGGGACATGCTTCATTCGCATGTCATAGTCTACCTGGACGACGTGCTCATCTTTTCCAAAGATGTGGATTCCCATCGCCACCATGTCACACAGGTTCTTCAGGCCCTCCGAGACAATTGCTTGTATGCCAAGCTGGAGAAGTGTACATTCGAGGCTGAGTCTCTGCCCTTCTTGGGATACATCATCTCCTCTACCAGCTTCCGCATGGACCCAGAAAAAGTAGTGGCCATCACCAAGTGGCCTCAGCCCACGGGCCTCAAGGCCCTCCAGCGATTTCTAGGCTTCGCTAATTTCTATAGACACTTTATCCCGCGTTACTCGCACCGAGTGGCTCCGCTTACGGCCCTGACCCGCAAGGGAGCTGACGCCAAGAACTGGCCTGACGCTGTGGTGGCAGCCTTCTCCGACCTCAAAGAGGCGTTTCTCTCTGACGTTTGCCTCCGACATCCGGATCCCTCCAGACCGTTCATTGTGGAGGTCGACGCCTCCAGTATAGCGGTTGGGGCGGTTCTCAGCCAACACTCCGACTCTGGCCAACTCCTCCCCTGCTCTTACTTCTCCAGGAAGTTTTCTCCAGCCGAGAGCAATTACTCCATCGGGGACAAGGAGCTCTTGGCGATAAAGCTCGCCTTCGAAGAGTGGAGACAATGGCTCGAGGGCTCCCTGCACACCACCACCGTATATACAGACCACAAGAACCTGGAGTTCCTGTCACAGGCTCAACGACTGAACCCCCGTCAAGCCCGCTGGGCCTTGTTTTTCAGTCGTTTTGACTTTGTTCTGCAATATCGGCCGGCGGCCAAGAACCTCCGAGCGGATGCTCTCTCTCGCACTACATGCGTTGAGGAGGATCAAGAACCTCCTCAATTTATCTTGGACCCGACTAAAGTCCGCCTGTCTGCGTTAACTGTCCTCTCCCAGGATAGGACCGTACTTCCTCGCCGGGATCACCTAACGGCCTTACGCTGGGCTCATGACTCCCTCATCGGAGGGCATGCAGGACGCGAAAGGACTTTAGAGCTTATCAATCGCTTCTATTGGTGGCCCAACATCCGGCGGGATGTTTTCTCCTATGTGAGTTCCTGCCCCACCTGCGCACGTCAGAAGCCCAGTCCTGGATCCCCTTGTGGCCTCCTACAGCCACTACCGGTCCCCACCGAACCATGGACCCACATAGCTACGGACTTTGTGGTGGACTTACCCTCGTCTTGTGGGCATACGGTCATCTGGGTCACCGTTGACCGCTTCTCAAAAATGGTGCACCTAGTACCTTTGCCAAAACTTCCTTCAGCGCCCGAACTGGCCCGTCTCTTTGCCCAGCATGTCTTCAAGCTACATGGTCTTCCCCAAGACATAGTCTCCGATCGGGGATCCCAGTTTGTTGCCCGCTATTGGAGAGCCCTCTGCAAATGCTTTAAAGTAAAGCTCAGTTTCTCCACAGCCTTTCACCCGCAGAGCAACGGGCAGACCGAGAGAATGAATCGGACCCTGAAGGCGTATATTTGGGCCTTCATTAACGAAAGACAGGACAATTGGTCAGAACTACTGCCGTGGGCCGAGTTCGCTTACAACAACCAAGTTCACGCGGCTACTGGCAAATCCCCATTTCAACTAGTTTACGGGAAACCGCTGAGACCTCCGCTCCCGCTGGATGTCCCCAATGCCTCGCCGGCTGTTCAGGTAACGGCTCGACAACTACAGACATTGTGGCACAAGATTCAAAAACAGCTACACCGCTCGGCTGTGTCCGCCAAGCAAGCGGCCGACTGCCACCGACGACCAGCTCCCAATTACCAGCCCGGGGACCGAGTATGGCTCAACACCAAGAACATCCATCTCCGACTACCATCACGGAGATTTGCGCCCAAGTTCTGTGGACCATTTCGGGTTGCTGAGCGGGTGGGCCTGGTTTCGTATCGGCTGAGACTGCCCTCTACTCTCCGAATCCACAATGTCTTTCATGTGTCCCTGCTTAAGCCTGTGGTCCTCTCTCGTTATCACCGTACGCCTCCGGATCCTACTGCAACAGCCATCGACGATGATCCCACTTACCAAGTGCGAGAGGTTCTTGACGTCCGCTTCCACAACCGTAGATGGGAATATCTACTGGCGTGGGAGGGTTGCGGTGATGAAGATAACACCTGGGAACCCAGCCGCAATATCCTTGACAAGAGCTTATTGCAACAGTTCCATCAGGACCATCCAGGGAAGCCTGGGCCTCTCAAGAGGGGCCGTAAAGGGGGGGGTACTGTTGCGGTCTCTGCCGCTTCCCCTTCTCTAGCCCTGAACAGTGCCTACCTCCGCTGCTGGAAACGCCGTGTCCCGCGGTGCCAGGACTCCGACAGCTCTGCCAGTTCCACGTGGCAGCCGCCATTGCTTGCCTGTCTCCCCGCTGCCTCGCGCGCGCATGAGGATGCCCACTTTGTGTGCACAGCTCCCGGAAGTCTGGCTGCACCTGTGCTAATGACGCCACGCCCTAAGCCTGATATAACCGGCGTCCGGACTCCTTCTCCTTGCCTTGCAACGAGGTTCACTACTGCCTAGTAGTTCTGAGTTGCGCTTCGTCTGTTCCTCGTTCCTGACTTGACCTTTGGATTACCTTTGACTTCGCTTCAGCCTGCCGCCTGCCTCAGACCTTGGTCCGTTCCTGACTTCGCTTCAGCCTGCCTCAGACCTTGGTCCGTTCCTGACTTCGCTTCAGCCTGCCGCCTGCCTCAGACCTTGGTCCGTTCCTGACTTCGCTTCAGCCTACCGCCTGCCTCAGACCTTGGTCCGTTCCTGACTTCGCTTCAGCCTACCGCCTGCCCCAGACCTTGGCCCGTTCCTGACTTCACTACAGCCTGCTTCTGTCCACAGCCAGCGGCAGACTCCGTTTCAGTCTACAGCCTGCTTCCGTCCACAGCCTGCTTCCGTCCACAGCCAGCGGCAGACTCTGTTCCAGTCTACAGCCTGTTCCAGTCCACAGTCTGCTACCGATTCCATCTAGTCTTCAGCTTGCTCCAGGTCCAGCATTCTACAGACCCTGCCTCTCTGTCCGGTTTGCTACAGGTATCGCTGCCGCCCGCTGCCCTGTCATCAGCTGGCCCTCGACCTGTACTGCCGGTACACGGACTATCTTTCACTCTGGACTTTCCATACTACACTCCCAGCCCAGGCTTACCTCCTATTGGACTTTGAGCATATACCCCAAGTCCCAAGACCCTACGGGCTTCTCCTGGGGGGTTCCTGGTTCCCGGGTGATCACCGCCAGCCTGAGGCTCCGCCTCCCGGCCTACCCTGTCATCCTAGGTGGGCCGGCCCAAGGGTCCACTACCCTTCCTGCAGTACCCAACTGCAACACAAAGCATGCTTTAGAAGCATAACTATGATTTTTGTCCCTAAATCGTGTGTGCAAAACATGAGTTAAGATCACAACTTTTATGCTCCTGAAAGTTATACACACAACACATTAGTTTGGAGCAGAAGTTATGCTCCAAAAGGTTATACACATAGAACTTGAATTATCAGCATAAAATGTTGTGCTCCTATGTGTGCGCATAAAATCTGTATAAATCACATATAAATCCCAAGTATAGGACCCCCACACCTCAAACTCCAGGTTCAGCTCCATAGACCAACAGTAGCTCCAGAAACCTTACTCCACTTCGACCAGAAGTTGTGTTTCCAGCATTGACAAAATGTGAGTTAAGCCTATGCACGTCTCTGCATTGGGGAAGAATAGCTAATACCTTGATTAATATAAGATTTGCATAGACAGTTGTAAGCTATGTGCACATTTTTACTCAGTTTTGTGCACAAAATTCCTTGCAACATACAGTGACAGTAAGGGTCTATGCTCAAAAGTGTGCAGAACCATACACTAACGTGCACGGAGTCTAGTGAACCTTATTACATTGAGACTCCCAGGAGGAAAGGGAGAGAAGCAATGCCAAGGTCTTGAAAGACTGACTCTTTCCCCACTGTGTGGGAAGAACCTAGGCTCATGGATGCAGCCATGTCTCATGACCCATGTGAGTCCCTGTGTACTAGAAGTTGGAGTATGGCTACAGGTAGGAAAGAGGACTACTGAAGCCCCCAGATCAGCCCTCAGCTGCTCTCAGACTTTGCTGCTGCTGCTGGCTTCCCATGTTCTTCCTGTTGCCCCAACTTTGCTGACTAGTGGGGAACCTAAGCACAGTGCCATTATCTTTTCAACTCATCTCCCTCCATTCCACTCCAAAATTCGTGAACATATGTTGACTGATTTAGGAGAATGAGAAGGACCAGAGGAGCTGGAGAAGGGCAAGATGAGTGGCAGCAGCTTGGCAGGGAAAAGATTTGGGTTAGCTGCACAGAGGTGTGAAGGAGTAGAGGACTGCTGGCAGCATGATGGTGGGATGAGAGGAGTGATGGCAGCAGTCCAATAGGCCAAAAAGAGAGATAAGAGGGCAAAAATGACAGTAAACAGCAGTGGGGAAAAGTTGTAGTTCTTTTGGCAGAGAGATGGTGTGGAGAGGTGCTAATGGCTATGGTAGAGGAAGAAGAATTAACGACAGCCTAGTCAAGGAATGAGGAGCAGCAGCGACAGTCTGACAGGGAAGTAGGAGGGGCGGCCAAATTACAGAACAGCCTAATAGAAGCAAATGTAGTGATAGGCTGGCAGGGAACCTGCAGTAGCCTGAGCAGGGCTAACCTTTAGGAGGGTGGGGAAGCTGGAATGCTGACATACATGGGTCCACCTCCAAGCGGACAAGAAATTAATAGTGTTGGGGATAGGGCTACAATGGTGGTGCAGGGCCCTCCCAAAGCATGCTGCATAGGGTGGTTGCCCCTAATTGCACCCCACCCCTCGTCAATAACAGCCCTGGGCTTGAGGTTGGAATGATGATCAGATAAATAGTGGCAGCCTTGCAAGCAGAGAGACAGAAGGCACAGTGGAGCTACACAATGCTGAATTTGTACTAGGTCACTGGCCTGGAGCGGACTTGAACTGTGGCAAATTGCTTCCTTGTTCCCACTGTAATCAGAGTGGAAAGTGGGAGTCACCAGTGTTACTTGATTGCCACTGAAGCTGGCAGGGATGTCTGGGAGTGTATGGTTCATTAAGGCTTTTTTCCTCATTCTGTTTCTATAGAAATATTTGATGACTTGGTCCCATATCTTTAACATGCTATTTAATAATAATTAAATTAAAATATAGGAAATATTATAAAAGAATTGTGTTAGCAGCAATTAATATCTAAAGGTTCTTAAACACAGCCCTACCTGGCACCTTTCTATTTTGATCAACCAGAAATTTTCAAGGATATGGCTATTATGCTTGCAATAAATAAACGCTTGCCTCAAAGTGTGCAATTTTCTGAATCCTGGAAAACATTTTGCTAAAAAAAAAAAAAAAAATCAAGTATCACAAAGACATTCTAGTTAATAAGACAAACTTTAGTATACAAACAATATTACTGTAAACAATTACATTTATAAACTAAATATTCACGTAAGAACAATACACATTTTATTCCAGTCTAACACATTCGAAATCCTCTGCTGCCCTGTTAATTTTTTTTATTAAAATACATTGTCAAATATTGGTATTTCTTGATCTTTTATTCTCTTCTTCTCTCTGATTTCATGTATCAGTTATTCCATTCTCTCCCTTTTACTTTTTTTATAGCGCTGCTAGACATACGGAGCGCTGTATAAATATTAGTCAGTACCTGCTCCATGGAACCTGCAATCCAGTTAAGATATTTCCCTTCTCTCTTACAATCGTCCCTATCTCCTTTCTTGCTTGCTTTCCCCAGGCTTCATGTAATCTCCCTTCCCCTTTTTCTTCCGCAGTCTCCAGAGCAGCAAGAATTTTTCCCGCGCTTTTAAAAACTGCAGGAAGAAGTAAAGCCAGAAGACAAGAGACCAGATGACTCTATGGGGGGAGACGGAATCGGAAACAAGGTTCTTATTATTATTCTAAGCTGGTGTGAAGAGAAGGACAAAATGGCGAGACTCTCTACTGTTAGTGTAAATAGTCTAAAAAAGAAAAGTCAGAGAAAACTCAACGCACAACTATGGGATACATTTCCACTTCCTGTTTATGCACTCCACGGTTGCTCGGATACGGCCTAGCCCGGTAGTGCAAGCTGCACCATCAATCGCTTTCTGCGGCTCTGCTATTCTTGTAGTCTCTGATTGGCTGCTGTCGATTTGTCACTGCAGTGCGACTGCTGCATAGGCTGCCCAGCTGCTTGCAGCAAATGAAAAAATGGTGCCAGCAAGAAAGAAGGTTGCTAGCACGCGGCCCGCCGATTTCCTCAGTCCAAAACTAGCCCAGGACCGCACAAAAAAAAATCGTTTCCGCACAACAGGGAAAAAGGTAGCCCAACTGGGCGGGAAATAGAGCTAAAAAGACCTCAGCTAACTGAGAATATTTTCGTCCAATCAGAGCGAAGATAACTGCGAGGTGGGTAAAGGAGATGGGACAAGAATCCGTCTTTGTTACCAGGGCAACGAAGGCGCAGCGGCGGAAGGAAGTGGTGGAGGGTGCAGGAGTTGCATCGATTCCATCAGAAATCTCACAGCTTTCACTGTACATGTTTTCTACTCTGTTGCCATTGGCGGCTTTAAATCCTTCTTGCCAAAATGATGGTGAGTTTTCAAGCAATTTGTATAAGCTGGGAGTTGTATTCATTTTAAGCGCCACATTTTTCTGCAGCATTTGCAAATATAGTTGTTTTTTTTGTTAAACTTCTAATAGTCTTTGTGTTTTAGAAATATTAAAAAAGACTTAAGCATAAATTAAATTAAACAGTGCTAATTAGCGTGCATATTTTACAGTTTTTAAATGTGTCAGACTGTGTACTTTTTACATTCTTAAATAACTGAGGAAAAGATTGGCATCTCATGGCCCTTTTTATCGATCTGGTTATTAGACGAAGCATAATTTGGGGGAGGGGGCAAGGAATAGGGATGGCATATTAATAGGTGCAGATGGGGCCCAATTCAGCACTAGCATCTGGAGTATTTGGGGTGGTACTGCTCTTTCTTCCAAAACAAACAAACTACACCTATGAGAGGAAGCCTTTGGTGATTGTAGGTCTATAGCAAGATATTTGTTTTGAATATTCATGAGTGATATTTGCATAGTTTTAAGAAGCAAGTTGATGTGTGTATTTTGATTATCCTAAAAAAAACAGATCTGGTCCCAAGGTCTGAGATCATTTAAGGTTGCCAAGTCAGACTTCTAAGTGGCACTAAGGGTTAAAGAAGGAAAAACACAATGGGGTAGATTTAAAAAAAAAAAATGCATGCACGTCCTTGTGTGCACTACCCAGCATTGGCGTGCACATGTTATAAAATCCGGGGCAGCGTGCACAAAGGGAGGTAGAATCAAGCAAATTCGCAAGACGACGAGATCGAGGCTCCCCCAGTTCCCTCCCAGCCCGCTCCTAAATTGGAGCAGACTGGGAGGGAACTTTCCTACCCTAACCTCCCTTCCCCTCTCCTTCCCACCCTCTAAAACCCTTTTTTTTCTATCTTTTGTTTAACAAGTTACTTCATGGCCCGACCTGAAGTAACTTGCGCACCGGCACAGCAAACAATGGTGTTGTCACGGCCCGCCCCCTTTTCAGGCTCCGGCACTTACGTCCTTGGGTTTACACGCTTGGCCGTGCCCGTTTGAAAATTGGCCCGGTGTGCGTAAGGCTCGGTCACGCGCATAAATCCCGGGATTTACGCACACTGGGGTTTTAAAATCCGGCCAAATGCCCGGTACTCTCTCCTCATCATTCTCTCTGCCCCATTTTTTAATTGTTCTTCATCCTTGCTTACCCTTTTCCTGTTCCCTTTCCTTATGCTTTTCCCACCCTTATCCTTCTTTTTCCCTTTGTGCCTTGATGGCAAGATAGTTTGCTGTCTTTGGTTCAGAATCCTCTGCTGCCAACTGAAGAAAGGAAACACTGGACTGATATCAGAGTCAGGGAAAGTATGGTAGTGTTGGAAAGATATATTCCCTGTACGTACCTGGATCAGTCCAGACAGTGGGTTATATCCCCCGACCAGCAGATGGAGTCAGAACAGAGTTTGAGAGCGTCAGCATATAGAGTAGTGCACCCTCTGCTGGAGTCCAGTATTCTTCTGACTCCAGCAGATGCGAGTGGGGGATCCACTAGGTCCCCCAGATTGACAGGGTTCTCTTCATTTTAGTTATTTCTTTTTTTTTCTCCCAGTATTTCCCTGTCTTATGTTTCTCTTCATTTTGGATCCTTAAGTTTAAAAAAAAAAAAAGTTTCAATTTTGAGGAGGCATGTGTCTGTGGCTCTGCCTTCTCTATTCTGTACTCCTTTCCTCTTCCGTTGGGGTAAGTGGAAGTTTTTTGAGTTTCTTTCTCCACAGGTTTTGCTTCTTTTTGGTGGTGCCGCCCGTGGGATGCCATTGGTTCCGGCCGCTCCACGCGGTCGTTGGGGGTCCCGCGGTTCGCAAGCTCCGCCCGTGGGTTTGTGTGGCTCACTGAAACGGGGTTTTCCCCCCCGCAGTTACTGGACCCTTCGGCGGGTTGTTAGGGCCATTTCCAGGCCCCCCCCCCCCCCGCGGCACTAGCTCGTCTTTGGCCCCCCCCCCGAGGCTTTTCTGTTTCCCGGTGCTGACATGCCGCGGTCCTCGAGGTATGAGGCCTGCGGCGAGCCGGGGAATCAATTCCTGAGGGAGGGGCTTTGTGAGCGGTGCTTCCCCGACGGGGAAGGCACCCTGCAATCCTCCGGTGCGATTTCGGACCTGCCTCCTCCTCAGCCCGGGTGGCGCAGGCCGGCCACGACGCCGCCTTTGGCGGGAACGGCGGCCATTTTAGGGGGACAGCGTGAGACGGACTCGCTCCCAGATGCAGACAGGATTGGTTGCACTGGCTCTCAACAGGCTTTGCCCCCGGCGGGAGGTTTGCCCGACCGGGGCTCCCAGGACGGTCCCTCCCCAGGGATTCCAATCAGCTCTCCGTTTTTCTCACCTGACTTTATTCTGGCAATGCACATGGCTTATTTGCAGGGTATGGGAGCGCAGGTGCCTAATCCCCTGGGGCCCCTCCCCCAAGGTTCCTAAACTTGCTGTTGGTCTCACCGCCTCGCCCGTTACGCCTGGATCCCTGCCGGGTCCCTCTCCCGTGCCACCCCGGCGTACCACGGGGGCGGCTTCGCCGGTGAGAGATGTCTCTCCGGAACCCCCGGAGGCGCATCCGGATGGACATACGGAGGGGGACGACCCTCGAGCCCTACGGATTTTTTCAAAAAGAAGAGCTGGATGAACTCATCCACCATATTATTCAGGAGCTGGACCTCGACCCACCTCCAGAATCCGCCGATCCCTGTGGCTTCTGCCGTCGCCACCCTCTTCTCGCAAAGGGGATCCAGTACTTGCTGCCCTCCGTCCTAGGGCAAGGGCTTTCCCTATCCATGAGTCCTTCTTACAGCTTCTCACCAGGGAGTGGGACACTCCTGAGGCGTTCTTGAAAGTCACACGCGCCATGGAAAAGCTATACCCGCTCCCTGAGGATTTTTTGGATCTTATCAAGGTGCCCAAGGTGGATTCAGCGGTGTCGGCAGTGACCAAGAGGACAACCATCCCGGTCACGGGGGGAATGGCCCTGCGGGATACGTAGGACCGTAAACTAGAGACCTTCCTCAAGAGGGTCTTCGAAGTCTCCGCCCTAGGTATGCGGGCCGTGATGTGCAGTTCGCTCGCGCAAAGGGCCAGCTTACTCTGGGTACAGCAGCTTCTCACCTCTCAGGAATTGCCTCCCGAAGAGGCCGCCCAGGCGGACCGTCTGGAATCTGCCATAGCATACGGGGCGGACGCCCCGTATGCTATGGCGTAACTATTGGGAATATTATTTAGTGTGTTTGTGTGTTTGTGCCTTTAATAGTCAGGCTGTGAATAAACAAGTTAGACTGTTTGTATTTTTAGTCAGTCAATAAGGTAGCAGTAGGGAGTGTGTTTATTTTTGAAAGTCTGCAGAACTGAGTGTTCTCCAGACTTTTAAAGAACTGAGTTTTTGTATTTAATACTAACTGAGTGCTTGTATTGAAAAAGAAAAAAACAAAAACAAAAAAAAAAAAACCCCAACCCAAAAAGTAGCCAGAAGCTAGAAATAAGCTAGGAGCAGTGTATACCTAAGTAAAAAAGTTGAATAGTTCAGCTCAGTTACTCACCTTGGAAAGGTGTTGAGGTAGTGTGATTAGGTTTGAATAGGGACCAACATTTGTTAATCAAGGGAGCAGTGAGTCACTCAGGCTGACTAACTGAAGTTAGACTGTTTGTATTTCCCACCCCCCTTAGCTCATCCCTTAATTTATAGGCAGGTGCCACTTTCACAAAAAAAAAAACATCAACAAAAACTTTATTGAGAATTTGATCAGACCCCGGTAGGCCACTACCAGATACATAGTGAATTCACTAATACATTTAAAGGACATTAGACACATTCCTACTCCCATAGCAACCTAAAACTTAACTAGGAACTGATCAAAATTGAGATGAAGACAGCAGTCCAGCAGCAAGAGGGGGGCTTCCCAGTCTTTTGCATCGAGTGTCACATGTATGATTTTTTACCCACCGGTGAGAAGTTATATATGTGCATGCGATGCAAAGAGCTCCTGGCTCCCAGAGAACGAGTCCGATCTCTGGAGGCTAGAGTGGCAGACCTGCAGGAGCTGAGGCAGACAGAGAGGTATATAGATGAGACCTTCAGGGACATAGTAGTCAAGTCCCAACTTCAGACTGGCAGCCCTGGTGCTGCCTTGGAGGAAGAAGGTCTCATGATGGGAGAGCACCAACCAGGTGCAGCAGGAAAGGATCCTGTAGCAAGGACCTGCTCTCCAGGTGATGCATTGTCCTTTCGCACTGAGGATATCTCCCCAAGGCCTACTGCCCAGGAGGGAAGGGTTAGGTCGGCAGTCATAGTTGGTGATTCGATTATTAGGAATGTAGATAGCTGGGTGGCTGGTGGGCGTGAGGATCGCCTGCTAACATGCCTACCTGGTGCGAAGGTGGCGGACCTCACGCGTCACCTAGATAGGATTTTAGACAGTGCTGGGGAGGAGCCGGCTGTCGTGGTACATGTGGGCACCAACGACATAGGAAAATGTGGGAGGGAGGTTCTGGAAGCCAAATTTAGGCTCTTAGGTAGAAAGCTTAAATCCAGAACCTCCAGGGTAGCATTCTCTGAAATGCTCCCTGTTCCACGCGCAGGTCACCAGAGGCAGGCAGAGCTCCGGAGTCTCAATGCGTGGATGAGACGATGGTGCAAGGAAGAGAAATTCAGTTTTGTTAGGAACTGGGGAACCTTTTGGGGAAGGGGGAGTCTCTTCCGAAGGGATGGGCTCCACCTTAACCAGGGTGGAACCAGACTGCTGGCGCTAACCTTTAAAAAGGAGATAGAGCAGCTTTTAAACTAGAACAAAGGGGAAAGCCGACAGTCGCTCAGCAGCGCATGGTTCGGAGAGAGGTATCTTTAAAGGATACTAATGATGCATTAGAATTAGGGCATCCCGACAGTGAGGTTCCAATAATTAGAAAAGCAGTCCAAGTGCCTGTAACTAAAACCTCACCTGAGCTAAAAAATTCAAACTTATCCCTATCAATTAAAAAGCAGAATGATAATACAAACAAAAAACAAACTTTGAAATGTTTGTATGCTAATGCCAGAAGTCTAAGAAGTAAGATGGGAGAATTAGAATGTATAGCAGTAAATGATCAATTCACATCCAATTCCCCCTTAGGAAATTCTTTTTACATCAAATCTATCAATTTTTTAATGCTCACAAATTGTGAATCATTTCAATTCGATGCAATGCTTTACTGGGAGACAGTCAAGCCTATGTGCTGACCCGAACTGGCTTCCCATATAACTAGAAAAAACCAAAAAAATTTTTTAAGGAATGGAGGAAGGGTTTCATATATCTGAGTTTAAAACCCCCACCAGGGTGAACTCAATTCATGTGTGTATAATCATGAACCAAACCTCCTCTGTCCCATATTTTTTGTGTATTCTTTTCAAATTGTGTGCAACAAGCCTACACCCCTGTGTGTTTCTTTTAATAAAAAATCATTTTCAAGTCTGAATGTATCATTCTACTTTTTTTAAATTGTCAAAGACGGATAAACTTCATGGAATGATTTAAAAGTCCCGACTTATCTGATGGAAGTTGACAACCCGATGTAGCCACGTTTCTGGTCCGAAACCGGACCTTTCCTCAGGGGATGTTATCCTGTTTGAAAATCAGTCGGTGTACCGAAGCTATCCATAATCAACCACGTAGGGAGCGCATCCGGCGTCCTTAGAGAGGTTTTTCAACATTATGGATAGCTTCGGTACACCGACTGATTTTCAAACAGGATAACATCCCCTGAGGAAAGGTCCGGTTTCGGACCAGAAACGTGGCTACGTCGGGTTGTCAACTTCCATCAGATAAGTCGGGACTTTTAAATCATTCCATGAAGTTTATCCGTCTTTGACAATTTAAAAAAAGAAGAATGATACATTCAGACTTGAAAATGATTTTTTATTAAAAGAAACACACAGGGGTGTAGGCTTGTTGCACACAATTTGAAAAGAATACACAAAAAATATGGGACGGAGGAGGTTTGGTTCATGATTATACACACATGAATTGAGTTCACCCTGGTGGGGGTTTTAAACTCAGATATATGAAACCCTTCCTCCATTCCTTAAAAAATTTTTTTGGTTTTTTCTAGTTATATGGGAAGCCAGTTCGGGTCAGCACATAGGCTTGACTGTCTCCCAGTAAAGCATTGCATCGAATTGAAATGATTCACAATTTGTGAGCATTAAAAAATTGATAGATTTGATGTAAAAAGAATTTCCTAAGGGGGAATTGGATGTGAATTGATTACGGATAGTATAATTTCCCCAAAAAATATTTTTGGTGCTTATTGTTAATTAGCAGTAAATGATGACATAGACTTAATTGGCATCTCAGAGACATGGTGGAAAGAGGATCACCAATGGGACAGTGCTATACCGGGGTACAAATTATATCGCAGTGACAGAGAGGAGCACCCGGGAGGAGGTGTGGCGCTTTAGGTCCGGGATGGCATAGAGTCCCACAGGATAAACATCCTGCATGAGACTAAATACAAAATTGAATCTTTATGGGTAGAAATCCCTTGTGTGTCGGGGAAGACTATAGTGATAGGGGTATACTACCGCCCACCTGGTCAAGATGGTGAGACGGACAGTGAAATGGTAAGAGAAATTAGGGAAGCTAACCAAATTGGTAGTGCAGTAATAATGGGAGACTTCAATTACCCCAATATTGACTGGGTAAATGTATCATCGGGTCACGCTAGAGAGATAACGTTCCTGGATGGAATAAATGATAGCTTTATGGAGCAATTGGTTCAGGAACCGACGAGAGAGGGAGCAATTTTAGATCTAATTCTCAGTGGAGCACAGGACTTGGTGAGAGAGGTAACGATGGTGGGGCCGCTTGGCAATAGTGATCATAATATGATCAAATTTGATTTAATGACTGGAAGAGGAACAGTGTGCAAATCCAAGGCTCTCGTGCTAAACTTTCAA
Source organism: Rhinatrema bivittatum (assembly GCF_901001135.1). Taxonomy (NCBI): domain Eukaryota; kingdom Metazoa; phylum Chordata; class Amphibia; order Gymnophiona; family Rhinatrematidae; genus Rhinatrema; species Rhinatrema bivittatum. The sequence goes on along the minus strand of NC_042627.1, from coordinate 47,845,322 downwards.
AAGGGAAACTTTGAGAAAATGAGAAAAATTGTTAGAAAAAAACTGAAAGGAGCAGCTACAAAAGTAAAAAATGTCCAAGAGGCATGGTCATTGTTAAAAAATACCATCCTAGAAGCACAGTCCAGATGTATTCCACACATTAAGAAAGGTGGAAAAAAGGCAAAACGATTACCGGCATGGTTAAAAGGGGAGGTGAAAGAAGCTATTCTAGCCAAAAGATCTTCATTCAAAAATTGGAAGAAGGATCCAACAGAAGAAAATAGGATAAAGCATAAACATTGGCAAGTTAAATGTAAAACATTGATAAGACAGGCTAAGAGAGAATTTGAAAAGAAGTTGGCAGTAGAGGCAAAAACTCACAGTAAAAACATTTTTAAATATATCCGAAGCAGAAAGCCTGTGAGGGAGTCAGTTGGACCGTTAGATGATCGAGGGGTTAAAGGGGCACTTAGAGAAGATAAGGCCATCGCGGAAAGATTAAATGATTTCTTTGCTTCGGTGTTTACTGAAGAGGATGTTGGGGAGGTACCCGTAATGGAGAAGGTTTTTATGGGTAAAGATTCAGATGGACTGAATCAAATCACGGTGAACCTAGAAGATGTGGTAGGCCTGATTGACAAACTGAAGAGTAGTAAATCACCTGGACCGGATGGTATACACCCCAGAGTTCTGAAGGAACTAAAAAATGAAATTTCAGACCTATTAGTAAAAATTTGTAACTTATCACTAAAATCATCCAATATTTAAAAAGGGCTCCAGGGGTGATCCGGGAAACTACAGACCGGTTAGCCTCACTTCAGTGCCAGGAAAAATAGTGGAAAGTGTTCTAAACATCAAAATCATAGAACATATAGAAAGACATGGTTTAATGGAACAAAGTCAGCATGGCTTTACCCAAGGCAAGTCTTGCCTCACAAATCTGCTTCACTTTTTTGAAGGAGTTAAGAAACATGTGGATAAAGGTGAACCGGTAGATATAGTATACTTGGATTTTCAGAAGGCGTTTGACAAAGTTCCTCATGAGAGGCTTCTAGGAAAAGTAAAAAGTCATGGGATAGGTGGCGATGTCCTTTCGTGGATTGCAAACTGGCTAAAAGACAGGAAACAGAGAGTAGGATTAAATGGACAATTTTCTCAGTGGAAGGGAGTGGACAGTGGAGTGCCTCAGGGATCTGTATTGGGACCCTTACTTTTCAATATATTTATAAATGATCTGGAAAGAAATACGACGAGTGAGAATATCAAATTTGCAGATGACACAAAATTGTTCAGAGTAGTTAAAGCACAAGCAGATTGTGATAAATTGCAGGAAGACCTTGAGAGGCTGGAAAATTGGGCATCCAAATGGCAGATGAAATTTAATGTGGATAAGTGCAAGGTAAATCATATAGGGAAAAATAACCCATGCTATAATTACACAATGTTAGGTTCCATATTAGGTGCTACAACCCAAGAAAGAGATCTAGGTGTCATAGTGGATAACACATTGAAATCGTCGGTTCAGTGTGCTGCGGCAGTCAAAAAAGCAAACAGAACGTTGGGAATTATTAGAAAGGGAATGGTGAATAAAACGGAAAATGTCATAATGCCTCTGTATCGCTCCATGGTGAGACCGCACCTTGAATACTGTGTACAGTTCTGGTCGCCGCATCTCAAAAAAGATATAATTGCGATGGAGAAGGTACAGAGAAGGGCTACCAAAATGATAAGGGGAATGGAACAACTCCCCTATGAGGAAAGACTAAAGAGGTTAGGACTTTTCAGCTTGGAGAAGAGACGACTGAGGGGGGATATGATAGAGGTGTTTAAAATCATGAGAGGTCTAGAACGGGTAGATGTGAATCGGTTATTTACTCTTTCGGATAGTAGAAAGACTAGGGGGCACTCCAAGAAGTTAGCATGGGGCACATTTAAAACTAATTGGAGAAAGTTCTTTTTTACTCAACGCACAATTAAACTCTGGAATTTGTTACCAGGGGATGTGGTCAGTGCAGTTAGTATAGCTGTGTTTAAAAAAGGATTGGATAAGTTCTTGGAGGAGAAGTCCATTACCTGCTATTAAGTTCACTTAGAGAATAGCCACTGCCATTAGCAACAGTAACATGGAATAGACTTAGTTTTTGGGTACTTGCCAGGTTCTTATGACCTGGATTGGCCACTGTTGGAAACAGGATGCTGGGCTTGATGGACCCTTGGTCTGACCCAGTATGGCATTTTCTTATGTTCTTATGTTCTTATGTTCTTTCGCGTAATGGCGCGGTCCATGGTTTCGGTTGTAGCAGCCCGACGGCTCTTGTGGCTTCGCAACTGGGCAGCGGATGCTTCCTCCAAGTCGAGCCTTGGCTCCCTCCCCTTTCGGGGGAAGTTCTTATTTGGAGAGGACCTGGATCAGATCATCAAGTCACTGGGGGAAAATTCGGTGCATCGGCTGCCGGAGGATAGACAGCATTCCTTCAGATCATTTTCTTCCGGTAGAACCAGGGCCAGGGCACAGCGACGTTATAGGTCTTACCGACAGTCCACTTCTCGGACACATCAGACAAGATCCCAGCCTTGGTCTCGTTCCTTTCGTGGGCGGAGGCCCGCGAGAGAGGGTCCAGGGCAGGGAATTCTGCCCACAAAGTCATCCCAATGATGCCAAAGGAGCCCACTTCTCACCTCCCCGGTTCGGAGGCCGCCTCATGGACTTCTACGAGGAGTGGGCAGTTATCTCCACGGACCAGTGGGTGCTGGACACCATAAGAGACGGTTACGCCTTGGAATTTGTCCGCCTCCCGAGGGACCGGTTCATCTTCTCCCCCTGCGGTTTGGATCTCAAGAGGATAGCGGTTCAACAAACACTAGACCGACTGCAGGAAATAGGGGCCATCGTTCCCGTCCCCTTCGAGGTGGGCTTGGGCCACTATTCCATTTACTTCGTCGTTCCCAAAAAGGACGGTTCCTTTCGCCCCATCCTGGACTTGAAGGAGGTAAACAAGGCCCTCAGGGTCACCCGGTTCCGCATGGAGACTCTTCGATCAGTGATTGCCGCAGTGCACAAGGGAGAATTCCTCGCTTCACTGGAGCTCTCGGAAGCATACTTGCACATTCCCATCCTGCCGGCTCACCGGCGGTATCTTCGCTTCAAGATTCTCGGTCAACACTTTCAGTTCAAGGCGCTGCCCTTCGGTTTGGCGACCGCACCTCGGACCTTCACAGAGATCATGGTAGTGGTGGCGGCGGCCCTCCGCAAGGAGGGTATCCTAGTACATCCGTACCTAGACGACTGGCTGATTCGAGCGAAGTCCTTCTCACATGGTCAGTCCTCAGTGGCCAGAGTAGTACAATTCCTACACTCCCTGGGCTGGGTGGTGAACCTTCCAAAGAGTTCCCTTGTGCCCTCGCAACACCTGGATTTCTTAGGAGCGAGCTTCGATACCCAGCGGGGTATGGTGTTCCTGCGCCAGGACAAGGCGCAAAGCACTGAGAGAGCACGTGTCTCGGTTTTCGGCTCTGGAAGAACCAACCGCCTGGAATTATCTGCAGCTCCTGGGAGTAATGGCCTCCACCATCGACATGGTACCCTGGGCGTTTGCACACCTGCGTCCACTGCAGGCGTCCCTACTATCCCGCTGGAAATCAGTCTCCCAGGAGTATCAGGTGATCCTGCCGCTTCCACCATTATTTATTTATTTATTTATTTATAATTTTTATATACCGACATTCTTACATTAAAATGCAAATCATACCGATTAGCCAGGAAAAGCCTGGATTGGTGGCTTGTCCCCTCGCATCTGGCTCGGGGAGTCTCGCTCGAGGTTCCCAATTGGGTGGTGGTGACCACCGATGCCAGCCTCGCGGGATGGGGCGCCGTCTGCAAAAGAAGCGCCACTCAAGGGACTTGGACGCCAGAGGAGGCAAAGTGGCCGATCAATCGCCTAGAAACGAGAGCCGTGCGTTTCGCTCTCCAGCGTTTTCTTCCCCTGGTGCAACACAGAGAGGTGAGGATCCTCTCGGACAACGCTACCACCGTGGCCTACATCAATCGTCAAGGGGGGACAAGAAGCAAGCATGTCTCCCTCGAGTCTACTCCCCTGATGGAGTGGGCGGAGAGCAATCTCGTCCGGATAGCGGCCTCCCACATCGCCGGGGTGGACAACGTTCAGGCGGACTTCCTGAGTCGTCAACAGCTAGACCCCGGTGAGTGGGCTCTCTCCGACGAGGCAATGCATCTCATCATCTGTCGTTGGGGGACTCCACGACTCGATCTAATGGCGACCTTTCTCAACGCCAAGGCTCCACGCTTCTTCAGCCGCAGAAGAGAGCACAGTGCGGAGGGGGTGGATGCCCTCGCCTTTCCGTGGCCGTCGGATCAACTGCTCTATGTGTTTCCTCCTTGGCCTCTGGTCGGCAAGGTTCTCCGCAGGTTGGAACATCATCGAGGGACTGTAATTCTCGTTGCCCCGGAATGGCCCCGTCGGCCATGGTTCGCAGATCTACTTCAGATGACGGTGGACGGCCCACTTCGCCTGTCCCATCTTCCTCATCTTCTGCGCCAGGGACCGGTATTTTTCGAGCAGGCAGAACTCTTCTGTCTTGCGGCCTGGCTTTTGAACGGCGCCGTCTCCGCCACAGAGGCTACCCGGAGACAGTGATCTCAACGATGCTTCGTTCCCGCAAGCCTTCGACCTCCGTCGCTTATGTTCGAGTTTGGAAGGTCTTCGAAGCATGGTGCTCCGACCGCGGAGTCCAAACCATGGAGGCGACTGTCCCGCTGATCCTTCATTTCTTACAGGATGGTCTGGATAAGGGTCTCGCCTATAATTCGCTCCGGGTTCAGGTGGCGGCCTTGAATGTCTTGGTACAGAATGACTGCTCTCTACCCCTTCAGCCGGATATCGCACGTTTTCTGAAGGGTGCCAAACACCTACGGCCACCGGTCAGGGATCCTTTCCCTTCTTGGAGCCTCAACTTGGTGCTGCGAACGCTGTCGGGCCCTCCTTTTGAACCCCTGAGGGGGTCCTCCCTCAAGGACCTGACCCTCAAGACGGTTTTCCTGGTAGCCATCTCTTCTGCTCGCCGGATCTCAGAACTTCAAGCCTTGTCCTGCCGGGACCCTTATCTGCGTTTCTCCGACTCCGGGGTTTCCCTTCGTACGGTGCCATGCTTCCTACCAAAGGTGGTCTCGGCCTTCCACGTCAATCAAATGGTGGAGCTTCCAGCGTTTGCTCCAGAGGAACCCCAGTCTCTCCGGCTCCTGGACGTCAAGCGTGTACTGCTCCGTTACCTGGAGGTTACCAATGACTTCCGGGTATCCGATCTTTTGTTTGTCCTCTGGTCAGGACCGAGGAGAGGTTCTCAGGCATCCAAGACGACTATTGCTCGTTGGATAAAGGACGCCATCTCATCGGCTTACATTGCAGCGGGGCGGGTGCCGCCTCGCAGCGTCTCGGCTCATTCCATGCGATCCCAAGCGGCGTCCTGGGCGGAATCTCGCTCCGTTTCCTCCCAGGAAATCTGCCGTGCGGCGACTTGGAAGTCGTTGCACACTTTTTCCAGACATTACAGACTACACCTGGCGCCTCAGTACACGGGTTCTTTTGGCGATCAAGTGCTCCAAGCAGGTCTCTCAGGACCCCACCCGGTTTAGGGAAGCTTGGGTACATCCCACTGTCTGGACTGATCCAGGTACGTACAGGGAAAAAAAATTATTCCTTACCTGCTAATTTTCGTTCCTGTAGTACCATGGATCAGTCCAGACGCCCGCCACTAGGGGTTTCATTAGGTCCTGCTCGGATTCTTCCAGGTATCTTTCATTCTGTTTGACTCTGATTATTCTTACTGTTCACAGCTCCTCACAAGTTGACTGTTGGTGGTCCCATTGACCGTTTGTTTACTTATATCTTTCTCTGTTCCTTTTTGGGAACGGTTCTGGATCCAAAATGTTGTGTTTTGCTTTTGGGCTTTGCTATGTGTAATACTGAACTCCAGCAGAGGGTGCACTACTCTATATGCTGACGCTCTCAAACTCTGTTCTGACTCCATCTGCTGGTCGGGGGATATAACCCACTGTCTGGACTGATCCATGGTACTACAGGAATGAAAATTAGCAGGTAAGGAATAATTTTCTTTTGGTCCATTTGGAGTTGTAGGTGGGGCAGTTACTTTTATTTACTTATTTTTTCACAGTCTTTCTGAAAATGTTATATTAATCTAATTCAGAGCAGTGATATGTTAAAGTATGGGTGCGTAATTCCAGTTCTTGAGGGCCACTAACTAGTTGGATTTCCAGGATATTCCTAATTAATATGCATGAAACATATATCTCATGCATATTCATCAGGTATATCCTGAAAACTGCTTCCATACACATCTCCCCCCATAGCCTGAAAATCCTAGCAATCTTATATAGGTCTCCTAAGGATACTGTATGTGGACTGTACTGCTATGTTCAGACAACATCCAACAAGGCAATGATCTGTGCAGTCTGGGTAAACAAGCATCGGGGTAGCTTGCTTGATGCGGCGGTTACTACCCTTAACCATTAAGCCTTATGCTCACCTTTGATGCAACTCCAACATTACTATCTGCATCAATGGCAGAGGATGGCAGGAAACTTGAATCAAACAGTTACCAACAAGGGCCCTGAAATTGGTGGTTGGTGAAACATATACCTACAAGCCGTTAAGTCCGTTAAAACGGGCTACATCCCTCTGTCTCTCACCTCCCCCTCATTCTCTCTCCCCTCACTCTTCACCACCCACTACCTCCCTCTCCTCTCACTCACTCCCTCCCCCCTCTCTCCCTCCCCCTCAGTCTCACTCCCTCCCTCTCACTCACACTCTGTCCCACTCCCTCCCTCTCTCTCTGTCCCACTCCCTCCCTCCCCCCTCTCTCTCTGTCCCCCCCTCTCTCTCTCTCCCCCCTCACTCAGTCCCCCTCTCACTCAATCCCACTGTCCCTCCCTCTCTCTGTCAGTCCCTCCCTCTCTCTCTCCTCCCTCACTGCCGCTGCCACCGGACGCCGCCGCTGCTGCCACTCAACGCCGCCGCCGCTGCCACTGGACGCCGCCATTTTTTTTCGGCTCAGACCGACGTGCTCGCCCGCACATGCGCGGTAGAGCTGGTCTCTACTGCGCATTTGCGGCACGTCGGTCATCCTTCGTTTATTAGGTAGGATGGGAAAATAAGTGTGGGAGCTTGCTGGGCAGACTGGATGGGCCGATTGGTCTTTTTCTGCTGTCATTATGTTTCTATGTCATGACCTCACTACAGTAAATATTTCTGATGGATTTTTCTTTTGCACTCTCTACAGTAAAAGTATATTTCTGTTGAATTGGCTCATCAAATCCTGCAGCAAATAAAATTTTTAATATAAAATGCTTAATTATTCTGCATTCTTATACAATATGCCTATTATTTTAATGATTTCAAGGTTTTACAGCAAGAGTAAAGCTGGAGCTTGTGTAGGATATGCAATATTACAGCAGTAAAAACATGAGTAGACTACATAGATGTTCTGATATTTATTTTGACCAAAGTTGTACAGCCTTTTCTCCAATCACTACATTGGCTCCCTATGTGTTCCTGCATACAGTTCAAGCTCCTTACTCGTCAGCAAGAGCTTTCGCTCTGCAGCTCCTCATTACCTCTCTCTTATCTCTCTCTACATTGCTCCTTGTGCACTCTACTCATCACTTCTATCTATTCCCTTCTCCTCTACTGCCAGTTTCGACTCTGTGCTTTACACTCGGTGCACCATATGCTTGGAATAAATTTCCTGAGCTAGTGTGTCATGTTCCCCCTCTTGCTTTATTTAAATCCTATCTAAAAACTCACCTTTTTCAGGTTGCTTTTAAATCTTTACTCCTGATTAATTTTTAACCATTATCTTAATAAATAAAATTCCTCAAATCTTTTTTGCCCTGTAAGTTTGTCTTGATTAGATTGTAAGCTGTACAGAAAAGGGACTGTCTCATATGTTTTTGTACAGCACTGTGTATGTTGAGTAGAGCTAAAGAAGTGTTAAGTAGTAGTAGTTATGTACCTTTGTAATGTGTGGTATGTACATTTTCTAGGTTTCAAAGTGTAATTTGAATCGATATTGGAAAGAGATATTGATAACAGAATTGAGGCTCTAGGAATGCAACAGAAAAGGACTAAAACAACTGGCTAAAGATAGGACCATTGAAATTTTTTTCCCCCCCATAGGCAGAGGAAATGTTGGTGCTTTTGTGGGATTAGTAGTGGCAGAAGAGGGGAGTATAGATGTCCATGGCACAATCTCCATCTGTTTTCATACTCTACAACTGCTGACTCTTCATGTTCTTCCACTCTCAGGAAACCCACGATGAGAACTAGAGGAGAGTAATATAATTGAGGGTAATAATTCACCTTCCATCCTCCCAACTGTTCCTTACTTCTTCAGGGTAGAAAGATTTTCTTTGGCTAAAGCAGCAAAAATGGCTTGCATCTCCCTTGTTTGGCTTCATCCTAATGAAGAGATTTGAGGGAAAGTTAGAAGCAATGTTTGAAATAGGTGATTGATTGATTGTAATAGGGAGGAAAATAAAGCAAGTAAAAGTGTACCAATGCCAAGGTTACAGATTGAGAAATTCAGTGCGATTGCAGAAATATTACAATTGAAAAATAATGTAAATATAAAAATTAAATTTTACTTCTGGAAAATTGTTTTCCATGTCTTTCATTTTATGTACACAAAGAAAACCAAACTCGCAGTGCATCCATCCTCTGCATCACAAAGAAAGATATCCCAAGAAAACCTGCTGGCTAAGGAAGAGGAGTACAAGTAAGAATGCTTAATAAACGGATGGTAAAAACATATTTTAGCATCTGATTCACTAAGTTTTTATTTTTCCATAGACAGAGAATGGAAGAAAAGCCTTCATGAATCAGACCTTTTAGTGTTTCTGTTGAAGGCATGTGATCATGCTTTTTCTAGAAGAAAAGCTTAAATATTTGTAACACCATCTGATTTTTAATAGATTGTGGAAATATCATTGAAAATTTATATTCCCTGTTCGTACCAGGATCAGTCCAGGACACCTGGGTTGTGACTCCGCACCAGTAGATGGAGACAGAGCAAGATCTGTCGGGCTCGGCCATATATGGCCATGTGCCTGCCACAGCCCCATGGCCATGTGCCTGCCACAGCCCCCTCAGTCTTACTCTGTCTCCAGTAGATGGTGCAGGTGCAGTCACAGCCCCTGCCTGCCCTGGTACTGGTAGTTAGTCAGGGTTGAGTTTTCTTCTGTGTTTTTTAGTCAGTACTGGTTTGCTATAGTTCCAGTCTTTTTTTCTTAATTTTTTTTCTTAATTTTTCTTAAATTTTCCTGTGAGGAAGTCCCGTCCGCCCTACCTCCCAGGGGGGTTGGGAGGTTCTGAGGGGACCATCCCCCCCTGGTAGAGGCCGCTGCCAGGGTTGAGGACCCGGCTAGTCCAGTGGCAGCGTCGGGGGTGACACCGGGAGCCCGGTTCACTCACCCCCGCTGGAGCAGGGCCCCAGGACCGAGGACAGCGACAGGTTTGAAAAAAAAAAAAAGTTTTATTTTGCAGTTTGCGTCCCGCCGGCTCTCCTTTACTTTCGGCTCTGTCTCGGGGTACCTCGGGGTGGGGTCGCCGATTGCCGGGGGGTAAATTTTGATTTCTGCTTGCGCCGCGATCGCGTGAATACCTCGGGGATCGATTTGTCGGGCCTGCGGCTCGGCGCGTGCGCGCCTTTCTAGGGAGGGCCTGTGTTCCTCTTGCATCCCGGGAGGTGAGGGTCCCTCCGGGACACCGCGGAGCAGCCGTTCTAGGCCCGTTCGTTCGCCGCCGCGCAGTAATGCAGCAGCAGCCAATCCTCCGGAGCTCTTCCTGCTCAGCGCGGAAGTGGCGGCCATTTTAGGCTCCGCCCGCGAAATCGCGCGGGAGCCGGCAGGGGATGCCGGCCCTCCTCCCGCGCTTTCCCCGCAGCGGGGGCCGGCAGGGGGAGATGCCCCGGGGGGAACCGGGTCCCCTGAGGCTACCAGTGCAAATGAGAGTTCGTCGGGCTCCGGGGAGTTTTCTGAGGATTTTGCGCTACTGTTGCGCAAACTCCTCCGCTATAAAGGCCGCAAGCGCAGGCGTCCAAAAGCGTCCAGGGGAGCTTCTCGGTCCGGTCCTCCGAAGAAGGGGCCCGCGGATTTGTCCCACGCTCCACCCAAAGGGAAGCGGCCTCTCAGGGGGGTCCCGCAGGACTCTGACAGCGACTCCATGTCCGAGGAGGATGAGGATTACCCGGAAGAGCCTCCGTCGGGGACCCAAGGGCCGACAGGGGATGATCCCACTCAGCCCACCGCGGGCAAAGGGGCGCAGGCCGTGGAAGGGGACGACCCTAAGGTGGTCCGTCTTTTTCGTAGAGAAGAACTGTCCCCACTTATTCCCGCCATTCTCCAAGAGCTGGGGATAGATGCGCCGCCGGTGGTAGCCCGACAGGAAGCCAACATGGATCCAGTACTGTTGGGTCTCACGGGCCCAGAAGTGGCTTTTCCTTTTCATTTTTCGTCTACGGATATCCTGTTTCGGGAATGGGATACACCGGAGTTAGGCCTAAAGGTCAGTAAGGCTATGGATAAGCTCTATCCGCTCCCTGAGGATGCGTTAGATCTCCTTCGGTTCCCAAAGGTGGATGCGGCAGTCTCCGCGGTGACGAAGAGGTCGATGATCCCGGTCATGGGGGCTACTGCTCTCCGAGACATTCAGGACAGGAAGCTGGAGGTGCAGCTCAAAAATATTTTTGAGGTCTCAGCTTTGGGGGTCCGGGCCGCCATCTGTACCAACTTTGCTATGCGGGCCAGTCTGCGCTGGGCTCAGGTTCTTCAGGCCAACGCGGATCTGTCAGCAGAGGAGGCATCACAGGCGGATCGTTTGGAAGCAGCAATCGCGTACGGAGCGGATGCTTTACACGATCTTCTTCGCACGTCGGCGCAAGCCAAGGTGGCTTCCATCTCGGCGCGCCGTCTTCTGTGGCTGCAAAATTGGGTGGCGGATGGATCGTCCAAGGCTCACTTGGGAGCACTGCCGTTCAAGGGCAAGCTGTTGTTCGGCAAGGAGTTGGATGATTTGATGCTGTCCCTTGGGGAGAATAGGGCTTTTAAGTTGCCTGAGGACAGGTCCAGAACTCTGTCCTCATTCACTGGTCGGTCCCGTTTTCGGGGAAACAGGAGGTCGCGTCCTCAGAGGTCTGCCGGGCCATCCTACAGGTCAGCCCCCTCCCGCTCCTCTCAGTGGCCGCAGTCCTTTTGGGGGAAAAGGTTCGGTAGACAAGGAGGAACCCCGTCCGGAACGGGGCCCAAGGCTTCGCAATGAGATACGGCCGGCCCATCCCTCACTTCAACCTCAAGCCGTTGTTCCAATCGGGGCGAGGTTGACATTATTCTTCGGGGAATGGGCCAAGGTAACGACGGATCAGTGGGTCCTCGACGTGATAAGACACGGCTACGCATTAGATTTTGCTCGAACTCCATCCGACAAGTTCCTGGTCTCGCCCTGCAAGTGTCCAGAGAAGAGGGCAGCAGTGCTAGGAACCCTTCGGCGCTTGGAAAGCCTGGGGGCTATTGCCCCCGTACCTCCCGGTCAGCAAGGCAAGGGCCGTTACTCCATTTATTTCATCGTGCCAAAGAAAGACGGCACGTCAAGGCCAATCTTGGATCTGAAGGGCGTAAACCGATGTCTTCGCGTTCCTCACTTCAAAATGGAGACGATTCGATCGGTGATTGCTTTGGTACGTCCAGGTGAATTCCTGGCCTCTCTGGATCTTACGGAAGCGTACCTCCATGTCGGTATCCAGCAGTCGTTCCAACGTTTTCTCAGGTTCTGCATCCTGGGAAAGCATTACCAGTTCCGGGCGCTCCCGTTTGGTCTTGCAACGGCTCCTCGGACCTTCACGAAGGTGATGGTGGTGGTGGCAGCGCAGCTCCGCCGGGAAGGTTTCCTGGTTCATCCCTACTTGGACGATTGGTTGATTCGAGCCAAGTCCGAGACCCAGTGCCGTCTGACAGTGGCCAGGGTCTTACAGCTCTTGCAGTCGCTGGGCTGGGTCGTCAACTTCAGCAAGAGTCAACTGGTACCCACCCAGTCTTTGGAATACCTTGGAGCTTTATTCGACACGAAACAGGGCAAGGTGTTCCTATCCCAGGACCGGATATGCAAGCTTCAGTCTCATGTGAGGCGGTTATTGTCTCTTCGTCTACCGCGGGTCTGCGATTACATGATGGTTCTGGGTTCTATGGCGTCCACTCGGCGCGGCGAGTTTCGGAGTTGCAGGCATTGTCCTGTCGGGAGCCGTTTTTGCACATTTCCGACACTGGAGTCTCCTTGCGAACGGTCCCTTCTTTTTTGCCAAAAGTCGTGTTGGCGTTTCACTTGAATCAGTCTATTGAGCTTCCCGCTTTTGCGGTAAGGGAGTCCTCAGACCCGAAACTGAAAGATTTGCGGAAGCTGGATGTGCGGAGGTCTCTCCTGCGCTATCTTGAGGTCACCAATTCTTTCCGGGTGACGGATCACCTTTTTGTTCTGTTTTCCGGTTCGAAGAAAGGTGCCGCGGCTTCTCGGACGACGATCGCCCTTTGGCTCAAGGAGGCCATTGGCTCAGCATATCTATTACGGGGAAAACCGGGTCCAGTGGGTCTCAGGGCTCACTCGACGCGTTCCCACGCTGCGTCTTGGGCGGAATCTTCTCAGGTGTCGCCTCAAGAGATTTGCAGGGTGGCTACCTGGAAGTCGTTACACACCTTCATTAGACACTACCGGTTGGATGTGCAGGCTACTGATTCTGGGGGGTTTGGAGGGAGGGTACTCCGAGCAGGACTCTCTGCTTCCCACCCTCGGTAAGTTGGCTCTGGTACATCCCAGGTGTCCTGGACTGATCCTGGTACGTACAGGGAAAGGAAAATTAGTTTCTTACCTGATAATTTTCGTTCCTGTAGTACCAAGGATCAGTCCAGGATCCCGTCCGAGTTATTGTTCTGAAGTAACGGAGAGTCCGCTCGTTCTTTTGATTATCTAATCTGTTGCCTTGTTTCGCTCCCTTGGTCGGGGGAGTTCTGTTCCAGTTGGGGTCATTGAAGTGTTTCCCGTTAAAGTTCAGTAATATAGTTAGTTTCTTTGGGTGTGCTACTTTGACATTACGTAAGACTGAGGGGGCTGTGGCAGGCACATGGCCATATATGGCCGAGCCCGACAGATCTTGCTCTGTCTCCATCTACTGGTGTGGAGTCACAACCCAGGTGTCCTGGACTGATCCTTGGTACTACAGGAACGAAAATTATCAGGTAAGAAACTAATTTTCCTTTGGTATCATCATAAAAATATTTTGAAATTAGCATTGGCGTACACCATAGCAATGTTTCTCAACTATCAGTGCTGGTCCATGACACAGTTTCTACCAGTTCATGGAGCAGGACTGCCTGATTGGCAACCCTCTGCCTGACTGTCTGTCATGTGTCACATCACTTCCTCCCCTAGTGCTGTTAGTGGGTGGAATGGGGCCATTGCTACTTCCCTGCTCACCCCGCTTCATAACTGCTGTTAGTGCACAAGAAGTGATCAGTGGACCAGAAGCAGCAGTGGCCTGTGCAGGCCAAGAGATCCGTGACATGCCAGGACCTGCATGGATTTAGAGATCAGCAGCAGTAAGGAATGAGAAGGGAAAAAGACACTGGTGAAGGTGGGGGGAGGGAAAGAGAGAGGGTGAGATTGGTGGAGGGAGAGAGTGGGCAAAGAAATCAGTTGTGGAGTCAAGAAATCAGCAATAACATAAGGGAGGAGGGAGATATTCACATGGAGGTGGAGGGAGAGAGAGGGAATGAGAATGGTGCAGTGGGAAGCAAAGGTAGGTAGACAGTCCATATCTGCTCAGGACCATTCTTTTGGGGCATCAGGAGGCAAACCAGGGCAACCACTCCAGTCTTCACACATTGGGAGACCTTGCGCCCCCATAGTAACCCCTTCCCCTCTTCTTAATGCAGCCCAGGTTCAAATAAAAACTTATGGCTACTGCCCTTTCCTCTTCCTTTCTGAGGCAGCATGGGCAGAGCTGAAGAACCATTGCTGTTGCTGTTCACTGTGGTCTTCTGAAATCAGAGGTGAGAGGAAGTTTTCCCATCCCACATTTGCCGTCCTTGGGGTCTTTTTCCTCCCATAGAGGCAACGGAAGCCCGGGAGTTGATCAGCTGGGCGGAGCAGCAACTGGACAGGATAGCAGCCTCTCATATTGCCGGCATAGACAACGTTCAAGCCAATTTTCTCAGCCGCCACCAACTGGATCCCGGGGTGTGGTAGCTCTCAGACGTCTTTCGCCTCATATGTGACAGGTGGACCAGGCCGAGCGTAGACTTGATAGCAACATTCCGCAATATCAAAGCCCTGTAGTTCTTCAGTTGACGCTGGAAACCAGGAGCAGAGGAAGTAGATGCTCTGGTCCTCCCCTGGCCGAGTGACGTCCTCGTTGTACGTGTTTCCGCCCTGGCTGTTGGTCGGCAAGGTATTGCGTCGTGTAGAAGCTCATCTGAGTGAAGTGGTTCTGGTAGCGCTGGAATGGCCACGGCATCCATGGTTTGCGGATCTGGTCAACCTAGTGGTGGATGGCCCTCTAAGGTTTCACCTGTTGCCGAATCTCCTGTACCAGGAGGCCCGTTTATTTGGAAGAGGCAGATTGCTTTTGTCTAGCGGCATGGCTTTTGAGAGGCAGCGGTTGAAGAATAAGGGTTATTCAGATGCGGTGATTGCTAGCCTTTTACAGTCTTGAAAATCCTCTACCTCCTTTGCTTACATCAGGATGTGGGGAGTTTTTGAGTCTTGGTGCGTGGGTCTTATAAGCTGGCCTGGCTAAAGATTTGTCCTTTAGTTTCCTGAGGGTCCAGGTAGCGGCTCTAGGTTGTTTTCCGTGGAAAAGTACAGGGAGTTGCCTTGGCAGCACATCCGAACGTGGTGCGTTTTCTGCTGGGGGCGAAACATTTGCGCCCTACGGTCCTTATCCTTGTCCTTCATGGAGTTTGAATTTGGTTCTCAGGGCCCTGTGTACATCACCATTTGAGCCTTTAAAGCGGGCGACTTTAAAGGATCTTACCTTGAAGGTTGTTTTCCTCGTGGCTATTTCTTCAGCTCGGTGGGTGTCGGAGCTTCAGGCCCTGTCTTGTAGGGAGCCCTTCTTAAGGATTACGCATATGGGAGTCTCTTTGAGGACAGTCCCCTCCTTTCTTCCAAAGGTGGTATCCTCTTTTCATTTGAATCAGTTGGTGGAGCTCCCTTCCTTTCTAGACTTGGACCCTTCTAATCCTCGGTCTAAAGATTTTTGAACGTGAGGCGAGTTCTAATGCATTAGTTGGAGGTTACGAACAGCTTCTGCTTGTCAGACCATCTTTTCGTGCTGTGGAGTGGCCTCAGGAGAGGACACAAGGCCGTTAGGGCCAGTATCGCATGCTAGTTGAAGGAGGCTATTGCCTCTGCGTATATTGTTCAGGGTCGTCCGGTTCCGGTCGGTCTTCAAGCTCATTCTGCCCAGTCACAAGTGGCTTCGTGGGCAGAGCGTCAGCCACAGGAGGAGATTTGTAGAGCAGCTTCTTGGAAGTCTTTGCACACCTTTGCTAGACATTATCGGTTGGATGTCCAGGCCCCAGATTCTGGGGGGGTGTGCTCTGAGAGGGACTCTCGGGGGTCCCACCCTACTTAGGGAAGCTTTGGTACATCCCAGGAGTCTGAACTGATCCAGGTACGTACAGGGAAAGGAAAATTGGTTCTTACCTGCTAATTTTCATTCCTGTAGTACCACTGATCAGTCCAGAGTCTCGCCCTTTTCAGAGTTGGGGGAAATGGAGAGTCTGCTCAGTCGGTGATTATTGATTACTCTGAGATTTGTTTGAAAAGTTCACACAGGTTTCTGCTCCCCTTTTAGGATGTGAGTATAAGCAGGATTTGTTGTATGCGTTATAGGTTTCTCTTCCCTCTGCTCATTAAGGGGTGAAATTGTTAATAATTTTATTAAGGTTTATTCTTTACGCTTGGATACAGTATAATACTGATGGCTGTAGGTAGCACCTCGAGGTATAGGGCAGTGTCAGTCAAAAACTTCTCTGTCTCTATCTGCTGGAGGGGAGGCAAAACTCGGGAGTCTGGACTGATCCGTGGTACTACAGGAATGAAAATTAGCAGGTAAGTACCAATTTTCCTTTAGGTTGTTAAGTTATCTGTCTGTATGTAGCTGTTTTATCCAGCTGAATATCTGGAGCAAATTAAACAGATAACTTTATCTGGATAACCTGATCTCTTGCCAGCTTACTGAATGTGAACCTTCGTATTCTGACCTTTTTATTTAGCTAGCATGGATTTGGCTGTGTATTTGTAAAACTGGGAGAAAAAAGATCCAGCTAGACAAAAGTTTTTTGCATACTTTGTCATTTTTTGGACCTCACCTTGCAGGACAATAATACATAGATATTAAAACTGAAGTCAAAATTTGTAAGTGTAAATGTAATACAGTTGTAAAGATGTATGATCTGATATATTTGCAAGCCTTAGGTATTTTATACAAATTATTTTTAGTATCTAATCACAAGTTGGGAAAATGTTCTTATTAAACCATCATAAATCATTACAAATATTAATTTTTTGCTAAGTTCTTCTACAGAAGTAATAATGACTCAAAGTGTCTCATTGTGTTAGACGTCTAAATGCAGAACTGGAAGCAAAAACTGCAGAGCTGGTACGTCAAGCTGAAGAAGTAATGGTGAGAAACTTGGTTCCTTATCAAGGGTAATTTTCAAATAGCTTGTGAAGAGTTAAAATCTGCGAGTCCTTTGTATCCTCAGACTTTAGCCCGAATTTTCAAAATGGGCTTATGCACATGTCCACTTTGAAAATTTGTGAGTTGTCCAATTAAGTGTGTAGACATTTATTTATTTGTGTATTTAGCTCACACATTTTCATTGGTAGCTCGAGGTGAATTATATTCAGATACTGCAGGCTCATACACAAAGTCGCATTAGGCTGGTGGGGGATGCATAACCCACTGGTCGGAACTGATCTTGGTATTACAGGAACGAAAATTAGCAGGTAAAAAACAATTTTCCTATAGCAATCGTGCTTTCAGCCAGGGAGGGCTGAGCTCAGGTAAAAGAAAGGAGTGAAGGTGATAGGGATCCCCTTTCCCTACTGGGTTGTTTTTCCTCCTTAACACTAATACATACATACACACACACACACACATGTACTTAATGGAGAATGGAAGCAAGCGGCGTTCTGCTGGTGTGGGTTGGCAGCTAGGACAGTGTTTACTCTTACCCTCATTGCAGGGCCCATCGGTCGGCCACGTGGTGGGTGACTAGGCTACTGTGAACCGCGCTTAGGCTGCGGTGAGCATTTTTTTCCATGTACTTGAATGTGCGCACAGTGATGCTGTAGCCTAGAGTCGGTGTGCACATACACATGCCTATAAGCACGCAAGACCACAGTCTAGACTTGCACGCGTAATTGTGCAGCTATGTCCGCACATGCATTGGTGTGCATGTAGGAGACTGCATGGACAGGAGAGTGGCCTTTTGATGACAGACAATGGTGCCAGGGGCTAGAAAGTCTAAGTGTCTTTCTATTTGTGCAGCTTGCCATATAAGGGCAATCCAGCCATTGCTCTCACTTCGCCTATGCCAGTGCTGTCTGGAGGCTAAAGGCAATTTGCCTCCCAAGGATTTTTCCACCGTTGGATCATCCCCCTAACTGATGGAGGACTCTGTGGAGGGGAGGGCACAGGAGGTGTTACGATGGCAGTTCCCCCTTCTCCTTGTTCGCAATGGGAGGGACTTCCCTGGGGAAGGGCTTGGAAAGCACTATGTTCGGTCCTATGAGCCCTGTTATGGACTCAGAGTCCTTCTACTGGGCGGAGTTTTTCCAGATGTTACAGGCCTTTCTGAAATAGGTTTAGGCAATATATGAAGTATAATAATAATATTAATACTGCCTAAAATTGAAAATATGTACATAAATCCGTAATGGAGAAGGTTTTCATGGGTAATGATTCAGATGGACTGAATCAAATCACGGTGAACCTAGAAGATGTGGTAGGCCTGATTGACAAACTGAAGAGTAGTAAATCACCTGGACCAGATGGTATACACCCCCCAGAGTTCTGAAGGAACTAAAAAATGAAATTTCAGACCTATTAGTAAAAATTTGTAACTTATCATTAAAATCATCCATTGTACCTGAAGACTGGAGGATAGCAAATGTAACCCCAATATTTAAAAAAGGCTCCAGGGGCGATCCGGGAAACTACAGACCGGTTAGCCTGACTTCAGTGCCAGGAAAAATAGTGGAAAGTGTTCTAAACATTAAAATCACAGAACATATAGAAAGGCATGGTTTAATGGAACAAAGTCAGCATGGCTTTACCCAGGGCAAGTCTTGCCTCACAAATCTGCTTCACTTTTTTGAAGGAGTTAATAAACATTTGGATAAAGGTGAACCGGTAGATATAGTATACTTGGATTTTCAGAAGGCGTTTGACAAAGTTCCTCATGAGAGACTTCTAGGAAAAGTAAAAAGTCATGGGATAGGTGGCGATGTCCTTTCGTGGATTGCAAACTGGCTAAAAGACAGGAAACAGAGAGTAGGATTAAATGGGCAATTTTCTCAGTGGAAGGGAGTGGACAGTGGAGTGCCTCAGGGATCTGTATTGGGACCCTTACTTTTCAATATATTTATAAATGATCTGGAAAGAAATACGACGAGTGAGATAATCAAATTTGCAGATGACACAAATTGTTCAGAGTAGTTAAATCACAAGCAGATTGTGATAAATTGCAGGAAGACCTTGTGAGACTGGAAAATTGGGCATCGAAATGGCAGATGAAATTTAATGTGGATAAGTGCAAGGTGATGCATATAGGGAAAAATAACCCATGCTATAATTACACAATGTTGGGTTCCATATTAGGTGCTACAACCCAAGAAAGATCTAGGTGTCATAGTGGATAACACATTGAAATTGTCGGTACAGTGTGCTGCGGCAGTCAAAAAAGCAAACAGAATGTTGGGAATTATTAGAAAGGGAATGGTGAATAAAACGGAAAATGTCATAATGCCTCTGTATTGCTCCATGGTGAGACCGCACCTTGAATACTGTGTAAAATTCTGGTCGCTGCATCTCAAAAAAGATATAATTGCGATGGAGAAGGTACAGAGAAGGGCTACCAAAATGATAAGGGGAATGGAACAACTCCCCTATGAGGAAAGACTAAAGAGGTTAGGACTTTTCAGCTTGGAGAAGAGACGACTGAGGGGGGATATGATAGAGGTGTTTAAAATCATGAGAGGTCTAGAACGGGTAGATGTGAATCTGTTATTTACTCTTTCGGATAGTAGAAAGACTAGGGAGCACTCCATGAAGTTAGCATGGGGCACATTTAAAACTAATCGGAGAAAGTTCTTTTTTACTCAACGCACAATTAAACTCTGGAATTTGTTGCCAGAGGATGTGGTTAGTGCAGTTAGTATAGCTGTGTTTAAAAAAGGATTGGATAAGTTCTTGGAGGAGAAGTCCATTACCTGCTATTAAGTTCACTTAGAGAATAGCCACTGCCATTAGCAATGGTTACATGGAATAGACTTAGTTTTTGGGTACTTGCCAGGTTCTTATGGCCTGGATTGGCCACTGTTGGAAACAGGATGCTGGGCTTGATGGACCCTTGGTCTGACCCAGTATGGCATTTTCTTATGTTCTTATGTTCTTGCCCCAACTTCTCCCCCAGAATGCCTCTTGTGTCTGCGCACAAAAGTATACATGATATTGGGTTTCACGCATACTTTGTGCATGTAGATCCCCCCTCCCCTCAGATGATTTTCAAAAGACCATTTATGCATGTAAAAACAGGTTGTCTTCCATATCTTATTACCAGGTTTTCTGATAATCCATACTGCTACCAAAACTAGCATAGCCATTGTCCAAAAAATCCGGCCTCCTCGTGCTTTTTAAACTGTGGTCCCTCTGATTACCTCGCTGCCTTTTTGGAAGCGCAATGCAGTCATAATGCTTCTATTATGTTGTAATGCCACTTTGTGCAGGTTACCACTTCGCTACCTCCATAGTCTGTTGTGTCATTAGGTCATGCTTCCGCTATCTCTTCACTTATTTGCAAGTAAGGATCCTCTATGTTTTATCTCTTGAAATCCTTTACCATTTTAGCCTCTACCATTGAAACAAATTTCACTTCTTGTGCATTACTAATAGCTTTCAGGTATATTCCCACAATCTTTTCTCTCATCTTGACTTGTCATTAGCTTAAACGTGATAGACAAGATTTTGGGGGGGGGGATGGGGGCATTTTGTGGTGGGGTGTTTTCCCTTCATATTTTGTAACATGATGATTACCTGAAGTATGTAGCTGAGATACATGGATGAAAGATGTGTTCTCTTATTTAAACAAACATTTCTTCTGTTATTCAAGCGAGAACAACAGGAAGTGCTGTCACGGCCAGTTTCAATACATCTTAAACTTTATGATGAAGAAGTAAATCAGAGGTAAACTACTGTGTGTTTCTAAATATATCACTAGTATGCTGAACTTATTTTTTTCTTTAAGGTTGCATAGTTGTGCAAACCACATTTAACAGAATGCATCCATTAACGATGATGCTGCAAAAAAGAGAGAATATGTAAAGGACCGCATAATATTCCAGTTACTAAATCCAGTAGTTTATAAAGGAAGATGAAAGCTTTTGTTTGCATTTTTAAACTGTAAAAGGTTTAGCAGTAATTTTAGGGAGTCATTTATTTACCTTACCAGATGGTAAACATCTTAACTCAGTAATAATGTGCGGTATTTTAAATTCAGTGTACAATTTCACCCTCAATATCACAAGAATGGTAACGAGCTGCTAGGCATGCAAATACTTTACAAAAGCATGCAAAGCAGCTTATTACTAAGCAATTTTATGTAAATAAAATAACATGGTTATTTTCATGAAAGTTAGCTACAACTTGGGAGTTATAACTAAGTTTTTCTGGGAATATTGGGATGCTAACTCTCATTGTGATGCTCCCATGACAGGGATTTAAAGGGCCTGAATGGCACAAAGTACCCCCAGCCCTTAAGTGAATTAAAAAACCCAGAGTGGGTCTTTTTGAGACTTCTCTGACCCACCCCACCCCCACACACACACACACTTTCTCTAGGCCCCAATGGAAGAAATATGAAAAATAATTAATTTTAAGCAGCATGGTGCAGGACCCTCCCCTCCCCTCCCCTTTTTCTGGCCTCTGGACCCCCTTGACACCCCACCTTTCAGTCCCTGCTGCCCTAGTGAGCCTGGAGAACCCTGTAGGCTGTGGGCCCTCCAACATCTCTGGAAAAAATGGCAGCTAAGGGCATAAATTGAAAACTGGCTGTCTGTTGGGGGGAAATACCATTACATTTACTAAGCTGCGGTACTTGGTACTGCAGCTTAGTAAATCCCAGAAACACTTACATTAACCCTTTGTATTATTGTTGTAGTCTTTGCTATGAGAATATGATGAAATAACTAAATATAATCACTTAAAACTACATTTTATCATAGCTGACCAAAATATCAGTTACTCTATACATCGGTGACTGGCATATGATGCATTCACAAAAGTTTGTTATTGTGTTACTGCAAAAAAACATGCATTATTAGGAAATAAGCCCCACTAGAAATATTTACTTATTTATTGTTATTTGATTTATATTTCGTCTTTCAGCCACTTAAAAAGAGGATTGCATTCAGGTACCATTGATATTTCCCTGTCACCCGTGGGTTCACAATTCTAGTTGCAGTAAATATGTGTTAATCTGTAATGCACCTTTGTGAAGAGGTGATAGGATACAGTGTTACCCTTATTATAGCAAAAAAAGTATTTACAATAGGAACGATATTTCTGTTATTTGTGTTAAACCTGTGTATTTTTTTTCTTTAGGACATCTCAACTGTAACTCCTAACCTTGTTTAATAGATCCTAAAAAAGTGCCCACAGTATAGAGCCAATGAATCCATTTTGAGGTGTGTTTTCTTGAATAAGAAAATAACCCTTTGTCATTGCCATATCTGTCTGTCGGTATGCATATATAAGGAGCCCTCTCTGTGCACAGATTTTGATACATTTGGGAGATGAGACTCTTGCTTTGATTCCAGTTCTTCTACCCAACTTTATCCAAATACATTTACAGACAATGCCCTTTCAATTTTTCATCACCTTCTGCTTTCCCCTCCCATTCCCCCCAATATTTCTGTTTCATTGCCTCTCCATAACTAATGGCTTCTGCAGTATCAGCAGCAGGCAGTGAGCATGGAGGTTGAGCCAGCACATATTCACAGATGCTAAGGTCCATTGTTGTGCCTGTAAACGCATGCTGGCTCAGTATCCATGCTCATTACCTGTTTCTTATACCCCAGTTTCAGAGTCATGAAATGCAAGTATGTGAGGAGAAGGAGCAGAGAGTCTTGGGAGTGAGGGACAGGAAAATATTGGGGAAGGGATTGGAGGTCTGGAAGGCATGGGAGGAGGCAGAAATGAGCCTTTATGCTACACTTCAAGCATGCACTTTTCCAAATTTTTTGAGAACTATTTTTGAGAGCTAGTTAAGGATAGTCTTAGATTGATTCTATAATGAACCATGTTAGTTAAATAAGTGCATTGATAGTCTGGATATGCCTGATTTAATTTAACTAAACTAATCTCAAGTCTGGTGTTAGAGTGCTCTAGAATCTGTTTCTTATATTGGTGAGTCTCTGTCCTCGCTGGTTTTATCAGCTGCTCTCTGAGGAATTTAGGAACAAAACCTGTGAGAATATTGCTAGGGCAACACATTTTAATAAATCCCAAATTTTATATATTTATTTAAGGCTTTTATATACCGATGTTCCTGTACTAGTACATATCACGTCGGTTTACATAGAACCAAAGTTGGAAATTACATCATTATATTTTGTAACAAACCTATTTATGAAAAGTTCAGATGAGGGAAAGAGATTTACTGATATTAACAATTTGTTAAAAAGCTTGTAAACAGATCTCACTACAGATATGACTGACTGTATTTCAGTTGAGCTGCTGTTTTGAACATAGGGAGAGTAATTCAAAGCCATTCCATAGCTAAAACAGTGCTTTAGAAATGGGCTTTTAAAAAATTGTCCACCCTATAGGCAGGTAAAATATATGCTCAGGGTCTGGAAGCGGGGTTTGGAACTATATGTATAGCTTTTGCTGTGAAAAGTACCCGCACAGATTAGCAGGTGGAGATGTGTGTGGGCACTGGTCTGATTCTATATTATTCTAGGCATGTTCTAGTATGTGAAATTTATTGTTAGTGTAGCATGCAGCATTATAAAAAAAAAAAATTCTTCCCTGTACGTACCAGGATCAGTCCAGACAGTAGGGTTATGTCTCCCTTCCAGCAGGTGGAGTCAGAGGTCAAAGTTCTAAGCACCTCCCATATCCCAGGGTGCCTCCTGCGATCCTCCAGTATTCCTCTGACTCCAGCAGGTGAAGGAAGACATCCCCTGCGGTCCTGTTACTTTGGTCAGCTGAGTAAATTTACCTTTATTTGTAGTGAAGGGAGTTTTTTGTCCCTGGCTGATCTTTGACTAGATCTTCTTATGTTTTAAAAAAAAAAAAAGAATTTAGAATTAATTTGATGCTGTGTCCGTTGGCCTTGACACCCGGAAGACTTTAATTATTCCCGGGCAAAGAGGGGATTTACCGGTGGGCCGGTCCCTCCCCCTTTCAGTGCCAGAGAAGTTTATATGCCTCTGAAGGGAGCTTAGAGATTTTTTGTTGATTTCCAGGGAGGTTTCATTCCCCTGAAGAGAAAGCTCCATTAACTCTATAGCAGTTTTAAAAAAAAAAAACCAAAAAAAAAAAACTTAAGTTCAAGGCAAATTTTAATATTGGAAAGGACACAAGACAAATTTATTTCAAGCCTTTCTTTTTTTCAGAGCTGCTTATTAATTTTTTTCTTTTTGTTATGCCACGCGGTTGTCGCTGTTCTGCCTGTGGAGAGCCGGCAGCATGGCTCTCCAGAGACAGTCTGTGTTTTCGCTGCGTTTCTGGCGGCGAAGGGCCATCTGAGCACATTAAATGTTTATCACCTCCTATTTTAGCCCCAGAGCACTCTAGTTTGAACGAAAATGATAATATTCAACCTTCTTTACCCCCGGGGGGGGGGGGGGTAATTAAAGCAGCCATTTTCATCACAATTTATTTTCCTTATGCATAAGGCAAATTTGGAGGCTACAGCAGGTACAGAAGGTAATCAGCCACCCTCTGCTAAGATTCCTAAGCATGCAGAGGAACCTATGTCACATTTAATTAATATGGGTCAGG